>NC_041385.1:306554954-306638658 GCF_002162155.2 Triticum dicoccoides | reverse complement strand
ATACAGTGACATAGTTTAATTTATTTAAACTTGTTTAAAATATTGTTTTAGCTACTTGTGATATGTGCATGGCATTTTCTCGGAGTATTATTTTGATCTTGTTGATGCCATGCTATTGTTTGGATCACTAGGAGTTACATTTGTAGTTGATGAGTATCATGTTGCCATTGGAGTATTAGTGGTCGATATTATGGTTGTTTCATGATGATATCTGTTAGTATATTTTGGAGTATTACTTTGGATGTCATGCTACCTTTGGATTATTAGTGGTTAGTATGATTATTTTCATGATGCTAGTTGATGTTCTGTTGCTTGGAGTATTATTTTCGGAGATGGTGTTTACATGTGGATCTTAGCTGGATAGCTTTATTCTTGTTATTGGAGTAGTAGAGTTATTGTTTGCAGGTTCTTCATGATAGAAATATTATGCTATCTTTGGAGTATTTTGATATGAGGATAGTATGCTCAGATTATTTGTAGGATATTGCTATGACTTGGATTATACTCCCTCCGTTCCTTTATGTAAGGTGTATTATTTTTGCAACGTTGACCAAGACACATAATTATAGACATGCTAGGACAAAATTACCCTTGGCAAATTTATTTGTTAGTGGCAAGTAAATCAGTTAGTTGAGGAAAGTATGAGATACATGCAATCGACACAGAGATACTTTCCTTCTTTTGCTACAAGGAAAGATACAGACAATCAGGAGAGAGATACTTTCCTTTTTTCTGGAGGGATAACAAGGGAATTATGAGGAATTAGAAGAAATGCACCTTACATTCTGAAGTTTTATCAGAAAACAAATACACCTTATATAAAGGAACGGAGGGATTAGTTTGGTAGTTGATATCGGAGTATCAGTTATCATAATTCTATTTTTGGGGATAAATTCCGTCATTAGGTTGGTTAAGTGCCATCAAACCGGGCTTTCTCCAGTGCAACCACATTTTCCTTTATGGGAAGGCCCTAATGCGATGCTATTGTCGTGCCTCTCACCGGTGCATCCAACGAGGGAAGGTTATGGGCGCGCGCTACCCTGATCAAGTAGGCGGACATAAGCCTTGTGTGCTCGTAGTTGGATTTTGCGCGCTTTGGTCCCCATTTGGTACCATTTTTGTTTTGTCCACGACGGTGGCTGATAAGCCACAAGTATAGGGGATCGCAACAGCTTTCGAGGGTAGAGTATTCAACCCAAATTTATTGATTCAACATAAGGGGAGCCAAAGAATATTCTTGAGTATTAGCAGTTGAGTTGTCAATTCAACCACACCTGGATAACTTAGTATCTGCAGCAAAGTGTTTAGTAGCAAAAGTGGTATGATAATAATAGTAGCGGTAGCAAAAGTAAAGATAAATGTTTTTGGGTTTTTGTAGTAGTTGTAATAGTAGCAACGGAAAAGTAAATAAGAGAAGAACAATATGTGAAAAGCTCGTAGGCAATGGATCAGTGATGGATAATTATGCTGGATGCGATTACTCATGTAATAGCTATAACATAGAGTGACAGAGAACTAGCTCCAATTCATCAATGTAATGTAGGCATGTATTCCGTAAATAGTCATACGTGCTTATGGAAAAGAACTTGCATGACATCTTTTGTCCTACCCTCCCGTTGCAGCGGGGTACTTACGGAAACTAAGGGATATTAAGGCCTCCTTTTAATAGAGAACCGGAACAAAGCATTAACACATAGTGAATACATGAACTCCTCAAACTACGGTCATCACCGAGAAGTATCCCGATTATTGTCACTTCGGGGTTGTCGGATCATAACACATAATAGGTGACTATAGACTTGCAAGATAGGATCAAGAACACACATATATTCATGAAAACATAATAGGTTCAGATCTGAAATCATGTCACTCGGGCCCTAGTGACAAGCATTAAGCATAGCAAAGTCATAGCAACATCAATCTCAAAACATAGTGGATACTAGGGATCAAACCCTAAAAAACTAACTTGATTACATGGTAAATCTCATCCAACCCATCACCGTCCAGCAAGCCTACGATGGAATTACTCAAGCACGGCGGTGAGCATCATGAAATTGGTGATGGAGGATGGTTGATGATGACGACAGCGACGAATCCCCCTCTCCGGAGCCCCGAACGGACTCCAGATCAGCCCTCCCGAGAGAGATTAGGGCTTGGCGGCGGCTCCGTGTCATGAAATGCGATGAAACTTTCTCCCTGATTTTTTTCTCCCCGAGACGGTATATATGGAGTTGGAGTTGAGGTCGGAAGTTGTCCAGGGGGCCCACGAGATAGGAGGGCGCACCCCCTGTCTCATGGACAGCCTGTGGGCCCCCTCGCGTTGATTCTTTCACCAAAAAATCTTATTAATTCTGAAAAGTGCCTCCGTTGATTTCCAGGACATTCTAAGAACTTTTCTTTTCAACACATAAAACAACATCATGGCAGCTCTGCTGAAAACAGCGTCAGTCCGGGTTAGTTTCATTCAAATCATGCAAGTTAGAGTCCAAAACAAGGGCAAAAGTGTTTGGAAAAGTGGATATGTTGGAGACGTATCAACTCCCCCAAGCTTAAACCTTTGCTTGTCCTCAAGCAATTCAGTTGATAAACTGAAAGTGATAAAGAAAAACTTTTAAAAACTCTCTTTGCTCTTGTTGTTGTAAACATGAAAAGCCAGCATTCAAGTTTCAGCAAATATTATGAACTAACCATACTAATAATAACACATAGGTCTCACAATTACTCATATAAATAACATAATCAGCTAGCGAGCCATAATAATAAAACTCGGATGACAACACTTTCTCAAAATAATCATAACATGATATAACAAAATGGTATCTTGCTAGCCCTTTCTCAGACCGCAAAACATAAATGCAGAGCACCTTTAAAGATCAAGCACTGACTAAACATTGTAATTCATGGTAAAAGAGATACAGTCAAGTCATACCCAATATAAACCAATAATAATGAATTCAAATGACAGTGTGCTCTCAAGTGGGTGCTTTTTAATAAGAAGGGTGATGACTCAACATAAAAGTAAATAGATAGGCCCTTCACAGAGGGAAGCAGGGATTTGTAGAGGTGCCAGAGCTTGATTTTAAAATAGAGATTGAATAACATTTTGAGCGGCATACTTTTGCTGTCAACGCAACAACTATGAGATGGATGTATCTTCCATACTACATGCATTATAGGAAGTTCCCAAACAGAATGGTAAAGGTTTATACTCCCCCAACCACCAACAAGCATCAATCCATGGCGTGCTCGAAACAACGAGTGCCTCCAACATACAACAACCCTGTGGGAGTTTTTTTTAATTATTTTGATTTGTTTTGATCTTTTGGATCATGGGACTGGGCATCCCGGTTACCGGCACTTTCTCGTGAATGAGGAGCGGAGTCCACTCCACTTGAGAATAACCCACCTAGCATGGAAGATATAGGCAGCCCTAGTTGAAACATGAGCTGCTCGAGCATACAAAACAAAATTTCATTTGAAGGTTTGGAGTTTGGCACATACAAATTTACTTGGAACGGCAGGTAAATACCGCATATAGGAAGGTATAGTGGACTCATATGGAACAACTTTGGGGTTTAAGGAGTTTGGATGCACAAGGAGTATTCCCGCTTAGTACAGGTGAAGGCTAGCAAAAGACTGGGAAGCAACCAACTGAGAGAGCGACAATAGTCGTAAACATGCATTAAAATTAATTTACACCGAGTACAAGCATGAGTAGGATATAATCTACCATGAACATAAATATCATGAAGGCTATGTTGATTTGATTCAACTACATGCGTGAACATGTGCCAAGTCTAGTCACTTAATACATTCAAAGGAGGATACCATCCCATCATACCACATCATAATCATTCTAATAACATGTTGGCATACAAGGTAAACCATTATAACTCAAAGCTAATCAAGCATGGCACAAGCAACTATAATCTCTAAATGTCATTGCAAATATGTTTACTTCATAATAGCTGACTCAGGAACGATGAATCATCATATTTACAAAAACAAAAGAGGTCGAGTTCATACCAGCTTTTCTCATCCCAATAAGTCCATCATATATCATCATTATTGTCTTTCACTTGCACGACCGAACGATGTGTATAATAATAAGAGATGCACGTGCATTGGACTAAGCTTGAATCTGCAAGCATTCAACTCAAGAGAGAAGACATGTAACATGGGCTCTAAGTTAAATAAAGAATCATGCATACAAGAGCCACTAAGCAATTTCAATATAGTCTTCTCGACCCCCAAAAGAAAGAAAAGAAAATAAAACTATTTACACGGGAAAGCTCCCAACAAGTAAAAGAAGAACGACAAATCTATTTGGGTTTTCATTTTAATTCTACTACAAGCAAGGAAATTAAACTAACTATTTTTTTTTGGTTTTTCTTAAGGCTTATCAAACACACAAGAAGAAAACTAGAAAAAGAAATTTAAACTAGCATGGATAATACAATGAAAGAGTATGAGCACCGACGACTAGTGTGTGAACATGAATGTCAAGTCGGTGAGAAATACGTACTCCCCCAAGCTTAGGCTTTTGGCCTAAGTTGGTCTAGTACCAAGGACCGCCGCTACTCTCCTTGGTGTAGTGGGAGGTGTAATCAGGATACCACTGGCTGGTCATCTCCGGATCCCACTGGACAGATGATGCACGATAAGGGTCCAATTCAGGTTCTGGCTCAAGTTCAGCTTCCGGATTAAAAGCTTGGGCTAGATGGTTGTTCACCGCTTCCGGCGTAACAAGGCGATTTTTTGCAAGCAAGTCAAATAACAGAGGTGCGGGAAAAACAATAAACTCAAAGTGTTTCTTATTGAATCTAAGTCTATACAAGAGCATCTTCTCTTCGTTGTCAACAATAAACTTGTGTGCTACCATGCTCTTGTAATCTAAAATGTGAGGAGGTAATTTTGTCTCCTCCTCCTCATGGTGCCTAATGGGTATCTGAAAATGTTCAGCAAGGCGTGCATCATAGATACCTCCAAATATGGGGCCTTTTGTACGATTCAGGGCTAGCCGTTTAGCAACGACGACACCCATACTAAAAGTATTGTCTCCCAGCAAAGCATGTTGAAGAATAATAATATCCGGAACGCTCAAATTTCCACTATTTCCATGACCAATGAAGCATCTACTAGCAAATATAGCAAAGTAGCGTAAAACAGGAAAGTGTATGCTAGACACTTTTGCCTCAGAGCCCTTCTTTGGCTCTTCTACAGCAATAGTTTTAACGAAGCCATCCACACCTTCACGATGGGGTTCCTCTAATTCTCCCTCATAAGGTATCCTACATACCGTGCAAAAATCACGCAAAGACATTTCTCTGAATTCATCATATAAATGAAATGATACTGCAGGAGGTGACTTCTTAGGATAATAATAAAAGTTTTGCACGAAAGTATTAGTAAGTAAGATATACTGATCGATTCGGTCGTTCATGAAACCGTTGAGGCCTACAGTCCTGATTAAAGCATAAAAGTCTTCATGAATTCCGGCTTCTTTCAAGAATTCCTCACACGACCATTCACATGACCGTACTTCCGTTAAGAAAGGAAGATTATACTTAGGTTTTTCCTTCTCTTTGTCTTGTTTTTCCTTAGAGCTTTGGCTAAAAGAGCCTTTAAAGAGCCTCCTTAACATTCTCTGAAAATTTGTAAAATTTTAGTAACTTCAAAATAAAAGTGAATAAAACTAAACAAGATTGATAGCAACCACTCCTACAAGTGCCTAGAGCCTATATCATGCATTGGAATTGCTTGGGACCTCAAAAAATTTAACATGCAAGCTCAAGAACATGGTCACCTATGCAGCAAAAATTTGCAATGAATAAAGCACTAGAACAAAAACTAATTGGACCAATGGAGGAGTCACATACCAAGCAACAATCTCCCAAAGCAGTTCTGCGAATGGAGCTTTGAGCTAAGAGATCGAAAATCGCAGCAAAACGAGCTAGAACTCGGGCTTCAGGTGGATGGGGATTTTTTGGGTAGAGGATGAAGTGTGCTGGTATAAGTGGAGGGGACCCACCAGGGGGCCACGAGATAGGGGGCGCGCCCTACAGGGGGGCGCCCTCCTCTCTCATGGCCTGGTGCTTGCCCCTCTTGTAGTGTTTTCAGTGCCTAAAATCCTCAAATATGCCAGAAAAATCATACTAAATTTGCAGGGCATTTGGAGCACTTTTATTTTCAGACTATTTTTTAATGCACGGATAATTCAGAAAACAAACAGATAATACTATTTTTGCTTTATTTATTCTAAAAAAACAAAAAGTAAAAAGAGAGTACAGAAGGTTGTGCCTTCTAGTTTCATCCATCTCGTGATCATCAAGATGAATCCACTAACAAGGTTGATCAAATCTTGTTAACAAACTCATTCCGAATAACACGGAACCGGAGAAATTTCGGATAACACTAAGTTACCTCAATGGGGATATGAAAATCCCCAACAATAAGAATATCATACTTTTTCTTGACAGTAAGGAGAGGAAATTCAAAACCTCCAAAAATGATAGTTGGAACTTTTTCAATAGAATTGATGCTATGAACTTGAGATTGTTTCCTGGGAAACTGTATCGTATGCTCATTACCATTAATATGAAAAGTGACATTGCCTTTGTTGCAATCAATAATAGCCCCTGCAGTATTAAGAAAAGGTCTACCAAGGATAATAGACATACTATCGTCCTCGGGAATATCAAGAATAACAAAGTCCGTTAAGATAGTGACATTTGCAACCACAACAGGCACATCCTCACAAATACCGACAGGTATAGCAGTTGATTTATCAACCATTTGCAAACATATTTCAGTAGGTGTCAACTTATTCAATTCAAGTCTACGATATAAAGAGAGAGGCATAACACTAACACCGGCTCCAAGATCACATAAAGCAGTTCTAACATAATTTCTTTTAATGGAGCATGGTATAGTTGGTACACCCGGATCTCCAAGTTTCTTTGGTAGTCCACCCTTAAAAGTGTAATTAGCAAGCATGGTGGAAATTTCAGCTTCCGGTATCTTTCTTTTATTTGTGATGATATCCTTCATATATTTAGCATAAGGATTTACTTTAAGCATATCAGTTAAACGCATACGTAAGAAAATAGGTCTAATCATTTCAGGAAAGCGCTCAAAATCCCATCATCCTTTGACTTGGATGGTTTAGGAGGAAAGGGCATGGGTTTCTGAACCCATGGTTCTCTTTCTTTACCGTGCTTCCTAGCAACAAAATCTCTCTTATCATAACGTTGATTCGTTGATTGTGGGTTATCAAGATCAACAACAGGTTCAATTTTGACATCATTGTATTTGCTAGGTTGAGCATCAACATGAACATTATCATTAACATTATCACTGGTTCATGTTCATCACCTGATTGTGTTTCAGCATCAGAAATAGAAATATCATTGGGATTGTCAGGTGTGTCTACAGTGGGTTCATTAGAAGCATGCAAAGTCCTATCATTTTTCTTTTTCTTATTTTTAGAAGAACTAGGTGCCTCTAAATTATTTCTCTGAGAATCTTGCTTGACTCTCTTAGGGTGGCCTTCAGGATACAAAGGTTCCTGAGTTATTCTACCAGTTCTAGTAGCCACTCTAACAGCAAAGTCATTTTTATTATTCAATTCATCAAGCAAATCATTTTGAGCTTTAAGTACTTGCTCAGCTTGAGTAGCAACCATAGAAGCATATTTGCTAACGCGGTGAAGTTCATCTTTAAGTATAGCCAGATTATCACCTACACGTCCTATCTCGAAAGCATTATTTTTTAACTCTCTACCAACATAAGCATTAAAACTTTCTTGCCTAGCCATAAAGTCATCAAATTCATCTAAGCATGGGCTGTGAAATTTAGTAGAGGGTACTTCAACTCTATCATATCTATAGAGAGAATTTACCTTTACTACCTGTGTCGGGTTATCAAGACAATGTGGTTCTCCAGGTGGTAAATTAAGACCATGTATTTCTTCAATAGGAGGTAAATTCTTAACATCTTCAGCTTTAATGCCTTTTTCTTTCATTGATTTCTTTGCCTCTTGCATATCTTCAGGACTGAGAAATAAAACACCTCTGTTCTTCGGAGTGGGTTTAGGAATAGGCTCCGAAGTTGGCTCAATTGGTTCAGGAATTACTTCAGGAACTGGCTCAGGAAGAGTCCAATTATTTTCATTAGTCAACATATTATTCAATAGTATTTGAGCTTCGTCGACTGTTCTTTCCCTGAAAACACAACCAGCACAACTATCCAAGTAGTCCTTGGAAGCATCGGTTAGTCCATTATAAAAGATATCAAGTATTTCGTTTTTCTTAAGAGGATGATCAGGCCAAGCATTAAGTAACCGGAGAATCCTCCCCCAAGCTTGTGGGAGACTCTCTACTTTGATTTGCACAAAATTATATATTTCCCGCAAGGCAGCTTGTTTTTTATGAGCAGGGAAATATTTAGCAGCAACCAGGAGCAAGAGAATTATACCAAGTCTTAGCATCACCCTTTAATGAGAACGAAAATATCTTAAGGATATATAAATAGCGAGACTTCTCATCATTAGTAAACTTGGTAGCTATATCATTCAACTGGGTAAGATGTGCCACAACAGTTTTAGATTCAAGGCCATAAAAAGGATCAGATTCAACTAAAGTAATAATATCTGGATCAACAAAGAATTCATAATCCTTATCAGTAACACAAATAGGTGAAGTAGCAAAAGCAGGATCAGGTTTCATTCTAGCATTAAGAGACTGCTGCTTCCATTTAGCTAATAATTTCTTAAGATCATTTCTATCATTGCAAGCAAGAATTTCCATAGCAGTTGTTTCATGCATAACATAACCTTTAGGAACAACAGGTAATACATAATCATTGGGGGGACCTTCATCATCACTATCATCAGTAATAGGATCTTCAGTAATTTCATTCCCCCTAACTCTATCAAGTTGTTCATCTAGAAATTCACCTAATGGCAAAGTAGTATCAGACAAAGAGTAGTTTCATCATGCATAGCAGAAGTGGCATCATCAATAACATGCGACATATCAGAATTCATAGCAGTAGCAGGTTTAGGTGTCGCAAGCCTACTAATAACGGAAGGAGAATCTAGTGCAGAGCTAGAAGGCAGTTCCTTACCTCCCCTCGTAGTTGAGGGAAAAATCTTGGTTTTAGCGTCTTTCAAGTTCTTCATAGTCATCAACAGATATAAATCCCAAGTGACTCAGAGAATAGAGCTATGCTCCCCGGCAACGGCGCCAGAAATTAGTCTTGATAACCCACAAGTATAGGGGATCGCAAAAGCTTTCAAGGGTAGAGTATTCAACCAAAATTTATTGATTCGACACAAGGGGAGCCAAAGAATACTCTTGAGTATTAGCAGTTGAGTTGTCAATTCAACCACACATGGATAACTTAGTACCTGCAGCAAAGTGTTTAGTAGCAAAAGTGGTATGATAATAATAGTAGCGGTAGCAAAAGTAAAGATAAATGTTTTTGGGGTTTTGTAGTAGTTGTAACAGTAGCAACGGAAAAGTAAATAAGCGAAGAACAATAAGTGAAAAGCTCGTAGGCAATGGATCAGTGATGGATAATTATGTCGGATGCGATTCCTCATGTAATAGCTATAACATAGGGTGACACAGAACTAGCTCCAATTCATCAATGTAATGTAGGCATGTATTCCGTAAATAGTCATACGTGCTTATGGAAAAGAACTTGCCTGACATCTTTTGTCCTACCCTCCCGTTGCAGTGGGGTCCTTATGGAAACTAAGGGATATTAAGGCCTCCTTTTAATAGAGAACCGGAACAAAGCATTAACACATAGTGAATACATGAACTCCTCAAACTACGGTCATCACCGAGAAGTATCCCGATTATTGTCACTTCGGGGTTGTCGGCTCATAACAAATAATAGGTGACTATAGACTTGCAAGATAGGATCAAGAACACACATATATTCATGAAAACATAATAGGTTCAGATCTGAAATCATGGCACTCGGGCCCTAGTGACAAGCATTAAGCATAGCAAAGTCATAGCAACATCAGTCTCAGAACATAGTTGATACTAGGGATCAAACCCTAACAAAACTAACTTGATTACATGGTAAATATCATCAAACCCATCACCGTCCAGCAAGCCTACGATGGAATTACTCACGCACGACGGTGAGCATCATGAAATTGGTGATGGAGGATGGTTGATGATGACGACGGCGACGAATCCCCCTCTCCGGAGCCCCGAACGGACTCCAGATCAGCCCTCCCAAGAGAGATTAGGGCTTGGTGGCGGCTCCGTGTCGTGAAACGTGATGAAACTTTCTCCCTGATTTTTTCTCCCCGAGACGGTATATATGGAGTTGGAGTTGAGGTCGGGAGGTGTCCAGGGGGCCCACGAGATAGGAGGGCGCGCCCTAGGGGGTCGCGCCCCCCTTTCTCGTGGACAGCCCGTGGGCCCCCTGGCCTTGATTCTTTCGCCAAAAATTATTATTAATTCTGAAAAGTGCCTCCATGGATTTCCAGGACATTCCGAGAACTTTTCTTTTCTACACATAAAACAACATCATGGCAGTTCTGCTGAAAACAGCGTTAGTTTGGGTTAGTTTCATTCAAATCATGCAAGTTAGAGTCCAAAACAAGGGCAATAGTGTTTGGAAAAGTAGATACGTTGGACACCTATCATTGGCCGTTGGTGTCTTTGGTAGACACGGGGCCACACAGGACAAGCCCAGTGGGGAGTGAGTCGGAGTGGCTGGGAGAGTGTCATGGCAGTAGATCGATTTTGTCAGAACGTCGTTGGTCCACCCGAATGGGAGTGCGAGGCCATGGGTTCCGTGGTGTGGGTAAAGTGCGCTACCTCTGTGGAGTGTGTTTGTTTAAACTATCGATAGCCGTGTCCTCGGTCATGGGCATGGGTTCGTACTAGGTCACACCATTCGATCAACACTCACATGATGGAATGACTTATAGGTGATTTATATGTTGATATTTTGAGCAGTACAGATTGGCAGGATGTTGATGATGATGTTGGGGACCAAGTGTTTTTCATGGTAGTGATCACCGGAAAGATCACTGTTTGAGACCAAGTGTTGGTCATGGTAGTGATCGCCGGAAAGATCACCGTTTGAGACCAAGTGTTGGTCATGGTTGTGATCGCCGGAAAGATCACCGTTTGGTTACAAGGTAACCCGATCCAAGACCACGAGTTTGGTCCATTTGTGATCCGTGAATGATTAGTGTTTGGTTTTGATCACGAGGTGATCGAGATGATATATTGCTTGGCCGGTTAGCCAAGAGAGATATGGTTATGGAGATCTGAGATGGTGATTTATCAGTATTGTAGTAGTTTCATATCATGCTTAGTAGTTGTTTTGTATCATGGTAGCTGTTAATTTAATTAACCTGCTTAATGCTATGTTGTTGTCTTACCTTGATGTTTTTGGTTGTTGTGAGCTTGCAGGTACATTCAATGTACTGACCTGGCGTGTCATGCCAGATTGCAGGTGATGCCGTGATTGC
Organism: Triticum dicoccoides; assembly: GCF_002162155.2. Taxonomy (NCBI): domain Eukaryota; kingdom Viridiplantae; phylum Streptophyta; class Magnoliopsida; order Poales; family Poaceae; genus Triticum; species Triticum dicoccoides. Next base: position 306,627,149 of record NC_041385.1, on the reverse strand, counting down.
TTGATTGCTTGTCGTGGTTTCCGTTCGTGCGAGCTAGATCGTGTCCCAGCCAGAGTCCCTGTGGAGTGGAGTTTCACCACCTTCGTCGTTGTTCCGCTGCTAGAAGATTTCCGTTGCTACGAGTTGTTCTGCTGCTAGCATAGAGCCAGCATAGTATCGCAGGTGTAGTGTCGCCGTGCTGATGTGAACCTTTGTAACATCAGACCTTTGTAATTATTCTTGTAATAAGAGCTGATCTGTTCTATGTCAAGCAGTTTTGTATTCCAGAGACTTCTCCTTGATCTCTGGGATGGAATACGGGGTGTTCCAGTTTCTCTGAGCCGGGGTGCCACAGGCTTGGTATCAGAGCAGGTCTGGCTGTAGGACGCCTTAGTCAGCGCGAGCGGTAGAAACCGGTAGTATAGAGTCTGGCTTGATGATTGCATTTGGTTGCCGCATTTGTTTGTTGCATAGCATGCATATAACCTTAGTATTTGTGACAACGGTTTATCTGGTGAGTGTAGCTGGCATCGATTCGGATCCACTACAGCTCAACCTTTGCATTTCTCCATTTCCTTTTTTCTTTCGGTGTTTGGTGTCAATTCTACCCCAGCAGAGTGATGCCAAGTGATCCCGACACTGTTTGCCAAAGTGGTGCTCAGGTATCGCGCCGATGTCTTTCTTTCAGTCTCGCCTATCGTTTCGGTGAAAGAAATCCTTCTATCCCGAATTGTTCTTTTATTTTGTCGTGTTGGCAACCCTTAATGATCTTAGTAATCATAAACAGGCAATGTCAATAGCCTTAGTTTTTCCCTGCTATCCTATTTCTTGGACGAGTACGAATCTTTTTCCGTCCGCTTGATAATAATGTGGTTGCGACCCTCGTGTCCCACTACATAATTATCGAGTGCGTCCTCACCTTCGAGCTAGTCTAGGTTGCTACCTAGCTAAGCTAGCACTTGGTGTAGCACTGTTTACACCAATTCTTCCACACGTTTATTCGTCCTCGTGCACATCGTCACAGCATGCTAGATCGTACAACCGAAGATCCCGCGAGATTTGTGTGCTTAAGTTGGCATGCATATTGTGTGACTAGCAGTAATACGTGACATTGATTGTGTGAATTGTTTGTTGTTGTGTGCTTTTGTTTAGTTGAGTTTTCTTTTGCTTTTTTCTTTTTGGGCCCCGGTGTTACATTATTTGTCCCCTATAAAGAGTTGCTCATCCACCGACACTGGACTCAAAGAAGCAATAAGGATTTAAAATATTTGGAAGAAGCTCATCTGACATTATTGTCTACACAGTCAACTGCATTATGGCATTAATATCTGCTCAGAATACCAATGGCGTCTCGGATTGATTATCAGCGTAGAGTCTACATCAGTACAAAATCCTCACAACAGTTATGATCCAGCCAGCAGAAAAACAGTCAGGTACAATATCAACGGTATATTTTCAGATAGAGGTATGGATCATATACAAAGTTTTGGCTCAGTAATGCATGATGCTTGAAATATGTTATCATCCGAAATAAATTCAGAATGTGGTATGCTCAAGGAAGACAGTCAAACCATTTTCTCATGCAAATAATCAGCCTTAGAATATTATGGGCACATGTGTAGATTTCAGTCTGCCTATCAGTATGAAGCTTTGGATGTAAGAAACTTAGTCTTCTTCCACACGCTATCGTAAGAAATTTATGATGCAAGGCCCCTCAATTTTCCTCAGCATGATATGTGAACAATTTTCGGCCCATGATACCCAGTCTTTCACATCGAGACACCTCAGTAAAGGCTTCTGACAGACGGAAATGAATTTTTCTCAATAAGAAAACCCGAGGGGAAGCTTCTCAAGTACGAAACTCAGGCTTCTCCAGCACATAAATCAGATCAAGCTTTGTGTGTAAGTTATAAAGACTTCTTCTACACGATACCCAGACAAAATATTTGGGCAGAAGTTAACAAGTCTTCCTCAGCAAGCTACTCGGATGGCTTCTCTCGTAAGCCACTTAGTCCGCGTCAGTACCACAATATTGCACCGTCCTTAGAGATTATATGATGAGTTGCCAATATATGGCAACACCTCTCAAGAACTAGACTTGCAATAATTTTGTCAGAGGTAAAATTCAGTCAAAACATATGCCTACCGCAACGATCAATTGTTCGGTGGCATATGATCCTGAGATATGGTGAGCATGCATCCCCAGTCATATCAGTCACTCATACGAGATGCATCAAGAATCAAGCAGATATACCTAGGAAAGGAAGGATTTAACAACCTCATGAGTCAGGCAAAGGAAAATAAAGATGAGCCGAAATACATATCATGAATTACAAGGATCGACAAGATCTAGAGATGCATCATAGAATCAACAGTCTTGGCAATGATCACCAAAGGCATTATTCCCGCACCAAACAAGGTGATATCATGAAACCTTGTCACCTTCTTATATGGTTGGCCTCAGCAACAAGCTCCGTACAGCTACAAACCCCGAATATATGTTATATGTCTGCGAACCCAGGTCGGAAAAACAAGCACAAGGAATAATGTCAAAAATATTAATCAGATCCATGGTCATACGAAGAATCAAGGACAAGTGTGGCCAAGTTATTTCAGTAAGGTATCCTGACAAAGAAAATCATGACCGTAAAAGGGATGAGACTGACCGCAAAGGTATGATGATTTTTGCACGACCATCATGGTCTGAATACCCAAGTCAGTTGAAAGCCATACTTCCATATGGATCCACAAAGGCATACTCTCAACGGCCTACTCTATTTACAAGGATTTTCATATCCCGCTGACCCGTTTGACATGGTTAGTGTGGAATATCCAAGTCTGTTCTGTCAAATCCAAGATTCCTTTGCAACCTCAGCAGTTTGACCTCAGCGGCAGTGTTAAAGCATACCACAGCGTATTACCATAGATGGGTATATCAACAACATGAGAAAAATCAAAAGCTGAACAATCAGCTCTGGCCCGGTATACTCACCGACGGAATCAAGTATACAATCAGTCTGTCAGGAAAATGATTTGTCCGTCAGCCCTTGTCGGGCTAGTCTCAAGATGTAAATATTTGAGAAGGCCTGCATTTATTTGAAGCAACCCCATGGCGGAAGTAAAAAAGTTTTCATGACCAAAGGAAGATTTATACTCAGATCCATTGGATATCACCGCAGATATGAGAAAATTCACGTCAACAAAAAGATTTGGTATATGAGCAAAGACCTGTAAGAATTTTGGGGAAAGGTGAAGCAAACCACCCCAGAGCAAGGTAAGTTGATCATCTAAAATTCTTGTGGGAGCAATAAATAAAGGAAAAAGGATACCCGACTTGGAAACGGTGTCCTCAAGTCGTACTTGTTCCCTGAGCAACCAAATCTCGAGGACGAGATTTCTTTAAGGGGGGAAGGTTTGTAACAACCTGGTTTTTGGCCCTTGTCTTTTTCTTTCGTTTTATTTCGTTTTGCTTTGTTTTTCTTTTTTGAGTGGTTCTGTGGCCTTGCCACCTGGGAAATCATCCTCATTTCCCCACCCAAGTGGCTCATCATTCTCAAAACCTTGTCAAAGATCATGTCACTTCACTCCTTAACCAAACCCTAAAATCTTTTCTAGGAAATATTCCTTTATCTTTAAAGGAATAACCCTATCTGCCCTAGGTTGTGAAGCAACCTATAATTCTGTCCATCCAAAAATCCCGAAATAATTCTCATAATTCCTTTGGGTCATTTATATCTCAAATATGCCCAAACATTTCCTTGGCCAATACAAAAATAGTTCCCTAATATTCCTTTTTCTATTCTGCCCTGAATGGCACTTTGTGAAAGAAGTGTCATTTATATTTCTCCTAGTAGCTCCCAACCTTTTTTGGCATGATTATATGTCCAAATAATTTCCTCATGCACAAGTTCAACTTTATTTGCCTAGCCAATCTGTCTCAGTGAATTCTCAAAGTTACTGTCGAACAGAAGGCTTTGTGAAGGAAGTACTAGCTAGGAGTATCGAAATGAGTTGAACGTTTGCACACTCCTTAAGGTGCTCATTTTAACCCCCTCCACCCATTTTCATCCCTGTCCAATCATCTACGTGAGCACAGGGGAAAATATTTGATTCTGGCAATATTTTCAGGTTGTGAAGCAAGCGTATTTTATATTGCTTCAAAAATCCTGTAAAATTACAAAATCATTATTATACCCAGAAAACCTCTCTCCACCCAATTTGGCATCATTTCAATGAGCCATTTGATCACCAAAATTATTCCAAGTTTCTGGACAGAAATGATGTTTGTGAAGCAAGTGCCATTTTTGTTTGTCCATTTAGCATGAGATTTTTACAGCATCTTCATATGTCCAAGTAATCAATCTTTGCCCAATCTTAGCCCAAGTTGATACTCTATGTGAGAGCATCATCATGATCTTCATTTCTGGATCAAAAATGCAGTTGTGAAGCAACTATATTCATTATCGGTCCATTTCTCCTAAACCTCCCCAGGAATGTAGTCCTTCCTATCCTAAACACCCCAGACATAACACTTGACACACAGCATCTCTCTGTTGATCACACTTAGCTGATAAAGTTTACTGCAGTAAACTTCAGAGCTCACTAGCCATTTACCCATAGCATTTTTCAACAAGTTACGACCTCAGTTGCAACCTACCCAGGAAGGACTCCACTCCAGACATTGTTTCGCATTGCTGGTGGCACTATGCGCACCAGTGCGCGCGGTGACCACCTCTCTGGCATGCCATGGACGCGAGCTGCATGATTTCTTGCTCGGTCCCCTCCCCCTCTTGTCGTCTTCGCGCGCGTTAGCGTGTCCACCAGCTGGCCCGCATCGTCGCCGCCCCCTGGACTCATCTCCCTCTCCCGAAGCCTCCTCATCGGCGCTCGTCGCCACTCACCCACGGCAGCACTGTGGCCGATAGCGCATTAATGGCAACCGACCTCTTCCTCTACCCCTCCCTTGGCTCCTGCTGCCCTGTGCGCTCTATAGCTTGTCGGTGTTCTCCCTCGTCGTGTTTCCGCGCCTCCCCGTGATTGCTACAGTCGCCAGGGACTCGGCCGGACGTGCCCGGCGGCACCCGAGCCCGTGCTTCTCACCCCGGCTATAAATAGCCATCCCCAGCCTCGTCCGAGCACTCCACCAGCCTCGCCACCCTCCTCTCCCCCTGCCCAGCCTCTAGCCCGAGCTCGAGGAGCTCTCTCTGGTAGACATCGCCGCCATGGCCGCCGCACAGCCTCGGCTAAATTAGCCCAACGTTGAGCCCTCCTTCACCTCTAGCCACCACCGTAGCCTTCCCCACACTCCAGTGATCGTCCCCAGCCCTTCATCGCGTCGCCGAAGTGCCGAAAGTCGCCGCCCCAAGATCCAGCGCCGCCGCGGTTGCTCCCTGTTCCGGTGGCCATCCCATCTCCCGCCCTCCTCGATGGCATCGTCCCGTGCCTTCTGGTGGCCCAAGCTCTACAAATGGTGGTCGGAGCCGCCGGAGCCACCGCTGGCCGTGCCCCTCTGTTCCACCGCCCGGTTCCTCTGCTGATTCGACCCTCCCCGATGCCTGCTCTCCCCTCTGGGCTGATGCGGCATTCTCTCCTGAACCCTCCGGTGGCCGGAACTCGGCCGGAGACCACCGGAGCTGGCTGGGCCGTCGGTGTTGCCCCTCCTCTGCTCCTCTCGAGACGGCGTCGGGAGGAAGAAGGAACGAAGCGGGGAGGAGAGAGAGGAGGGAGTTGACCAGCAGCATGGATCCCGCGGCCCCACCAGTCAGTGACCCGGTGGGTTGACCATGCTGATGCTGACGTGGATAAGTGGAAGCGTAGTTCCCAGAATACGCTTACAGTTTTCTGTCCAGGCCCCTATTTGAAAATATTTTAATTACAAAGAGGTCCCTGGCAGAAAAACAGCTATAACTTTTTAACCATAGCTCCAAATCAGGTGATTCCAAAGCCCACTTCTTCATTTCGTCGAGCCCGTTCTGATGGAAAAAATTTCACCATGTGTTAACATTCTAAAAATTACCATTTTGCCCCTGCCCTTAAGCAGCCCCCTCCGAGAGAGTATGTTTTCCGGTGATTCATTCCGTGAGTTTCTCGCACTTTCTCCCAATGATTTATTCCACCCCAGTCAAGCCATACCCTCCATTTGCATCACTGTAATATAGTGACATTGTTTAATTTATTTAAACTTGTTTAAAATATTGTTTTAGCTACTTGTGATCTGTGCATGGCATTTTATCGGAGTATTATTTTGATTTGTTGATGCCATGCTATTGTTTGGATTACTAGGAGTTATGTTTGTAGTTGATGAGTATCATGTTGCCATTGGAGTATTAGTTGTTGATATTATGGTTGTTTCATGATGATATCTGTCAATATATTTTGGAGTACTACTTTGGATGTCATGCTAGCTTTGGATTATTAGTGGTTAGTATGATTATTTTCATGATGCTAGTTGATGTTCTGTTGCTTGGAGTATTATTTTCTGAGATGGTGTTTACATGTGGATCTTAGTTGGATAGCTTTATTCTTGTTATTGGAGTAGTAGAGTTATTGTTTTCAGGTTCATCATGATAGAAGTATTATGCTATCTTTGGAGTATTTTGATATGAGGATATTATGCTCAGATTATTTGTTGGATATTGCTATGACTTGGATTATAGTTTGGTAGTTGATATCGGAATATCAGTTATCACAATTCTATTTTTGGGGATAAATTCCATCATTAAGTTGGTCAGGTGCCACCGAGCCAGGCTTTCTCCAGTGCAACCACATTTGCCTTGATGGGACGGCCCTAATGCGATGCTATTGTCGTGCCTCTCGCCGGTGCCTCCAACGAGGGAAGGTTATAGGTGCGCGCTACCCTGATCAGGTAGGCGGACATAAGCCTTGTGTGCTCGTAGTTGGATTTTGCGCGCTTTGGTCCCCGTTTGGGACCATTTTTGTTTTGGCCACGCTGGTGGCCGTTGGTATCTTTGGTAGACACGGGGCCACCAAGGACTAGCCCAGTGGGGAGTGAGTCGGAGTGGCCGGGAGACTGTCGTGGAAGTAGATCGGTTTTGTCAGAACGCCGTTGGTCCACCCGAATGGGAGTGCGAGGCCATGGGTTCCGTGGTGTGGGTAAAGTGCACTACCTCTGCAGAGTGTGTTTGTTTAAATTAACGATAGCCGCGTCCTCGGTCATGGGCATGGGTTCGTACTAGGTCACATCGTTCGATCAACACTCACATGACGGAATGACTTATAGGTGATTTGTATGTTGATATTTTGAGTAATACAGATTGGCAGGATGTTGATGATGATGTTGGGGACCAAGTGTTGGTCATGGTAGTGATCGCCGGAAAGATCACTGTTTGAGACCAAGTGTTGGTCATGGTAGTGATCACCGGAAAGATCACCATTTGAGACCAAGTATTTGTCATGGTTGTGATCGCCGGAAAGATCATCGTTTGGTTACAAGGTGACCCGATCCAAGACCATGAGGTTGGTCTGTTTGTGATCCGTGAATGATCACCGTTTGGTTTTGATAACGAGGTCATCGAGATGGTATATTGCTTGGCCGGTTAGCCAAGAGAGATATGGTTATGGAGATCTGAGATGGTGATTTATCAGTATTGTAGTAGTTTCATATCATGCTTAGTAGTTGTTGTTGTATCATGGTAGCTGTTAATTTAATTAACCTGCTTAATGATATGTTGTTGTCTTACCTTGATGTTTTTTGTTGTTGTGAGCTTGCAAGTACATTCAATGTACTGACCTAGCGTGTCATGCCAGATTGCAGGTGATTACATGATTGCTTGAATGCTTGTCATGGTTTCCGTTCGTGCGAGCTAGATCGTGTCCCAGCCAGAGTGCCTGTGGAGTGGAGTTTCACCACCTTCGTTGTTCTTCCGCTGCTAGAAGATTTCCGTTGCTACGAGTTGTTCTGCTGCTAGCATAGAGCAAGTGTAGTATCGCAGGCGTAGTGTTGTCGCGCTGATGTGAACCTTTGTAATATCAGACCTTTGTATTTATTCTTCTAATAAGAGCTGATTTGTTCTATGTCAAGCAGTGCCGTATTCCAGAGACTTCTCCTCGATCTCTGGGCTGGAATACGGGGCATTCCGGTTTCTCTGAGTCGGGGTGACACACTCCTTGAATGAAAAGCATGATTGCAATGATGTTATTATAAATTCTATTAATGTCAATCATGCTTATAATATGCAAAACCCCAAGCTTGGGGATGCTAATTTTGATATGTCCACTACTTATTGCAATGATCATGATTGGGGTGATTCTTCTTATGATCTTGAAAATTTATTGAAGACTCATGATAAATATGTTTGCAATAATATTGAAAGTGGGTTTGGAAGATTTTCAACTTTAGGTAATAATGATCCCACTACTTTGGAGATTGATCAATCTTATGAGTTTTTTTATAAAAGTGGGCTTGGAGAGGTCATGACTTTATTTCATGATAATCCCACTATTTTGGAAGAGCGTCAACTTTGCATGCATGTGGATCATGAAGAGAAAATTGTATATGATAGCTATAGTGTTGAATTTGGTTATGATCCTACATGTAATTGTTATGAGAGAGGAAAATGTGGTTGTAGAAATTTTCATGTCAGTAAATTACCTCTTGTTATGTTGAGATTGCTATTTTTTTTCTTCCTTGCATACGCTAGTTTTTGCTTGTCTTGATAATTTTTTTGCCTATAAAATACCTATGCATAGGAATTATTTTAGAATTAAACTTGTTTTTCACATACTACATGATGCTCTCTTCGTGTTTCAATTGCTCTCTTTCATGTCAGCATGATTAAAATTATCAATGCCTAGCTAAAAACTTTAAAGAAAAGCGCTTGTTGGGAGACAACCCCATATTTTATTTTATGTGTTTATGCAATTATAGTTCTGTTATGATTGTGTTTTAGTGTTTTAATTAGTGTTTGTTCCAAGTAAGACCTTTGGGTGATAGTTGATTTGATTATGTGAAAAACAGTAACTTTTGCGCCAAGTTCTGGAAGTTTGTAAATTCACAAAAATGTTATTTTGATCTGGATTTTTTACACAAGATTGATATAAAAAAAATTCTATGTTTTCCAAAATTTTCAGAATTTTTGGAGTTACATTAGTTTGGATAAAGTCCAGATTACTACATACTGTTCTATTTTTGATAGATTCTGTTTTCATTATGTGGTTTGCTTATTTTGATGAATCTATGGGTAGTATCGGGGGGTATGAACCACGGATAAGTTAGAATATAGTAGATATAACACCAATATAAAATTGTAATGGGTTTACAACAGTGCCTAAAATTGGTTATTTTCTTTGTTTCACTAACGGATCTCACGAGTTTTCTGTTGAGTTATGTGTTGTGAAGTTTTCAAGTTTTGGGTGAAGCTTCGATGGACTACGTAATAAGGAGTGGCAAGAGCCTAAGCTTGGGGATTCCCATGGAACCCCAAGTGAAAGTGCAACTAATCCCCAGGTGGTTTTGGAAATTCATAACAACATATAGCTCATTGAACTAATAACCTTTCTAGTTAAATATTTCAGAAAGTTCAATGATTGGCATGGCATGGACAAGAGATGTGGACTCCTCAAAATGCTAAGGACAAAGATTGGCAAAAGCTCAAGATTCTTCACTTCTATTTTAGTGATCCAAGATCACATTGAGTCCATAGGAAAGCCAATATTATTAAAAGGAGATGAGGTGTTTCTTAATGCTCTACTTGCTCAAAGTGCTTAGTGATATTGCTCCAAAACCCTCAGCCACATTCTCAGTTCCACATTTGTCCTAACTCAAAGTCAAACTCGGCCCCACCGAAATGACCTATCCGACGCCATCGAGTTTAGTTGACATAGCCATGGCCAGAAACCCTAGACAATTTGGTCACACCGATACGAATCTCGGTTTCACCGAGATGGCCTTGCAAACTCTCTATTGCCTGTTCCAACTATTTCGGTCTTAGCGAAATGTGCAATCGGTCCCACCGTGTTTGCTTGACATCCTCTCTGTTGCTTTATTGCTTCACTTCGGTCTAATTGAGTTGATGCTATTGGTGCCACTGAGTTGATGTTTGCCCTAAGCCCTTCCACATCTGTCCCACTGAGTTGTTCTCGTCGGTCCCACCGAGATTCCTAACGTTCACATTTTGAACTAAATCGGTCTCACCGAGTTTTTCTATTTGGTCTGATCGAGTTGGGTCAAATGTGTGTAATGGTTGGATTTTGTGTGGAGGCTATATATACCCCTCCACCCCCTTCTCCATGTGTGAGAGAGCCATCAGAACGTGCCTACACTTCCACTATTCATTTTCAGAGAGAGAACCACCTACTCATGTGTTGAGACCAAGATATTCTAATCCTACCACTAGAATCTTGATCTCTAGCCTTTCCCAACTTGCTTTCCACTCAAATCATCTTTCCACCATAGCCAAATATGTGAGAGAGAGTGAGGGAGTCCTGGATTAGGGGGTGTCCGGATGGCCGGACTATGACCTTTGGCCGAACTCCCGGACTATGAAGATACAAGATTGAAGACTTCGTCCCGTGTCCGGATAGGACTTTCCTTGGCGTGGAAGGCAAGATTGGCGATATGATATGAAGATCTCCTCCCATTGTAACCGACTCTGTGTAACCCTAGCCCTCTCTGGTGTCTATATAAACTAGAGAGTTTTAGTCCGTAGGACGAACAACAATCATACCATAGGCTAGCTTCTAGGGTTTAGCCTCTCTGATCTCGTGGTAGATCAACTCTTGTACTACCCATATCATCAATATTAATCAAGCAGGAGTAGGGTTTTACCTCCATCGAGAGGGCCCGAACCTGGGTAAAAACATCGTGTCCCTTGTCTCCTGTTACCATCCGCCTAGACGCATAGTTCGGGACCCCCTACCCGAGATCCGCCGGTTTTGACACCGACATTGGTGCTTTCATTGAGAGTTCCTCTGTGTCGTCACCTTTAGGCCCGATGGCTTCTTCGATCATCAACCACGACGCGGTCCAGGGTGAGACTTTTCTCCCCGGACAGATCTTCGTATTCGGCGGCTTCGCAGTGCGGGCCAATTCGCTTGGCCATGTGGAGCAGATCGAAAGCTACGCCCCTGGCCATCAGGTCAGGTTTGCAAGCCTAAACTACACGGCCGACATCCGCGGGGACTTCATCTTCGACGGATTCGAGCTGAGCGCGCCGCACTATCACGATGGGCATGATCTAGCTCTGCCACCGGACAGCGCCCAGAGTGCCGCTCAGGTGTCCGCTCCGACCATTAGCTGGGAGCCGACTGTGCCAGTCGAGGACGGACAGTTGGACGCTGCCCCAGGAGCCGCAATCTCTATGGTGATAGAGCCGAATACCAGCCTAGTCCTTTGCGACGCCTGTGACTCCAAGGTGCCGGACTCCGTTCCGGACTCCGAATCTTCAGCACCCCTTCCGATTGAACCCGATTGGGCTCCGATCATGGAGTTCACCGCCACGGACGTCTTTCAGCACTCGCCCTTTGGCGATATCCTGAATTCACTAAAGTCTCTCTCTTTGTCAGGAGAGCCCTGGCCGGACTATGGTCAGCATGGTTTGGATGCGGACGATGAAGAAATTCGAAACCCACCCACCACCCACTTTGTAACCACTGTCGACGATCTAACCGACATGCTCGACTTCGACTCCGAAGACATCGACGGTATGGAAGCCAATGAAGGAGACGACCAAGAACCAACACCTATAGGGCACTGGAAAGCCACCTCGTCATATGACATATACATGGTGGACACCCCCAAAGCAGGGGATGGCGATGTAAAAATGGAGGACGACCCCCCCAAGAAGCAACCCAAGCATCGACGTCAGCGGCGCCGCTCTAAATCCTGCCAAAGCAAAAACGGCGAGTCCGGCACTGGAGACAACAACACCCCGGACAGTGCCGAAGACAACCCCCTCCAGCAGGATTCAATGCAGGAGGACGGAGGAGCCAGCCCTCATGAGAGAGCGGGAGGTCGAGGATGACAATTATATGCCTCCCTTCGAAGCCGAGGCAAGCCTCGACGACGACGAATTCGTTGTGCCAGAGGATCCTGTCGAACAAGAGCGTTTCAAACGCAGGCTTATGGCCACGGCAAGCAGCCTCAAGAAAAAACAACAACAGCTTAGAGCTGACCAAGACTTGCTAGCCGACAGATGGACTGAAGTCCTGGCGGCCGAAGAGTATAAACTCGAACGCCCCTCCAAGAGCTACCCAAAGCGCAGGCTGCTACCCCAACTAGAGGAGGAAGCAACTAAACATACATCACCAGCGTACGATGCGCCCGATTGGCCACCCCGTGGCCGCGACAGAGAGGCCTTTCGGCCCTCAACTCAAGCCGCACCCCGGCGCCGCTCCAAAAATACCAGAGCACGGGGAAACGCAACAGACCTGCGAGACATATTGGAGGATAAGGCAAGGCAAACATGATCGATCTACGGATCGCGTGGGCGCCCCACGTCACGTGACGATAACCGTCACGGCGGATATGATAAATACGGCCAGGCCGAACACAACAGACAAAGCTCATCCGAGCTACGTCGCGATATAGCCCAGTACAGGGGTGCCGCACAGCCACTATGCTTCATAGACGAAGTAATGGATCATCAAATCCCCGAGCGTTTTAAACCCGTAAACATCGAATCATACGATGGCACAACAGATCCCGCGGTATGAATCGAGGATTATCTCCTTCATATCCACATGGCCCGTGGTGATGATCTACATGCCATCAAATACCTCCCGCTCAAGCTTAAAGGACAATCTCGGCATTGGCTTAACAGCCTGCCAGCAGAGTCAATTAGTTGCTGGGAGGACCTGGAATCCGCATTCCTTGACAACTTCTAGGGCACTTATGTGCGACCACCAGACGCCGATGACCTAAGCCACATAATCCAGCAGCCAGAGGAATCGACCAGACAATTCTGGACACGGTTCCTAACCAAGAAAAATCAAATAGTCGACTGTCCGGACACAGAGGCCCTTGCAGCCTTCAGGCACAACATCCGAGACGAATGGCTTGCCCGGCACCTAGGACAGGAAAAGCCGAAATCTATGGCAGCCCTCACGACACTCATGACCCGCTTTTGCGCGGGAGAAGAAAGCTGGCTAGCTTGTAGCAATAACATAACCAAGAGCCCTGGCAATTCGTATACCAAGGACAACAATGGCAGGTCACGTTGCAACAAGCACAAGCGCCGCATTAACGACGACAATACTGAGGATACGGCAGTTAATGCCGGATTCAGAGGCTCTAAACCCGGTCAGCGGAAGAAGCCATTCAAAAGAAACCCTCTGGGCCCATCCAGTTTAGACCGGATACTCGACCGCTCGTGCCATATACACGACACCCCCGAACAACCAGCCAACCACACCAACAGGGATTGTTGGGTGTTCAAGCAGGCAGGCAAGTTAAGTGCCGAAACCAGAGACAAGGGGCTGCATAGCGATGACAAGGAGGAGCCCCAGCCGCCGAACAACAGAGGACAGAAGGGCTTCCCCCCGCAAGTGTGGACGGTGAACATGATATACGCAACCCATAACCCCATAAGGGAGCGGAAGCGTGCTCTCAAGGACGTCTATGCGTTGGAGCCAGTCGCACCAAAGTTCAACACATGGTCCTCCTGCCCGATCACTTTTGATCGAAGGGACCACCCCACTAGCATTCGTCATGGCGGATTCGCCACATTGGTCCTAGAACCCCCTAAAAATGAATGTCTTCAGTTGAAGATTTTGGTTTTCTTGAAGACTTTGAAACTGAGGAAATTGGTGTAACCTTGAAGACTTGGATATTCATGCGAGCACTATGAAGCGTCAAGACTTTTGTTTTCGTAGTTCATTTTCTCTTTCTTGAGTCATGGTAAACATCGTACTTTTAAAGGGGGTCGAGGTAAAACCGAGGAAACACTTTCCAAGTGATGCTCATCTCAAAGCCTACACCTACCAAATCCTTTCAAGTGAACCCATTGGAAATCTCATACAGTTCAGTCAATTTCTTCAGTGACAGAGACAAAGATCTTCTGTTCTCTAAGGAATTTTTTCTGATTGAGCAGTTAGGAATTCGCCAGTGTGGATTGCCTACAAAGTGAGGAACATGATAGCCCTGAGGAATTTGAGAGCTCAAATTACCGACCGTCGATGTTCTATGCGCCAGCTGTCCAAAATATCCTACCGACCAAACGGTCATACCTTTGAAGGGCATTTATGTCTTACGCGAGGCTGCTCCCTAGGCTATAAATAGCCGCCCCCTACAACCACTAGCTAGTTGGCTGCTCTGAGTGAAACAAACACTTGTCATTGAGAGCATTCCATCCTCCAAGGAATTTGAGCAAAAATCATCAAGTGAGGAAAACCGAAACACCTACAACCCAAAGTGATTGAGCATCACTTAAGAGATTGTTCCTGTGTGGAATCAACGCTTGTTACCTTTGAGTACTGTGCATCCTCTAGACGGTTATGCGTCATGGTATAGAGCTTCCAAGAGGAATTGTGGATCGCCAAGTGACCAAGTCTATGAAGGTTTGGAAGTCACCTGAAGACTTACCACGAGTGATTGGGCGAGGTCTATGTGACTTTAGCTCAAGGAGAATATGGTGAGGACTGTGTGTCCTGAGGTTTAAATACCCATCCGCTCCAACCAGACATACAACTGTCACAGCAGATGGAACTAGTCTACCAAATCATCGTCTTCACCAAGCTACTGGTTCTATCTCATCAACCCTTTCATTTCTTCATTCATGTGTTGATGAACCTTATCATTACTGTTTGAAGACTTTGACTGAACACTTTCTCAATTTCCTCAACCCTATTTCTTTAGTCACTTTGTCTTCAACCTGCTTATCCTGTTTTCACGCTTTCCGAACTATGTGTATGTTCCATTTCATCATGATGACTATGCTATTGCTCTGTTATGCTTGTACCTGAGTACTTATTCTGCTGCTAGTGTTTCGTTGCTTAGGAAATTCCCCAACTAGAATTTCCTCAGTGACGAATTTATAAAAATCGCCTATTCACCCCCCTCTAGTCGATATAACGCACTTCAATTGGTATCAGATCAAGGTACTCTCTTGTTCTGTGTGATTTTGGTTTAACCACCTAAAGTTTTAGTTATGCCGACTGCAGGAATGATCAAGGTCTTGGCTGGGTGTCCTACCTTCGATGGGACTGACTACCCCTACTGGAAGAATAAGATGGGCATGCATCTTCAGGCAATTGTCTATGATGTCTAGTATGTTGTGGAAAATGGTGTTCCCTCTATCACTCCTTCTGTGAACGCTACTGATGTGAAGAGATTCAAGCAACTCGACTTTCATGCAAAGAATAACATATGCGGCCATCTGAGCAAAGGGCAGTAAGGCAGAGTGAGTGCTTTGGAAATAGCAAAGCTTATCTCGGACAGTCTGTCCAAGGTCAAAGAAGGAGTCTCTACTCAACGTGACTCCCAAGTTGACGTTCTTCGTGATCTCTTCAATTGCTTCAAAAGACTCAAAAATGAAAATGTTTAGCAAACTTCAATCACCTCACTGAAATCTCAAATGAGCTTCAGGAACTTGGTGCCACTGACATCACCGACCATGAGGTGGTGAAGAAATTTCTGAGATCACTTGATTCCTGATTCGATACTCTTGCGTTGATGATTCAAGAATGTGGAGACTACAAGTCACTAGATCCTGCTGATATCCTCGAGAGGCTAAATACTCATGAGTTTCAACTTGTTGAGAAGAGAGATCTCTATGGCCCAAGCTATTGAAGATCACGCGCACTAAAGGGCAAGGCAGTCTCTGAATCTGAAGGAGAAGATTCTGAAAGTAGCCTTGGTGATCTTGAGGAACTAAGATAGGAGCTAGCATTGCTCATGAGGAAATTCCAGAAGTTCTCAAGGCGTGGTCGCTTTGGAAAATCTTTAGGAAGTGATGACGTGAGATCTTATTCCTCATCCCGCTATTACAAGAAGAGGACCTGCCACAAATGCAAGAAATCTGGCCACTACATTACTGATTGTCCTCAATGGGTGAAGGAATCAAAGAAGAAAAAGTACAAGGATGACAGTTCTGATGACTCAAGGAAGAAGAAGAAATCTTCGGAGTCCTCATCATCAAAATCTTCAAAGTCTTCATATCACAAGAAGAGCAGTTCCAAAAAGGCTCGAGCATTAATTGGCAAGGAAATGGACTCTGAAGCTGAATCTGAGGAAAATGAGGAAGAGCAGGAATCTGAGGAGTCAGACTCTGGTGTGGAGAGCCTAGCCCTCACTACTGTTTACGTTAGCAAGTCCATCTTCAATGCTGAGGAAAATGACTTCCCCAACACTGCTGATGACAGCGTCGGTGACTACGCTCCCACCTATTTCTTCATGGCAAAAGGTGCCAAGGTACTCAACTATTCCCCCTCTAAATCTAGTGAGGTTGAATCTGATGAAAATCTCAAACCTAGCTATTCCAAACTTGCTAAGATTGCTATTAAACAAAAAAAGTCATTGGAAAAGGTTCGAAATCTGCTAGACAAAAGTGATGACCTGTTGGGTGAAGAAATGGATCGAACTCAAATTCTGACTAATGATGTTCGATGACTTCAGTCTAAGTTTGATAATCTTCAGAGTCATCATAACTCTCTCTTAGCCAATCATAGAAGCTTTCTTATGAATTTCTCGAAGAAAGCAAGATCTTGAGAAGTTAAGGGCAAGTTATGAAGATCTTAAGAAGGAAAATGATTCATTGCTTGCTCAACAGATCAGTTCCGCTCAGGAAGAATTCATTCGACCATGTTTGAAATGCATTGAGCGAGAATATGCTAATTCTTCACCTGAATTTTCAAATGCTTCTATTACTGCAAATTCTTCAACTGTCTCTGTGGTCACAAATTCCTCATTTGAGGATACCACAAGTATCATTGATGATAATGCAAGGTTGAAGGAATTGTATTTGACAGGTGAGGGAGTCCTGGACTAAGGGGTCCTCGGACAGCCGGACTATATACTTTGGCCGGACTGTTGGACTATGAAGATACAAGATTGAAGACTTCATCCCGTGTCCGGATGGGACTCTCCTTTGCGTGGAAAGCAAGCTTGGCAATTCGGATATGTAGATCTCCTTCTCTGTAACCGACTCTGTGTAACCCTAGCCCCCTCCGGTGTCTATATAGACCGAAGGGTTTAGTCCATAGGACAACAACAATCATAATCATAGGCTAGCTTCTAGGGTTTAGCCTCTATGATCTCGTGGTAGATCAACTCTTGTAATACTCATATCATCCAGATCAATCAAGCAGGAAGTAGGGTATTACCTCCATCGAGAGGGCCCGAACCTGGGTAAAACATCGTGTCCCCTGCCTCCTGTTACCATTAGCCTTAGACGCACAGTTCGGGAGCCCCTACCCGAGATCCGTCGGTTTTGACACCGACATTGGTGCTTTCATTGAGAGTTCCACTATGTCATCGCAGTAAGGCTTGATGGCTCCTTCAATCATCTTCAACGACACAGTCCAGGGGGAGGTTTTCCTTCTCGGACAGATCTTCGTATTCGGTGGCTTCGTACTGCGGACCAACTCGCTAGGCCATCTAGAGCAGATCGATAGCTACGCCCCTAGCCATCAGGTCAGGTTTGGAAGCTTTAACTATATTGCCGACATCCGTGGAGACTTGATCTTCGACGGGTTCGAGCCCATGTCAGGCATGCCGGACGGTCACGACGGGCATGACTTTGCTCTGCCATCGGATACTATTTGGGAAATCACGCCTGCGGTGGCACCGGGAATCAATCCGGAGTAGATCGTGCCCTCCGAGGACAGGTGGATGGACCCTGCCACGGAGGTCGCGCACCCATCAGCACTGGAGCCGAACGCTGATCCCACCTCCTATGAGGATGGTGTCAACGGACCCTCGGACTCGTCTTCGGATACAGGATCCGAACCGTGTGCGTTCGTGCCTATCAAATCTGATTGGGCAACGGTCATGGAGTTCACCGCCACAGATATTTTTCGGCACTCGTCCTTGGGTGACATGCTGAACTCATTAAGGTCTCTTTCCTTGTTGAGAGATTCTTGGCCGAACTATGTCTGGCTCGAGTGGGAAGCGGACGACGAAGAAATTCGTTCCCCACCCACCACCCACTTAATAGCCACTGTCGATGACTTAACCGACGTGCTTGACTTCAACTCTGAAAACATCGACGGTTTGGATGAGGATGCAAGAGAAGAACAGGAACCACCGCATATAGGGCGCTGGACAGCCACTTCATCATATGATATATATATGGTGGACACCCCCAAAGAAAGCAATGGCAATGAGGCAACGGGCGATAACCCCTTGGAGAAGCAATCTAAGCACTGGCGTCATAGGCGTCGCTCCAAGCCCCGCCATAGCAAAAATAGCGATACCGGCACAAGAGATAACAATCTGGATGGTGCCGGAGACGAAAACAATCCTGCCCAGCCAGGCTTCGAGCGGGCCGAGCAAGAGGATGGGCAAGCTAGCCCTAAGGAGTAGGCGACAGATGGAGAATCAGAGGACGATAATTACATGCCTCTCTCCGAAGACGAAGTGAGCCTTGGGGACGAAGAATTCATCGTGCCTGAGGATCCAGTCGAGCAGGAGCGCTTCAAACACCGGCTTATAGCCACTGCAAAAAGCCTGAAGCAAAAGCAGCAACAGCTTCAAGCTGATCAAGATCTGCTAACTGACAGATGGGCCGAGGTCCTAGCTGCCTAGGAATACAAACTCGAGGGCCCTAGCAAAAGCTACCAAAGCGCAGGTTGCTACCTCAACTCGAGGAGGAGGCTTTAAAGCCCACGCTACCAGCGCATGATGCGGCTGACCGGCCACCCCGTGGTCGCGACAAAGTGATGTACCAGCCCGAACTCCAGACCGCACCCCGTCGCCAATCAAACGATAATACTAAGGCCCGGGGCTACACGAAGGACCTGCGAGATGTATTGGAAAACAAGCAGGACAGTCAAGATCGATCTATGGATCACGGGGGCGCACCACAAGACGTGACGATGACCATCACGCCGGATACTACAAACCAAAGTTTGGCCGGGCCGAATACAACAGACTAGATTCATTTGAACTACGTCGGGATGTAGCCCGACATAGAGGCGCCGCACACCCCCTATGCTTCACTGATGAAGTCATGGATCATGAATTCCCAGAAGGGTTTAAACCCGTAAACATTGAATCATATGATGGCACAACAGACCCCGCGGTATGGATTGAAGATTTTCTCCTCCACATTCACATGGCCCGCGGTGATGACTTACATGCCATAAAGTACCTACCACTTAAGCTCAAAGGACCGGCTCGGCATTGGCTGAATAGCTTGCCAGCAAGCTCCATTGGCAGTTGGGAGGACTTAGAAGACGCATTCCTCGACAACTTCCAGGGCACCTATGTGCAGCCACCGGATGCTGATGACTTAAGCCATATAACCCAACAGCCTGGAGAGTCAGTTAAGAAATTCTGGACTTGGTTCCTAACTAAAAAGAACCAAATTGTTGACTGTCCGGATGCCGAAGCCTTAGCAGCCTTCAAGCATAACATCCATGACGAATGGCTCGCCCGACACCTCGGCCAAGAGAAGCCAAAGTCCATGGCAGCCCTCACGACACTCATGACCCGCTTTTGTGCGGGCGAGGCAGCTGGCTGGCTCGTAGCAACATCACACCCAAAAACTCAGGCGATTCAGACGCCAAGGATAGCAACGGCAAGCCACGATGAAATAGACACAAGCGTCACAACAATGGCGACAACGCCGAAGACACGGCAGTCAATGCCGGATTCAGAGGCTTTAAACCCGGAGAGCGGAAAAAGCCATTCAAAAGAAACAGTCCAGGCTTGTCCAGTTTGGACCGCATACTCGATCGCTCATGTCAAATTCACGGCACCCTCGATAAACTAGCCAACCACACCAACAGGGAATGCTGGGTGTTTAAACAGGCCGGCAAGTTGAATGCTGAAAACAAGGAAAAGGGGATGCATAGCGATGACGACGAGGAGCCCCGGCCGCCGAACACAGGAGGACAGAAGAAATTCCCTCCCCAGGTGAAAACAGTAAATATGATATACGCAACCCATATTCCCAAGTGGGAACGGAAGCGTGCACTAAGGGACGTCTATGCGATGGAGCCAGTCGCCCCAAAGTTCAACCCATGGTCCTCTTGTCCGATCACCTTCGATCGCAGGGACCATCCTACCAGTATCCGTCATGGTGGTTCGGCTGCATTGGTCCTTGACTGCATCATCGACGGATTCCATCTCACACGAGTCCTCATGGATGGTGGCAGCAGCCTGAACCTGCTCTGTCAGGATACAGTGTGCAAAATGGGCATCGACCCTTTAGGGATCAAGCCCACAAAAACCACCTTCAAACATGTCATACCTGGTGTGGAGGCCTGTTGTACGGGCTCAATCACACTGGAAGTGGTCTTCGGATCTCCGGACAATTTCCGAAGCGAGGAGTTAATCTTCGACATCGTCCCCTTCCGCAGTGGCTATCATTATCACGCCCAATATGCGACCCTATCCAAAAGGAACTCGAAGGTCCCACCAAGGATAGACCCGCATATTGAAATGCTTTTGCAAGGTGGATATCATTACATCAACATTACATAATAGATGGGGATACATACATAAGGCATACAATGCCACACGAATACAACATCACAATACATTAGAGCATCATCCGACTACGGATGAAACACAAACAGAAACTCAAACGACATACACCCTGCTAGCCCAGGCTGCCGACCTGGAACCTATCCCTGATCGAAGAAGAAGCATAAGAAGAACTCCAAAATAAGCAAACATCGCTCTCGTGTCATGATCATCGTAGAACCTGTACCTGCAACTGTTGTTGTAGTAATCTGTGAGCCACGAGGACTCAGCAATCCCATTACCATGGGTATCAAGACTAGCAAAGCTTAAAGGGAAAGGAAGGGGTAAAGTGGTGAGGTTGCAGTAGTGACTAAGCATATATGGTGGCTAACATACGCAAATAAGAGCGAGAAGAGAGCAAAAGGAATGGACGTGAAGCTAGCAATGATCAAGGAGTGATCCTGAACTCCTACTTACGTCAAACATAACCCAGAAACCGTGTTCACTTCCCAGACTCCGCTGAAAAGAGACCATCACGGCTACACACACAGTTGGTGCGTTTTAATTCGAATCTGGTGTCAAGTTATCTACAACCGGACATTAACAAATTCCCATCTGCCTATAACCGCAGGCACGGCTTTCGAAATATTATACCCTGCAGGGGTGTCCCAACTTAGCCCATGATAAGCTCTCGCGATCAACGAAGGATATACCTTCTCCCAGGAAGACCCAATCAGACTTGGAATCCCGGTTTACAAGACATTTCGACAATGGTAAAACAAGACCAGCAAAGCCACCCCATGCGCCGACAAATCCCGATAGGAGCTGCACATATCTCGTTCTCAGGGCAACACTGGATGAGACATCCTACGAGTAAAACCAGACCTCGAGGTTCCTCGAGGGGGCCCCGCAGTCTACTCGGTTCGGACCAACACTTAGACAAGCACTGGCCCGGGGGGGGGGGCTAAAATAAAGATGACCCTTGGGTTGGCCGACCCGAGGGAAGGGTATAGGTGGTGGTGAGGCAAATGGTAAAACCAAGGTTGGGCTTTGCTGGAGGAGTTTTATTCAAAGCGAACTGTCAAGGGGGTCCCATAAATCACCCAACCGCGTAAGGAACGCAAAATCCGGGAACATAACACCGGTATGACGGAAACTAGGGCGGCAAGAGTGGAACAGAACACCAGGCAAAAGGCCGAGTCTTCCACCCTTTACAAAGTATATAGATGCATTAATAATATAAGAGATATTGTGATATCCCAACCAAAATCCTGTCCAATATGGGGAAATCTTCAACTTCACCTGCAACTAGCAACGCTATAAGAGGGGCTGAGCAAAGCGGTAACATAGCCAAACAACGGTTTGCATAGGAAAGGTGTGAAAGGTTAGAGGTTCATGGCAATATGGGAGGCTTGATGAGCAAAAGATAGGTAGCGCAGCAAAGCGATAGAACGAAGCAACTAGTATAGCAATGATAGTAGTGAGATCCAGGGTAGCGGTCATCTTGCCTGAAATCCCGCAAGGAAGAAGAACGAGTCCATGAAGAATACGAAAGGATGAAGCCACGAAGACGAACCCAGCGTAGACGAACGAATCCTCACGATCGCAATGAAACAGGAACTATCGAGAAGAATCACACAACATGGTAAACACACCACACATGAACAAGGCATGATGCACAACCAAGTATGATGCATGACAAAGCTACATGAAGCTACTGAATGGCAAGAGATGATGCAAACAAGAACAACACATCAAGGCAAGTTTAAATGAGGCCGGGAACAACATATAACAATTCCGGTAAGTCCTCATATGCATATTTCGAAATTGGACCAGATCTGAATAAACCTTATGTTCAAGTTGTTAAACAGCAAGTTAAGATGCACAAAGATGATCTACACGAGATTCTAGTCAAGTTACATATGAAGTTCATTAGATTTGGAGCTACGGCCTAGAAGATATGAGCAAAACAAGTAAAACATGGCATTGATGCAAAATGCATACAAACATCAAGCAAATACCTCAAAACAAGGATGCAACGTGATAATATGAAACTACATGCAATTCTAAGCAAGTTTCATATAGAGCACACTAAAAACGGAGCAACGGTTCAACACACACACACTATACAAGTTAAAGGACAAGCTGTCCAAAACAGCAACTAGGCATATTGCAAGCATCAAAAAAATATGCTACAGCACCTCAACATAATAACAAAAGGCATGGGCATGATTTACAGGTAAAGCATAACAAAACATAAACACTGAGCTATCTCCAGAAATCACTAGAACATGCTCAAACACACATGGCAAGATTGCAAGTAATAACAATTCAGACTTTGCAGAAAATAACATCAGGTTGCAATGTTTAGAGCTATCAAACAACATGTTACAGGAACTTATCATGGCAAACAAAGCATGGCATGATACTACTAAATGCATGGATCAAATATCCCTTACTGACCATGAGCCAAAAAGGATCAGAAGATATGATGGCACCCATGTAAACATAGCAAGTTTCGTTAACAGATTCAGCAAACTGAGCATGGCATTGACAGAATTACGAAGGCATCTTCGTGAGCTCGATGCACTCACTACAGAGCATTGCATGACAAGATAAGCATAGCATCAGCAGGAAGACATGTTTGTGAAACAAACCAAGGCAAAAACAAGGTCATAGCATGCAAGGATCAACTACAACAACCTTGGCAAAATTGAACATGTAAACAATCTGCCAGGAAACATTTTGAAGCAAAAGTAGAGCACGAAAATGACATGCTAGACTACTCCATAATTGTAACCAGAGGCATGAATGGATAGAAAAAACCACATGTTCAAAACATACTTACTGAAGTATCTCAAAATATGCATGGATCTCTTTGTAGAATCAAGTTTACATGGCATCAAAATAACAGCAGAACAGGGACTAAAATCAGTAACATCACGAAGCCTAGTTTGCATGCTTGTGCTAGTCACCACATTGATCACAAAAATACATGGTAAGCACCTCTGTAAAGAAGACATGGCATAGTTCAAAACACATATAGACATCAACCTCATAGGATGCACACATCAATCATGGCAAAAATGACAAAAGAGCTCGTTCTGTAAACAGATAGCAGAAAACATCATGAAGCACTCTTGCAACAATGATTCAGGCATCAACATGACCTCAAATGAATATGGTGCAATGGATTGAAATGATTTACTCGTTGAGACAAACAATTTGACATATTACACGCACGAAACGGAGCTACGGATGCAGAGATGTAATGCGATGAACATGGCATGATTATGTCAAAACTTCGGGGACTTGGTGAAAATTGCAGGTCTGAAAAACTGAGCGCTAGATAACTAAATCGTGCACAGGCGAGGGATAGCAGCGGGCTGAGGCTCACCTAGTGGACCGAGCCCAGGGCGATGAAGATGGAGCAAGCCGAGCCTGAGGGAGCCGGCGCTGGGCTGGAGGGAGTTGGGCCGCGGCCGGGCCCACATGGTGCGGTGCACGCGGGACGAGCAGCTCCTCTGCTTGTCCCGAGCAGGAACATGGCGGCGGCGGAGGAGTGCCACTCCGGCGATGGCGTGGCCCGAAGGCGGCGGAGAGGCTGGGGAACAGGCGGATCTGGTGCGGGGAACGCGGATCTGTACGGCGGCGGGGTCGACGTGGCCTCACGGGGGTTGGCGGCAGCGCGTATCTCCGGCGGCGGCGAGGTTCGTGCGCGGGGACGCAGGCACGTCGAACCGAGCGGCTTGCAGGGGAGGACGGGCGCGTGGTCGCGGCACCGGTGGTCGCCGGTGGTGGTTGCGGCGAGGCCGCCGGTGAGGACAAGGAAAGGAGCTCCGGTGAGGGGCCTTAGGGAGCCAAGGCGCGGGGTGACGCTCACGTACGGGAGCTTCGGGCGGGACGCGGCGGCTCCGGGCCCGGATGGGCTTCCCAGGGCCCGATCTGGGTCCTGGCGGGCCTTGCGGGAGGTGGAGGGAGACACGGCGACATGGCGCGACGAGGATGGTGGAGAGCGCCTGGCCGGCGGCGGCTGGCCAGTTGGGTGCCGCCAAGTGGCGGGACGGTGGTGGATGGCGCTGGAAAACGAGGGGGAGGCGGTTGGATGTGGCTGGCAGCGCGGATTTCAATGTGGCGGCGGCGGCTGATCCGAGGGGAAGGCTAGAGGTAGGTGGAGGGGCTAGGGATGCCAAATTTGGAAGGGGGGTCCATATATAGGCAGGGATGGCTAGGGTTTGGGTTTAGGGGTGTTTTAGGAGCGTTTCGGACCATACGATCACCATCGGACGGCTCCAGAGCGGAGAGGGACTAGGTAAGGGGTTGGTGGGCTGTGTAGATGGGCTAGGCTGAGAAGAGAGAAGAAGAGGGAAGCCCGGCAGCAATTTCGGAGACCGAAACGTCCGACGAATAAACCGGCAACGGTGCCGCTATACATTTAACGGTTGGGCTATCAAATGGACTCCGAATGCGATGAAACTTGGCAGGCGGTCTGTCTACACTATAATAAGACCGCACGACAAGTTGCAACCCATTCCGAGAACATTTTTATGCCACTAATAAAATAATATTTCGGAGGTGCCGCGGGCGCGTGCGTGTGTGGTCTGGACTCCGAACGGACAACGGAGAGAACCGGGACGACGCGAAAGGATGCAAGTTTT
This sequence comes from Triticum dicoccoides, assembly GCF_002162155.2. NCBI lineage: Eukaryota > Viridiplantae > Streptophyta > Magnoliopsida > Poales > Poaceae > Triticum > Triticum dicoccoides. Next base: position 306,601,928 of record NC_041385.1, on the reverse strand, counting down.
GAAAAACATGCAGATGAAATGCAGATGATGACATGGCAAAATGCAACACGCAAGAAAATGACATGGCAAAGATGGCGAATAACTAGCAGACACCTGGCGCAACGAATCCGGGGCGTTACAATCATGCACTGCTTGGACGAACCACATTCGCCAAATTCAATGCGGTACCGCATTATGCATACCTCAAGCTCAAAATGCCAGGACCTTGCGGGGTTATTACAGTTAATGGAAACACAGAGCGCTCGCTCTGCCCTGAGGAGCACACTACGGCCCTCGTGGCGGAAGTACAAAACAACCTTCTTAGGCAAACAGCCTCTTCGGCGATAAAGAACCCAGATACCATCAAGTGAGTCCGGAGTACTCCACAGCAGGATCATCCGGCACGTCCAGAGCTCGACTAGCAATCCGGCCTCCGCCCTAGTCCTAGTCAAGCGGCAAAATTTGTGCCGTGCGTACACAACTACGCACTTAAAATACCCTGGGCATAGGCGGAGCCACGACCATGACACAGTCCACAATGCAGTTCGACCGCCCCGGGACCCACACATCTTTGCACTCCCTTTTTCTTTCAGGTCCCTATCTTCAGGAGGCTCTTTCGAAAGACCGGCTATCGGACACATAGCGGGATGGACACACCAGGAGGACCAGAAGCTTTGGCGTACAAGGGAATCCTCAGGTGGTCTCTGATAACGATCGTTATACCTGTTTTACATACTCGCATACCGTCCGCTCCTGGTCAGGATGTGTCAAACAGTCCTTTTTTGCTTATCGCACTACTCGTATATGTACGCTTTGACGTATCATTTGAATAACAAGGGAAAATAGTATACAACGTCAGCTTGCTATTACATTTATTTACCCCTTTGCTTTACTGCTTATTTATTATGCCCGTGCATTTTGGCACGACCAGTTTGCCAGGGGCTTCAGTACCCCATAACCTGGCAAGACAAGTCTGAACACTTTCGACAGTGCGGCACCCCAAACTTATAACACTATATGCATCAGCTCTGAATCATGTCTTAGGTCAATAGTTGTGTTTGCCCGGCTCCTATGTTTTGGTACCTTACATTCCGCTGTATCGGCTAAGGTAGCACAGGGAGAACTACTGCGATTGTGTCCCAGTTCTTCCGGACGAGCACCTCAGTAGAGAAAGTGGAAAACTGACTGTCATGATAAGGCGAGAGCTGGTCGCTGTTCGAGAGGTCTCAAATCCTTAAAGATTTTTTCCGCTTCAGGTGAGGAATCGGCCTCATCTGATTTTGGCGTGTATAGCGCCCCAAGTCCGGCTTTCCGGACACTAGGGGCTTCGCCAAAATTTAAAATTGTAGACTTCTATGGCTAAGTGAGAGCGATAAAGCCGTATAGTCCGATTGCCTCGTTCACGGCACTAAACACCTCCTTAAAAGGACAAAAAATTTGGATAAAGAGTGTTTATATTTATCCCGAACACCCCAGTACTAGTTACATGGGGGCAGAAGCCGACGACTGGCCAACTCTCAAGATTTTTTAAAACGGCCGCATAGAAGGTAATATTTTAAATTAACAAGCGCTATATAGCGCACATGAACTGGTTTTCATAATACAGGATGACATGAGTACACTCATTCAAACATCACATCCTTAGTACATTCATCCGCCACAAGGCGGGCACCCTTAATGATATTGTCATAGTACTGTTCGGGGTGGCGATGCTCCTTGCCCTTCGGCGGCCCATCTGTCACCACCTTCTCGGTGTCCATCTTCCCCCAGTGTACATTTGCACGGGCCAAGGCCCTGCGCGCACCCTCAATCCAGACGGACCGCTTAACGACTTCCAGCCGCGGACATGCATTCACCATCCGCTTGACAAGGCCGAAGTAGCTGCTGGGCAGGGGCTCGCCAGGCCACAGCCGGATTATGAAGTCCTTCATGGTCAGTTCGGCCGCTTTATGAAGTTCGGCCAGTTGCTTCAGTTGGTCGCTCAAGGGCACCGGATGCTTGGCCCCAATATACTGGGACCAAAACAGCTTATCTGTCAAGCTCCCCTCCTCAGCCCGGTAGAACTCTGTGGCATCAGAGATGCTGTGCGGCAGATCTGTGAATGCTCCTGGAGAGCTCCGAATTCGCGTAAGTAATAGGAAAGTCTCCTCCACCTGCTTGCTTTGCATAATGAAAGCCTTACCCGCAGCTATCTTCTTGGCCGCCCCAATTTCCTGGAGGGCCTTCTGGGCTTCTACCTTGGCGTCTTGCACGCTCTGACGGGCCTTCGCAAGCTCCGACTCTTGCGTCTTGGAGTCACGCTCCAAGCACTCCATTTTTTTGACGAAATCCTGGAGCTCTTGCTGGACCTCATCAACCCGAGCCTCTTTTTTTCGCGCTCGGTGCGCTCCTTGTCCGCTTTGTTTTCAGCCTCGGACAACGACTTCTTAATAGCCACCACCTCGGTCATGGCCCCTAGTAAAATTCTTCGTGCTTCTATTAGCATCAATGATTTTTTCCTTTATATATAATTCAGACGGGCTATTACTTACCTTTGTTCTCCTCGAGCTGCCTCTTCACGAGGCCGAGCTCTTCTTTGGCCCGCCCCAGGTTCTGCCTCGGTCTGGAGACCTTCGCAGTGGCAGCGGCGGCGGCCAGGAGCGACGCCTCCTTATTCACATAGACATAATATTATTAGACTCCTGGGAATAATATTTGATCCTCTGTTCGGCTTTTCTTCCCGAACACCAAACAGAGCATCAGGGGCTATTGTCAATACTGTGATACTTTCTCATAATTTAAACTACTTGCCTCAAAGCCGGTCAGGAGGCTAGCGCAGGCTTCGGTCAATCCGCTTTTGGCGGACTAAACCTTCACAATCAGCATACTCATAGGAGTACGGTGTCCTTCATGAAGCGAAGCGCTCGGAAGCGCTTCCACCAAGTTATCTGATGCCTCTGGATGGACAGAGGTCATCAGCACAGGTGGCTCGCCACCCTTGGCAGGGGGCTGCTTGCCTGAATCCGGAACCACCAGAGGTTCCGGCATAGTATCCGGCTGGTGGCCAAGCCTGTTGCGATCCCCCTCAACAGAATCCATGGGGATCTTCCCCCCATGAGCCCGGCATCAGGGGTTTTGCCCTGAGGCACCTCCAGATCCATCTCTCCCTGGCCCGGTATCCTCTGAGACAACACTTCGGTGTCGTCCGCGGGCCGGGGAGTGGAGGCCGTCGGGAGGATGAGTCGATGTGGGCTTTGGACGGACTGCACAGACATAACTTGACATAATAAGAATCCGTCTTTACCTAATAATAAAGCAAATTGGGTTTCTTTTGTCCGTCATGGTATTTTTTTAGAAAAGTCCCTCTATTTCAGAGAATTCAACCCGCAGTCCCGTTTTAAGTTAAAACGAAGCGTTATTTTCGTATTTTACACAAAAGTCCCTGTCTTTTCTTGAAATCAACCCGCCGTCCGGATTTAAGTCACACTCGAACCGTTATTTTACATTTTTCAAAACCCCCCCTGATGTTTTAGGTAATTCATCCGCGGATCATATTTAAGTCAAACAAATGCTTTTTAAAATCATCCATATCTTTTAAACCGTAACTCCGACTTGAACAAGTTATATATGAAATTTGATTAGAAAAATATGTAGAATATGAATATGAGATTATTTTTACCTATTAAGTATTTTCAAATATTATTTTGGAATATATTTGAGTCAAACAAAATGATTTTCTAAATTATCTGTATCTTTTAAACCGTAACTTCGATTTTAACATATTATATATGAAATTTTATTAGAAAAATGTGTGGAATCTAAATATGATGTTAATTTGACCTGTTAAATATTTTTAAAATATTGTTATGGAAGCAAACTTATAATTTATAGCACAAGATCCTTTTTTCATACCGGCGGCAATCCAGATTGCAAATAAATACCCCACCATAACCATATACGGAAAAGAAAACATCGATAACTACACGTGCATACCTCTGAAAAATGTCGCAAGGGAAAACAACAGATTTCTCATCGCGAGAGTGAGAGAAAGCGAGCGAGAGAGAGAGAGAGAGGGGAGAGAGAGGGAGGGAGAGGGAGGAGAGAGGGAGAGATAGACACCTTAGGATTAACCATATTCAACACACATTTTTTGTTGTTTTGTGTGAACACCGAGGCCATCGCCAGCGAGGGTGAGAAGGAGGATAAGCGGCAACACAAATATGATGCCTTGCAAAAATAAAAGAGATGGACCTATTGTGGTCTTGAGTGATGGTTGTTGAGTCAAGAGTGTGTGTTATGTTTTCTCTCCCGTTGCAACGCACGGGCTCTTTTGCTAGTAAAACTAAAACATGCAAGAAGTGTTATGGCATCCGAATACTTACGACTTTGCCAGGGGCTTGGCCCTGAGTAGCCAATCCTCCTCACTGTAGGCGGTGGTTGTGGAGTGGTTCGGAGGGAGGGTCCTTCCCTTCTTGGACCCTTCGGCCTCCCCGGAAGGGGCGACCTTCCTTTTCTTCTCCCCCTCGGTTTGGGGGAGAGGGTTTTCCTCTTACTCCTCCTTGTTGTCGTTGGAGGAGTGCGCCTCGGTGTCTTTGGATGATGAGTCCGACACCACCTTGCGCTGGATACTTTTCCTGGTCCCCGTGGCCTTCTTCTTGGCATTCTTCTCTGGCACCTCATAGGGCGCCGGAACCAGCATCTCCGTCAGGAGAGCTGTTGCTGGATCTTCAGGCAACGGAGCCGGACAGTCGACCCGCTCCGCCGTCGCCACATAATCCTGTTAAATTAGTACGAGGCTTAAGTTCCTCCCATGAATATACCGAGGAATGGCACATCTTGCGAAATGTAGAATGCTTACCGAATTGGCGTGGCGCTTGGCGCTGAGTCCGCGGTCCTCGATGGTGGGAGGAGGAACTTTGCCAGCCTTGAACAACACCTTCCAGCCGTCTTTGTGCTGGGCCGCGTCGAACTCCCATAGGTTGAATGCCCGTCTTTGACACGGGAGAATCCGACGAAATAGCATGACCTGGACCATGTTGACAAGCTTGATCTTCTTGGTTATCATATTTTTGATGCAGTTCTGGAGTTCGGTCAGGTCCGCGGGCGCGCCCCAGGCTAGGCCCTTCTTCTTCTAGGAGGTGAGCCACATGGGAATGCCAGATCGGAATTCGGGGCCACCACCCAGTTGGCGTCACGCGGTTCGGTGATGTAGAACCACCCCGATTGCCACCCCTTCACGGTCTCCATATAGGAGCCTTCGAGCCAGGTGACGCTGGGCATCTTGCCCACCATGGCGCCTCCGCACTCCGCCTCTGACCGACCACAATCTTTGGCTTCACGTTGAAGATCTTCAGCCACAGGCCGAAGTGGGGCCTGATGCGGAGGAAAGCCTCACACACGACGATGAACGCCAAGATGTTGAGGATGAAATTAGGGGCCAGACATGAAAATCCAGCCCGTAATAGAACATGAGCTCGCGGACAAATGGGTGGAGGGGGAATCCCAATCCGCGGACGAAGTGGGCGATGAACACAACCCTCTCGTGCGGTCCCAGAGTCGGGATGATGTGCCCTGCGTCCTGGAGCTGGTGCGTGATGTCTGCGGCCATGTATCCGGCCACCTGAAGCTTCATAATGTCCTCCTCCATGACGGAGGAAGCCATCCACTTGCCTCCCGCTCCGAACATGTTTGGCTGTACGGAGAAGGTGAGAACTGGGGCGCTGGAGCTCGAGCGTGCAAGAATGGATGAGCGAAGAAGGAAGAAGGCGTGGGTGAAAGAGGAGAATCCCTATCTCTTTGTAAAGGCGGTAGAAACTGTGCGCCTCCCCACTTGCCCGTTAAGATTGCTTGTTTTCCAAGCGCCACGATTGATGGCGCGGTTGGGTTACCCATACCGTATTCATGAGAATCCCATGATAAGGGGACACGATCTCTGTTTCGACAAGACGTGTCAAGGAAACTGCCTCGCATTACATGCAGTAGTTGGTTGTGAAAAACGGTTCGAATAATGACCGGACCATGCCGTGATGTCATAAAAAGCTGTCAGCAGATTAGATTTGTGGAAAATTGTGCTCTCTATGGTGGTATGTGGAATTTGTTTTGCAGAGCCGGACACGATCCTTGTGTTCAAATTTTTTTATGGAGTATTCGGAGAAGGAACCGGCCTCATCGTCATTGAAGCCTGGTTTAGGGGCTACTGAGGGAGTCCTGGACTAAGGGGTCCTCGGACAGCCGGAATGTTGGACTATGAAGATACAAGATTGAAGACTTCGTCACGTGTCTGGATGGGACTCTCCTTTGCATGGAAGGCAAGCTTGGCATTCCGGATATGCAGATCTCCTTCTCTATAACCGACTCTGTGTAACCCTAGCCCCCTCCGGTGTCTATATAAACTAGAGGGTTTAGATTGTAGGACAACAACAATCATAATCATAGGCTAGCTTCTAGGGTTTAGCCTCTACGATCTCGTGGTAGATCAACTCTTGTAATACTCATATCATCAAGATCAATCAAGCAGGAAGTAGGGTATTACCTCCATCGAGAGGGCCCGAACCTGGGTAAAACATCATGTCCCCTGCCTCTTGTTACCATTAGCCTTAGACGCATAGTTCAGGACCCCCTACCCGAGATCCGCCGGTTTTGACACCAACAACAAGCATATACAAAAGCCTCAAAGGGCATCAGACTTTTTGCAATGTGCTCAGAAATAAAATCTTGAACATGAACCCTAGGAAAGAGGGTATTGCCTTTGAGAGGAAACTCAATGCTGATGGGACCTACTGGAAACCTGAGCAGTATCCCAAAGCCTCATGTGTTGTTGCGAAAGGACCTCCCATAGATCAATCTAGTTTATATGGCTTTACTTGTGAATATTCATATTCCTTTGATGAGTCATTTGAATCCAACTATAAACTATTCAAAATCAGAATGGGTGATGTATTTGCTCGATATGTTGGGACTAACTGCAGGAACGGTCCCCCTATGAAGAAAATCTAGGTTCCCAAAAGGTGCCTTGAAAGTCTTCAGGTGAATGTCCTCATGACACCACCTGTGAAGAATAGGAAACCTAGATAAAATTCTTCATATGGATCAAAATCTTCATATGGATCCAGGTCCTCAAATGGACCAAGTTCCTCATATGGATCGAATTCCCCACATGGATCAAAATCCTCATATGAACATCATTGTGCTAACACTTCTGTTTTGCAGGGAAAATCTAAAGGCAATGAATATGTGCATTATTCTTCAAATCATTATGTTCATATGTCCTCAAAGAATTTCTCTACTTATTCATATGCTTACTCTATCCCTCTTCTGTGAAACAAAGTGCACTAGATTCAATGCCACCTTTCTCTTATTGAGCTCGCAGAATGATGAACTCTTTGCCACCCCTCCAAACGTGGGTGGTGGAGAAAACAAACTAATCTCTTGTGCAGGGTGATGTCTCCAAACGAACTTGAACGTCTGAAGAATATGTTGGAGGCCTGAATATGCTTGAAAGGACGCAAGCTAATCACGAAGAAATGAATTACTCATTTCTCACGTACTCATACTGCTATTTCTGTTGTACTACTTGATGAAATTCAATCTGATGAAATTGATATCATATTCCTCACTAATGAAGTATATGAGTTCGTAAGATGCACTAATTCATCTGCAGGATGAACAATCCAAAGCTACTGAGTGGGTCCTGGATAGTGGATGTACAAATCACATGAATGGTGATAGGAATCTATTGATCGACACTGCCTTATCTCCATCGCATCTGAATCATATCACCTATGTTGACAAAGGCAGAAGCAAGGTACTGGGTGTAGGCAGGGTTGCAATCTCAAAGGGTAGACACATGGACAAAGTCATGCCCGTCGAGTCCTTAGGATTCAACCTGATGTCTGTCTCAATGCTTTGCGATATTGATATGGTTGTCGTCTTTGGCAAATTTCGATGTATTGTGCTAATGGAATCTGACAATTACATAGTCTTTGAAGGCTTTAGGAGAGGAGACTTGTATATTGTTGATTTTATGCAGGACCACAGCCTGGCACATGTCTACATGCAAAAGCTTCAGAAGGTTGGTTATGGCATCGACGACTATGTCACGCTGGCATGAGGAACTTACATACACTCGCAAAGAAGAAGCACGTCATTGGCATCGAGGGTGTCAAATTCCTCTAAGATCATCTGTGTGGGGCTTGCGAGGCTGGAAAGATGACCAGAGCCAAGCACCCCGCGGAGACTATCATGACCACCTCTCGTCCGTTTGAATTACTTCACACGGATCTCTTTGGCCCTACTCATTATGCCACACTAACAAATGCAACATCTTTCTATGGCTTTGTTATTGTTGATGATTATTCTTGTTACACACGGGGTGCATATCATCACTTACAAAAACTGTAGTGCAGGAAGTCTTCAAACGATTTTCCTCAAGGGCATCCACGAACTTCGGTGTGAAGATCAAGCATATCCGGAGTGATAATGGTACCGAGTTCAAGAATACTGGTCTTCATGATTATCTTGATGAACTGGGTATTACTCATGAGTTATCTGCCCCTTACACTCCTCAGCAAAATGGCGTCATAGACTGCAAGAATAGGAATCTTGTTGAGATGGCTCGGACTATGCTTGATGAATACAATACACCTCCTCGTTTCTGGCCTGACGCTATTGATACTGTGTGCCACATCATCAACATGGTATATCTTCACAAATTCTTCAAGAAGACCTCATATGAACTCCTAACTGACAAGAAACACAACATGAATTATTTCAAAGTCTTCGGTTCTAAGTGCTGGATTAGAGATCCTCATCACAACCCTAAATTTGCACCGAAAGCACATGAAGGTTTTATTGTTGGTTACGAAAAGGACTCGCACACCTATAGAGTCTTCAACACCTATTCACCACAAGGTTGTTGAAACTGTAGATGCGCGATTCGATGAAACTAATGGCTCGCAAAGAGAGGACCTACCTCCTGTGCTAAATGAAATGTCTCCTGAGGAATCCATCAAGTTCAAGGCTACTGAGGATGTCATTCCCACTGAAGAATCTGTTGAAGAAGTCATTCTAGAAGTGAAGAAAATCATGCTAGTGCAATTGAAGAAAATGGCTCTGAAGAAAATGCTGAGCCTAATCCAAGTCATGAACCTGCTCATCCTCGCGTTGGAATGAAGTGCAGATTGAGAGAATCATCGACGACATCAACGCACCAGGTTCTCTCGCACGCTCAAAAGCTTCACATTTGTCTAACTTTTGTGGACACTTTGCTTTTGTCTCTATCACAGAGCCCACCAAAGTTGATGAGGCTTTTCTGGAGCCTGAGTGGATTCAAGCTATGCAAGAGGAATTACATAAATTCGAGCTCAACAATGTGTGGGAGCATATCAAGCAACCAGACCCACGCAAGCACAATATCATCGGTACCAAATGGATCTACCGCAACAAGCAAGATCAAAATGGCCTTGTGGTGAGGAATAAGGCTCATCTTATAGCTCAAGGCTACTGTAACGCCCCGAGACCGATATGCCAGGTGTCGTGCAGTTATTCGTTGTTGTTGCGTTGTCATTGCTTGCGTGTCATGCATCTCATATCATGTCGTCATGTGCATTGCATTTGCATACATGTTCATCTCATGCATTCGAGCATTTTCCCCGTTGTCCGTTTTGCAATCCGGCGCTTCGTTCTCCTCCGGTGATCATTTCTACCTTTCTTTCTTGTGTGGGGATTAAACATTTCCGGATTGGACCGAGACTTGTCATGCGGCCTTGGTTTACTACCGGTAGACTGCCTGTCAAGTTTCGTACCATTTGGACTTCGTTTGATACTCCAACGGTTAACCGAGGGACCGAGAAGGCCTCGTGTGTGTTGCAGCCCAACACCCTTCCATTTTGGCCCAAAACCCACCTAACTCTGTTCCATCATCTCGGTCGTTCGATCACGATCGCGTGGCCGAAAACCGCACCTCATTTGGAGCTTCCTAGCTCCCTCTACCTATAAAAGAGCACCCCTCCCCGAAATTTTGGATCATTTCGCAGTCTAAACCCTAGATCCACTCCTCCCCGCGCCACCGGACGCGTCCGCGCTGCACCAGACATGTCCGCCCCCGCGCGCCACCTCACTCCAGCCAATCGGAGTGCGCCACCTCAGCCCCGCCGCCGCTCTCCTCCAACCCGCGGCCGCCACCTGTCCCAACCGGCTTCCGCGTCGCCCCACTTCGCCGCCGGCCCGCGGAGCCCATCCGGGGCCCGCGCGAACCCGGATCTCCGCCGCCGCCCGCAGGCACCCCGCGCCTCCTCGCTCCCTGCGGCAGATCGGGAGGAGCCCGATCCATCTGCGTTGACCGCGCCGCGCCTCCGCGTGGGCCACGCCCGAGTCTGGCCCAGCTCGCCGGCCTCCTTCCTCTTCATTTCGGGCCGCGCTCCCGGGCCCATCTCCAGCGCCGGCCTCGCTCGGCCTCCTCCCCAACTCCCTTCGCCAGCCGCGTGGGCCGCAGCGCCAGGCCCAGCCGGGCCACCTCCTCCGCACCGCGCCAGCCCAGCTGGCCTGCCTCTCCCTCCGACCGGGCCAGGCCCAAGGGTGAGCCGACCCCAGCGCCCCCTCCTTTTTTTTCTCTCCTGTTGTGGCCCAGCCAGTTTCAGCCCATATCATTTTTTTTCCAGTCCTACGAATTTAGCATTATCCGAGGAATTACAGATTTGCAGAAACCCCCTTGCACTTCATGCATATAATAACTCATAATCTGTGCATCATATGTAAAAACTTTAAATATGAAAAATGCTTAGTTTTTCATCTAGTTTCATAATATCCAACTTTCATCCATGTTTAAATTGTTTAAAATGCTGTTTGCATTAATTTGCTCCTATGCCATGCTAAAATGCTTTATTTCATAACTAAATAACCGTAACTCCAATTTTAATAAACTTTATATGTAAATGGGGTAGAATTTTGCCTAGTTTAACATGGTGGCATCATCTTGCATGTTTAACAACTCTAAAATATTGTTTAGGGCAGAACAGTACCAAACCTAATTTATGCTCATGAGGAGTTTCCGGAATTGTTGTTCGTTGCTCCCGGCCTCATTTAAACTTGACTAGATAGGTAGTTTTACTTTGCTTCACCCTCTTGCCATGTTAACCAACATTTAATATTGTTGAGTACATAAACGAGATCAAACTAAATAACTTGTTGTGGTGTTTCGTCAATATGCAACTCGTTGCATATTGATCTCCACTTAATTTGTAGAACTGCTTGTGCACTTTGCCATGCCATGCTTCATTAAACCGGACATGCATCATACTCGTTTGTGCATAATGCCATGTTGTTGTGGTGGTTATTTACTAGGTTGTGTGCTTCTTTTCCGGTGATTGCTTCTTCGGGTTGGTTCCGATAACGTCGCGTTTGTGAGGATGCATTCGTCTACGTCCGTTTGTCTTCTTCATGGACTCGTTCTTCTTCCTTGCGGGATTTCAGGCAAGATGATCATACCCTCGAAATCACTACTATCTTTGCTATGCTAGTTTGCTCGCTCTTTTGCTATGCCAATGCTACGATGCCTACCACTTGCTTGTCAGCCACCCAAATTGCCATGTTCAACCTCTAACCCACCATATCCTAGCAAACCGTTGATTGGCCATGTTACCGCTTTGCTCAGCCCCTCTTATAGCGTTGTTAGTTGCAGGTGAAGATCGAAGTTTGTTCCTTGTTGGAACATGGAGATGTTGTTCCTTGTTGGAACATGTTTACTTGTTGGGATATCACAATATATCTTACTTAATTAATGCATCTATATACTTGGTAAAGGGTGGAAGGCTCGGCCTTATGCCTGGTGTTTTGTTCCACTCTTGCCGCCCTAGTTTCCGTCATATCGGTGTTATGTTCCCGGATTTTGCGTCCCTTACGCGGTTGGGCTATAATGGGAACCCCTTGACAGTTCGCCTTAAGTAAAGCTTCTCCAGCAATGCCCAACATTGGTTTTACCATTCGCCACCTAGCCTCTTTTTCCCTTGGGTTTCGCGGACTCAAGGGTCATCATTATTTTAACCCCCCGGGCCAGTGCTCCTCTGAGTGTTGGTCCACCTGTCAGCTACCGGTGGCTACCAGGGGCAACTCTGGGCTGGCCTACCCGTACCTAGGACAATCTGAGTGTGCCCTGAGAAAGAGATATGTGCAGCTCCTATCGGGATTTGTCGGCACATTCGGGCGGTGTTGCTGGTTTAGTTTTACCCTGTCGAAATGTCTTGTTGTACCGGGATACCGAGTCTGATCGGAATGTCTCGGGTGGAGGTCTATTCCTTCGTTGACCGTGAGAGCTTGTCATGGGCTAAGTTGGGACTCCCCTGCAGGGATTTGAACTTTCGAAAGCCGTGCCCGCGGTTATGGGCAGATGGGAATTTGTTAACGTCCGGTTGTAGAAAACCCGAAGTTGACCTTAATTAAAATACATCAACCGCGTGTGTAACCATGATGGTCTCTTTCCGGCGGGGTCCGGGAAGTGAACATGGTTGTTGGAGTTATGCCTGACGTAGCTTGTTATAGGATCACTTCTTGATCATACTTTTATCGACCGTGCTTTGCCTTCTCTTCTCGCTCTCATTTGCGTTTGTTAGCTACCATATATGCTAGTCGCTTGCTGCAGCTCCACCTCATTACTCCATCCTTACCCATAAGCTTAAATAGTCTTGATCTCGCGGGTGCGAGATTGCTGAGTCCCCGTGGCTCACAGATACTTCCAAAACCAGTTTGCAGGTGCCTATGTTACCGTGCAGATGACGCAACCAAGCTCAAGGAGGAGCTCGATGAAGATCTTGCCCTTTGTGTTGTTTCGTTCTAGTTGATCAGTAGTGGAGCCCAGTTGGGGTCGATCGGGGACCTTTGTCGCATTTGGGGTTCTTCTTTTATTTTGGTTCCGTAGACGGACCTTGATTGTATCTGGATGATGTAATGCTTTATTCATGTAATTGTGTGAAGTGGCGAGTGTAAGCCAACTATGTATCTCTTTCCCTTATTATATTACATGGGTTGTGTGAAGATTACCTCACTTGCGACATATGCCTTCGATGCGATTATGCCTCTAAGTCGTGCCTCGACACGTGGGAGATATAGTCGCATCGAGGGTGTTACAAGTTGGTAATCAGAGCCTTCCCCGACCTTAGGAGCCCCATTGCTTGATCGTTTTTAGCGGCCGAGTTGTGTCTAGAAAAATGTTTTGAGTCATTTAGGAATTATATATCGGAGAGTTTAGGAATTCTTTTTACTTCCCAGTCTCCTCATCGCTCTGGTAAGGCATCCTGACGTAGAGTTTTGACTCTTCTCTTCTCAAATTTCACTAAATTTTTTTTTAGGATCACGCGAGTATCTTGGTTTTGTTCCGATGGTTTTGTGACGAGAACATTGTTCTTGGTGCCTCCTGTCTTTAGGGGTTGTGGCAGTGTCCCGGGGAGTTGAGCTCCGAGGTGTTGTCTTCACAATTTCATCGTTGCAATTCTGGTATACTTGAGATATGTTCGCCGACATCGAAAATCTCTTTTATGCAGTTCGTTGGTGAGATAACCTCGACGCCACCCAGTACTGGGGTGGGAGTTCGGGAGTATCGCCATAACTTGTATAACGGATGCTTTTCGAAGGTTGAGGTAGATGATTTCCGAAGGTTTCTTGGTTATGTGTTGAAGGATGGATACAGCTGGATGTAGGATTTGCTAGTTTGGGTGAGATATTATGCTTCCCCTGTATCCCCAACACCTGATTGCATAACCGGAAAATTTCGGGAGTTTCATAAGTGGGAATTCAAGTAGCTCTTAGGATATCTTTCCGACAGATGTATGATATGAAATTGGGGTTCGACGTCTAGTGGTCCGCCTATTCACGGTCGATTTTACAGTGGTCTCGTTGTGTCTTAAAGAGTCCTTGGCTATGCCGACTCGGGGACGCTTCGTATGTCATGTGCACTGCCTTGTACATGATGGTGCTGTACGATCGAGCCCGTGTAGGCCCCACCACGAAAACTTCGGACGAAATCTCTATCATATGTTTGTTCCGGCTTATTCTGCAAGCCAGTCCTTTGTTTTTGTTTTGAGTTGTGGTATTCGAGTTGCTTCAATGTCAAGTGCTGATTCCATACCTTTCCGAAATGGTGTTCTCATACTCCTATGTGAATACCAATCCTTCTCGACAATCGAGATTGTCATGTCAATCCTTTTCAACCGGCGTGTTTCTCTTCAAGTGGATCCGTTCACGTCAACATTTGCAAGATCATTTATCACTTCTTCTCAACGGTGTTGTTTCATCCGTCTCCAAGTTGCCTTTGTTTTTCCCACCCTCCCTCCCTTTTGTTTTTCTTCAAGGACTAAGATTTCTTCTTCAAGTATCCATTTTATTGATGGGAAGTTTCTCCATTCTTTTCCGTCAATGTTCTTATCCGGTGATTCTCATGAAGATTCTAATGGAGCTTCAAGTTCATCATCCTTCATTATTGTTTCTTCTCCGGTGGTTTTAATTTCAAGCTTTCGGTGTTGATCATATTTTTTTTTCCTCGTGTCAAATGCTTGTTGATACCGGTGCACCTCTTAATCTTTCACTTCTCGCTTTTCATTTGTTCTGGAGTGCTCAATATGTCTCGAAGATTCGTGTTTCCACTCTGCATTCGTTCAAGCTCTTTCGAGATTGGTATCTCATTCAAGTCATTTAATTCAACTGGTGCAACATCTCTTTTAAATCTTTTCAACGGTGCTTCTTTTGAGTGGGCCCTAACCCACAGGTCTTTTCCCAGGATCTTACCTGACTCTTCTATTTTCCCAGAGCTATCCTAAATTCTTCTCTAAGTTTGACGTAAGAATAAGTTATCATCAGTTAAATGCTTTTCTCCAAGATCTTTCAAATTCTTTTCATAGTTGGCTCAACCTCTTCGCTTTTGATTCTTCCGGTGTGCCAAAATAATTCTTGGTGGTGTTTCTCGTTGTCATTCTCATCATTTGAAGACCGAAGAAGAGTTTCTCTTTAATCTTGCTCTATTCTCTTCAAGATTCATGGTGCTAGCTTGTTGCCATCCTCTCATAATTGTTTTCGATTGTGAGAATCTTTTTCACCCATCAGGAGATATTCAAGAGTCTTCTCAGTTTGTCATCCGGAGTCCATCAATTCAGATTTATTCATTCTCAGTTTGCAGTTATCATTCTCCGATCTTACCGGTGCCTTGTTCAAGTGATTTTTAATCGGCTCGTGCTCTCTTTGTCTCATGTATCTAAATACCCTAAAGTATCTTCATTCATTTTGCAATTCTTCCCGGTGATTTGTGCATTTGCTACGTTCAATTTCAATTCTTACGGTGGTTCGTTCAAGAGTTCTCTTTCTTTGTTATCATATCAATTCATTCGTTCTTTCCAAATTCTACCGGTGGATCGTTGAAGACTTTCTCAAGTTTGCGCAATATCTCTCTTAATCCTTTCTACAAGAATAAGTAGTATGCCAAATCCGTTGCTTGTCATCAATTTAAATTGGTGAAGGATACGCATAACATAATTCTTATTCTGGTTTCATCCAAGTGATTAATCCTTTCCTTCAGAGTTTGTTCAGGAGGAATAAATTCTTGGCTGCTTGTTGTTCATCTTTCTTCCGGAGTTCTAAGTTTTCCGCATTATCTCGTCGTGAAGCTCCATCTAAATCATCGCAAGGCTTCACCTTGTGTTTTCAACTTCTCTTTCTTTTTATCATCCTTTTATTACCGGAGTTCTTCATGGAAGTTCTACATGGTGGTTCATCAAGGATTCCTTTCATTCTTCAATTGTTCTTCAGGTTTTCTCTCGAAGTTATGACCCGCCAAGCTATACTCTAAAATAAACATGGTGCTCAACACATGTTTTGTTTTGAGGAGCTCAAGTATTCTTCATCTTGCATTTCGAAGTGCAATTCTTTCTACCATATTTTGGAGGTGGTATTATGTCATTCTTGATAATTTGAGTTCATGTTCCATGATCCACATGTTGTTAAGTATGAGATATTTTAAATCCATCAACCTATTTGTTGGAATTATCTTGGGTTATATTTCACCTAAAGCCTTCCCTTGGGAATGTTGCTATTTCTGGTGCTTGCCAATGATCCAAGTTATCTCTTTATCATCTTGGTGGAAGAAGTTTTCATCTCTTCGTTGATCTCAAGTAAGCAATTGTTTCCGTTAGTGGCCGGTTGTCACCTCATAATTTTGAGATGTTTTTCATAAGCCCACTACAAGCTTGTGCTTTTCGTTGTTGATTTTCCAACAACTCTGTTCAAATCTTCTTTGCAAGAATGCTTTCCAAACTCATTTGTGGCAGAAGTTGGCATTTTCTTCTCCATTCTGTTATTCCAATGATATATCTTCTATTATTTCTTTCGGAGGCATTGTGACGTTGCTCTTTTCACTCACCATCTCGATTCGTGAGGATCGTGTTCTTTTCTTGCTTATCCATTTAACCGGAGTGGTTTCGAATTCTATCTTGTCCATTAAACTCTTGATTCATGTCTTTGCAACCTTCAAGTTCTCGTAATGTTCCTTGTTCCTCTTTTCTAACGGATTGTTTGCAATCTCATTCGTCTCTGCTGTACTCTTTCTTTTAAATTGCTCAACCTCTCAAGGTTCATGGTTTCACTCAGTTTGTCGAAGAAGCAACTTAGTTTTACCTCTTCTCTTCCTCTTCCGTTTTCCCTCCGATGCCATCCTAGATCTCGGGACGAGATCCTCTCGTAGTGGTGGAGTGTTGTAACGCCCCGAGACCAATATGCCATGTGTCGTGCAGTTATTCGCTGTTGTTGCGTTGTCATTGCTTGCGTGTCATGCATCTCATATCATGTCGTCATGTGCATTGCATTTGCATACATGTTCATCTCATGCATTCGAGCATTTTCCCCGTTGTCCGTTTTGCAATCCGGCGCTTCGTTCTCCTCCGGTGATCATTTCTACCTTTCTTTCTTGTGTGGGGATTAAACATTTCCGGATTGGACCGAGACTTGTCATGCGGCATTGGTTTACTACCGGTAGACCGCCTGTCAAGTTTCGTACCATTTGGACTTCGTTTGATACTCCAACGGTTAACCGAGGGACCGAGAAGGCCTCGTGTGTGTTGCAGCCCAACACCCTTCCATTTTGGCCCAAAACCCACCTAACTCTGTTCCATCATCTCGGTCGTTCGATCACGATCGCGTGGCCGAAAACCGCACCTCATTTGGAGCTTCCTAGCTCCCCCTACCTATAAAAGAGCACCCCTCCCCGAAATTTCGGATCATTTCGCAGTCTAAACCCTAGATCCACTCCTCCCCGCGCCACCGGACGCGTCCGCGCTGCACCAGACATGTCCGCCCCCGCGCGCCACCTCACTCCAGCCAATCGGAGCGCGCCACCTCAGCCCCGCCGCCGCTCTCCTCCAACCCGCGGCCGCCACCTGTCCCAACCGGCTTCCGCGTCGCCCCACTTCGCCGCCGGCCCGCAGAGCCCATCCGGGGCCCGCGCGAGCCCGGATCTCCGCCGCCGCCCGCAGGCACCCCGCGCCTCCTCGCTCCCTGCGCCAGATCGGGAGGAGCCCGATCCATCTGCGTTGACCGCGCCGTGCCTCCGCGTGGGCCACGCCCGAGTCTGGCCCAGCTCGCCCGCCTCCTTCCTCTTCATTTCGGGCCGCGCTCCCGGGCCCATCTCCAACGCCGGCCTCGCTCGGCCTCCTCCTCAACTCCCTTCGCCAGCCGCGTGGGCCGCAGGGCCAGGCCCAGCCGGGCCACCTCCTCCGCACCGCGCCAGCCCAGCTGGCCTGCCTCTCCCTCCGACCGGGCCAGGCCCAAGGGTGAGCCGACCCCAGCGCCCCCTCCTTTTTTTTTCTCTCCTGTTGTGGCCCAGCCAGTTTCAGTGTCACACCCTAGCTAGTCATGCATCAGAGTGTGTGCATCATGTTTAAAATTCCATTTAATTTGAAATGGGGATTTGTGAAACCCTCAGAATCATTTCTGAAAAATGACCCAAATAAAAATTTCTCCAAAAGGGTCCAAGAAAATGCTCATGTTGCTCTCTGAAAATATTGGACAGAGATAAAAATCAAACCAATATTTTTAAGAGCTCATAGGTATTTATTTTGGGCATTTGGAATTAATGCATAAATATTTGCATTGGAAATATATTAGTTATATATATTAATATATGTCCAAATATTATGCCATTTATAAAGGAGCTCTGGAATAATATATCTAGCTCCTGCAAAAATTGGCATAAGGTAAATAAATGATTTAATATATTATTTAAATCAAAACAAATGTCAGAAAATTAAAAAAACAGAAATAAATAAAAGGGAGGACCTTACCTGGGCTCCTCCCTGTGCAGCCCAGCCAGCTGGCCGGCCCAGCCAGCAGGCGGCCCAGCCCGCCTCCCTCCTCTGTCGTCTTCGTCCTCGACAGAGGGAGGGGAGTGTGGCCGGCGCGCGCGCGCGCCACCGCGCCACGCCACCTGCTCGCCTGCCTGCCTGCCCCTCCCCTCCTCGTCTCGATGCCCCGGACGACGCCACGCCCTCCCCCCTGCTCTCTCTCACTCTCCCGCGGTTCTTCCCTCCTCTCCCTCGCTCTCTCTCTCACGGCCGAACACCACCATCGCCGCCGTTCGCCATAGCAGCCGTCACCGGCCACCCCTCGCCCCTCCGCTGAGCTCAGGAGCTCCGCCGCGACCCCCTCTTCCTCCCCACCAAGCCAAGCCCCTCCGGAAGCCCTGCATCGCCGCCCACGTCGCCGTTCCCCTCCTCGGCCACCGGAGATCGTTGCCGTCGAATCGAGAGCTACCGGACGTCCCCGAGCCCGCTAACCATCCCTGCAGCTCCGCGGTGAGCCACTGACCCGATTCCCCCTTGCCCCGTCGTCCCTAGCATCCTGTAGTTGCCGCCCCCTTGAGCTCCGAAGCTCGCTGCCGCCGTGCCTCGTCGCCGCCGTGGCTGGAGCCGTTGTAGCTCGAAGCCGAGCACACCATTGTGCTCCACACCTCACCAGGAGCACGTAGCACGCCCTAACGCCTCCCCTAGCGCCCTGCATCGCCTAACCCGCCGTTGGCCGAACTCCTGCCGCCGCTCACGAGCTCGCCGTCGTCGGTACCGGCCAGCTCAGGCACGGCCACCACCACCGTTCGACGCGCGGGAGCAAGGGCTCTCCAACGAGCCCAAGCACGGCCTCGCCCGTGCCCTGTAGCGCGTTTCCGCATCGCGGCGCCGTCTCGGGCCTCGCCGGCGTCATGTCGCCGGTGGGTTTGACCCACCTTGACCACGGCAGGACCCCCCCGTGTGTCCCTGACAGGTGGGCCCAGCCCTGTTAGCTAATTAGGATTAGCACTAACCGAATTAGTTAAACTAACTACCCCCCCTGACACTGACCAGTGGGCCCCAGCACCACTAATTCCTAATTAGGATTAAATTAACCCTGTTAAACCCCCCCTGTCACTGACGTGTGGACCCCACACGTCAGGTTTGACCCCGGCCAGCCGCAGTTGACCACTGACGTCATGCTGACGTCATGCTGGCGCAATATTTATATTTCTGGATTTAATTTAAATCAGGAAATTCCAGAATATTATTTAAACTTCAAAAATTCATAACTTTTATTCTGTAACTCCAAATCAGACAAATTATATATGAAAAATGATCAGAAAAATCCAATCTATCCATCTGTACTATTTTCATGCATGATCAAACAAGTTAAATTGATGTTTTAAGCAGAATAAGGAAAAGCACTTTAAAAGGCCATGTTTAAGTTTGAAATTTGAATCTTTGATTCAAATTTGTTCAAACCCTTCTGGTTTTAGTTGCATTAGCCCAACACACTCATATTGCCATGTTTCATGCATGCATCATATTGTTGCACATTGTTTGGTGATGGTTGTGTATCGGTGTCCTTTACGAGAGGTTCTGCCTCTGAGGAGTACCGTGATTACCCTAACGAAGAACCGTATCAGTGCATCGAACCATCAGGCAAGCAACCAACCATTTGATCATATCGATACAATCCCATGTTCTCGCTCCTGCTCTCTTTTACTGCATTAAGACAACGCGTTTCAAACTGCTGTGTGCTACGGTAGTTGAACCCATTTCCTCTGCATGACCTGTCATTGCCACAGTAACTAGATGAAACCCACTAGCATGTGTACGAGTTGCTTGAGCCATATGTATGTGTTGTTCCTACCTTGCTATGCCTGCTATGCTTAGAGTCGTGTCAGGTCTGGTTCATCTGGGTGATGGGCTAGAGTGAAATGATTATGTCGGTAATGAGAGTGGTGTGGTGAACACGATTTGGTAAAGGTATCGATGAGAGGCCATGTAGGAGTACATGGTGGGTTGTTTCATTGAAGCCGACCTTAAGCACTGAGATTTGTATGTGTGATTTAAGAATCAGCTACTACCATGCATTGGGCCCGAAACCAATGGACCCTCTCGGCTTCTTATTCACCCTAGTTCTCCGTCCAGGAGTTGCAAGTAGTTTCTGGTGTTTGTAGCCTACTGGAGGCCGTGGACAGCGCTGACCGTAGGGGTGGGCTGTGATGCGGTAGGTATGTGGCCGGGTGTACCGAATACCCGTTAGGTATCTCGGGAACCCTGTTCACATCGTTCGGGGCCGTATGGGAAACCTCGGCCGGACTCCCTGTGGATGGAACCTGGATAGGCGATAAACCTGGACTGGAGGCTTAGGTGATTAGGTAGGTCGTGGCCGACACCCACGTTGGGCTTCCGCTTGAAGGTTGCCGAGTACATGTCGTGTAAATGACGGTAAGTGGTGAGAGCGTGTATGAAGAAGTACACCCCTGCAGGGTTAACATGATCTATTCGAATAGCCGCGTCCGCGGTAAAGGACTACTTGGTTGCCTATACAGTTCATAGACAAGTAAATGGAAACTGCTAAAAGCCTCAAGATAAGTGTGAGTGCCGAGGATGGCTTTTCCGTAGGAAGACGGAGGCGGATCCTCGGTAGTGTATTGAAGTGGTGAGTAGTGGACTCGTGTGCGCAAAACCATTTCAAGTTGGAGTATCGTAGGATAGTCTAGCCAAGAGTCAAAGCTGGCTTGCTGCAATAACTCCACCAACCCTTCTTGATAATATGCATGTATATAGGATCTGATGTAAGTCTTGCTGAGTACCTTTGTACTCATGTTGCTATAATTTACATTTTTTACAGAAGACGCTGCAACCCCTTCTGATGGGTTCTATGTAGACGTTGACATCAACGAGTAGGCTAAAGACCTAGGTGGTGACCCTGAGCTTGTGAAGGACCACTTAGTATAGCTAGGCTTTCCAAGCCTCTTTTATTTTACTAGTTGTCTGTACTCAGACAAGTTACTTCCGCTGCTGGTTTGTATGACTGTATGACTTGAATGCTGGGTCGTGTGACCCGTACCTTTGTGTATGATATGTATGGCTCCCTGAGCCTTAAATAAAGTACTGGTGTCATAGAGTCATGTTGTGATGCTTCGTTGTATTTGCACATATCGAGCATATTGTGTGTATGATTGAAATGCTTGGTATGTGTGGGATCTGACTATCTAGTTGTTTATCTTTAGTAGCCTCTCTTACCGGGAAATGTCTCCTAGTGTTACCGCTGAGCCATGGTAGCTTGCTACTGCTCTAGAACACTTAGGCTGGCCGACATGTGTCCTTCTTCGTTCCTGTGTCTGTCCCTTCAGGGAAATGTCACGCATTGAGTACCGGAGTCCTGTTAGCCCGCTACAGCCCGGTTTACCGGAGTCCTGCTAGCCCAGTGCTACAGCCCGGACCCACTTGCTGATGACCGACACGTTCGAAGCTGGGTCATGGATGCCTGTCCCTGTAAGTCTGTGCCACTTTGGGTTTACGACTAGTCATGTCAGCCCGGGCTCTTTATCATATGGATGCTAGCGACACTATCATATACGTGAGCCAAAATGCGCAAACGGTCCCGGGCAAAGGTAAGGCGACACCCGTGGGGATACCGTGCGTGAGGCCGCAAAGTGATATGAGGTGTTACCGGCTAGATCGATGTGACATCGAGTCGGGGTCCTGACAGCGTTGGCATCAGAGCCGGACTGCCTGTAGGTTCTCCAAGCCAAACTGGTCGATGTTGAGTCTAGAAATTCTTTAGTTATATGTAGGGGAATTGTTTGTGGGTTGGAACGTAAGGCTCTTTTTACTCCTCTATCTTATGACATTCTGATCTGAGTCAGTCCATTCTTCCACCGGGGGTTAAGGAATTAGGATCTGTTCTCTCTATCAGGATCACGTGTTACTAATCAGTAGTACCTTATAGGTTTGATGGATACAAGCCTAGTTCAATCCTATTACCACATTATGTTGCTAGGATGGTCTCGGAACTTTGATATGATGATATTGAGTGTGTATGTAATCCTTTGTCAAATGTCTCAAATCCTTCTTGAGCATTTACAGCTGTTATGCTGCCGAAATTTTGCTAGAAATTCTAATGTCTTTGCATTATGATTGTGCTTTCAGATGGCCACTCGCGACCTCAATCAAGTGGTTCGCCTGAATCGATGCCTAGATGTACCCGGCCATACTGCCAAGTTGGTCAGGGTAATGACTGAGGCTGGATACCGCTGGTATCCTGAGTACACGGTCGAAGAGCAATTTTGGGACTTTAATCAAAGCCAGTATCTCTGCACTGTCAGGATATTTCCATCTTATCCTGGATCCACCGAGCCCCTTCACTGCTCCTATGGACTCGGGGTTACTATTGAGATGGCTGTGCAGGACGCCGCCTACTCTATGATGACCATTATGCGAGTCAGATCTGGTCTATTTCGGGACTCTGATTTCCGGTATATGCCAGGATCACTTCCGGGAGCACAAGGGTATCTCTAGGCTATCTATGCTGACCCCACCCAGGAGGATTCACGGACTCGCACCACTGCTGAGATGCTCGAGGATAAGGACCGTGAAAATCGGGCCTTGAGGTTAGAGCTCTTCAATACCCGTGCTGACCACTGGGCCACTTTGACTCGGTTCGCACCGACGGTGCAAGCTGGATATTCAGATATGAGCGATCTCTATCCTGTGAGATCTGCTCTGCCAGACGTGATGGATTGGCGTGATGTAGGAGGCATCACCCCACCTTGCGGTCCCCGCAGGCCACCGTCTGTTGGTCCAAGACCTCATCCTAGCCCCTATGGTCCACAAGCTACGCGAGATCGTCTGTTTCCGGATGATCATGTTGAGCTTCCAGGCTATGGAGGTGACTTCTACGAGGACTACTACAGATCGGTCTGAGTTAGTGGTAGTATCACTAGTTCGCACTAGCTGTGCCGTCTATCGTCCCGCGTGACTCGTGGGATATGACCTAGTTTGTACTCTTTCCGGAGGTGTAGAAAAATAATGTATAGGAGCTTGGGATGCCTCCGATGAGATGTAATCCTTTTTTTCACCGTAATAGTACTTTGTTTGGTCTTGTACTAAACCCTGTATGGTGTGTATGATGATGGAATAAAAGAAGCAGTTTCTGTATCTACCATGTCATATGGATGATCATCTTGCATTTCGAGTTATTCCTTACATTTTATATCCTATGTCGGAATTTTATCATCCTGACTAAATCATTGTCTTGTTTACCTAGGATGGTCAACACGCGTACTAATCCTGCTCCTCAAGAGCAGGCCGAAGGCAGTGAAGTCAGGAATGCAAATCTGCCTCATCCTCCTTCCCTAGCCGAGGTTATGATGGAAGCTGAGAGAAACAAGCGGGAGACCAACCGTTTGTTGGAGCGTATTGAACAGAACACAGCACACCATCAGAGGACTAACGTGGTGTCACTCAGTGATTTTATCAAATTACATCCACCCACGTTCCACCACTCCGTCGAGCCTCTCGACGCTGATGACTGGCTTCGCAGTATCGCTCACAAACTGCGTTCCGCGCTGGTAGCGGAGGCTGACAAGGTCACCTTTGCTGCATATCATCTTGAAGGCCCCGCCAGTCTATGGTGGGAGAATTATGGAGCTATGCGCCCGGCGGGCCATGTCACTACTTGGGCTGAATTCAGCGAGGCTTTCCGTGAACATCACATTCCGGAGGGTCTCATGGACCGTAAACGTGAGGAATTTTGCAGTTTCACCCAAGGCCGACTTTCTGTGGATGCTTACAGCAGGGAGTTTGGTAACCTCGCACGATATGCAACTGAGGAAGTGTCTACTGATGCCAAGAAGCAAGCAAGGTTCCGTAAGGGCCTTAGTCCTGAGCTTCACCGTGACCTCCGTCTGCATGAGTGCACATCTTTTCAGAAACTTGTCAACAAAGCCATCAGTGCTGAAACTGGTCAGACTGACTATGACGCAACACGCAAGCATGGCCGTGACATGGGTTCCTCATCCGGTGCTGGTCCTCAGAAGCGCCGCGTGTGGGTACCCAACACCGCCCTGCCACCCAGGTTCACACCGAGGCCATCTTTCCAGGCGCCTCGCCCTGTTCAACAGTCTGCACCAGCCAAGCCCTATGGGGGTCCAACTAACAATGCTCCTCCACGTACCAGTTCCGTGACTTGTTTCAAGTGTGGGGAATCTGGTCACTATATGCGTGAGTGTCCCCATACCAACCCCAACCAGTCTGCTAAAGCTGTTGGCCGTGGCAAGCCGACAGGGAAAGTGTTCCACGCCAAGCCGGTCACCGCCTCACGTGGCCATGTCAACTGTATCTCGGCCGAAGAAGCTCAAGAGGATCCCAACGTCGTTCTCGGTACGCTTCTTGTTAATTGCCACCCGGCATCTGTTCTTTTCGATACAGGAGCCTCTCATTCATTTATATCTGAGAACTATGCTCGTTTGCATAACACCGCATTCTGTGACATGCCATCCACTATGGAAATTTCTACTCCTGGTTCTAGATGGCAGACCTCTAGGGTAAGTTATGGAAATGAAATCCAAGTCGACAGACTTGTTTTCCTCGCGTCTTTGATAGCCCTTAAATCTTCAGATATTAATATCATTCTGGGTATGGACTGGATGTCGGCTCATCATGCCCAAATTGATTGCTTCTCTAGGACTGTTCAACTCACTCACCCTTCGGGCAAGATAGTCAATGTCTTGACCCGATTAGCCAAGCGACAGTTATATTCTCTTAACACCAGCCCTTTGCCAGACCTTGAGGACATTCCGGAAGTCCGTGACTTCCCGGATGTCTTCCCAGAGGAATTGCCAGGTGTTCCACCTGACAGGGATGTCGAGTTCGTAATAGACCTCATCCATGGAACCGTTCCGATTGCTAGAAGACCTTATAAGATGGCATCACTAGACCTAGCCGAGCTTAAGAAACAACTCGATGAGTCCTTGAAAAAGGGTTTCATCCGCCCTAGTTCATCTCCGTGGGCTTGCCCCGTCCTATTCGTTAAGAAGAAGGATGGTACGGACCGGATGGTTGTAGATTACCGACCTGTCAACTTGGTCACAATCAAGAACAAATATCCACTCCCCAGGATCAACGACCTTTATGATCAGCTCGCTGGATCCTCAGTCTTCTCCAAGATGGATTTGAGGTTGGGCTACCATCAAATCAAAATCAGAAACGGGGACATTCCTAAATCGGCCTTTGTTACTCGTTATGGCCAATACGAGTACACCGTCATGTCCTTCGGATTAACCAACGCTCCAGCCACCTTTTCTCGGTTAATGAACTCAATCTTCATGGAGTATTTGGACAAATTCGTCGTGGTTTACCTCGATGATATACTCATCTACTCCAAGAACGAGGAAGAACATGCCGAACATCTAAGGCTAGTGTTGAAGAAACTTCGAGAGCACCGCCTTTATGCCAAGTTTTCCAAATGTGAATTTTGGTTGTTAGAAGTGACCTATCTGGGTCATGTAATATCTGGTAAAGGTATTGCTGTTAACCCTGAGCGAGTTCAAGCCGTCCTTAATTGGACTCCACCTGAATCGGTCAAGCAAGTTCGGAGTTTTCTGGGCTTAGCGAGCTATTGTCGTCGCTTTGTCGAGAACTTCTCCAAGGTTGCTAAACCTCTAACCGAACTCCTCAAGAAAGATAAGAAGTTCGAGTGGACTCCCCAATGTGAGCACAACTTTCAGGAACTGAAAAGACGCCTGACTTCTGCTCCCGTACTGGTACCGCCAGACTTCTCCAAGGACTTTGTTATCTACTGCGACGCCTCGCGACAAGGACTAGGTTGCATTCTCATGCAAGATCGACACGTAATTGCCTACGCCTCACGGCAATTGCACCCACATGAGGAGAATTATCCTACTCATGATCTAGAGCTTGCAGCCGTAGTCTATGCACTTAAGACCTGGCGACATTACCTCCTCGGTAATCGTTGCGAAATATTCACTGATCACCAAAGTCTAAAGTACATCTTCACCCAACCGGATCTGAATCTCAGGCAAAGACGTTGGGTTGAGTTGATCACAGACTTCGACTTAGGAATAACCTACACCCCAGGGAAAGCCAACGTCATGGCTGATGCGCTAAGTCGTAAATCTTATTGTAACAACCTGATGTTACAACAAAGTCAACCGCTTCTCCATGAGGAATTTCGGAAGCTTAACCTTCACATTGTACCTCAAGGTTTTCTTTCCACCTTGGTGGCAAAACCTACCCTTATGGATCAGATTATCAAAGCACAGAAGGTAGATCCGGGAATTTCCCGCATCAAGAGAAACATTCAGAAAGGAATTGCGAATTGCTTCTCCATTAATGATCAAGGGGTCGTATACTTCGGGAATCGACTAGTGGTTCCCAAAGTGCGAAACCTGAGGCGTTTGATCCTTAAGGAAGCCCATGAATCTCCTCTCACCATTCATCCCGGTAGTACTAAGATGTATCAGGACCTAGGCCAGAGGTTCTGGTGGACTAGGATGAAGAGAGAAATTGCTCAGTATATTGCAAATTGCGACGTCTGTCGTCGTGTAAAAGCAGAGCATCAACGGCCTGCTGGCACCCTTCAACCCTTAGCTATTCCTGAATGGAAATGGGATAAAATTGGTATGGATTTCATTACCGGTTTTCCCAGGACCAAGAGAGGGAATAATGCTATTTTCGTCGTTGTCGATCGTCTTTCCAAAGTAGCCCATTTCTTACCTGTTCGTGAGAGTATAACCGCTAGTCAGCTGGCAGACTTATACATCTCCCGTATAGTGTCTCTCCATGGTGTTCCTTTGGAAATTAACTCGGATCGAGGAAGTCTTTTCACCTCTCGATTTTGGGAAAGTTTCCAAAATGCTATGGGAACTCGTCTCTCCTTTAGCACCGCTTTCCACCCTCAGTCGAGTGGTCAAGTGGAACGCGTCAACCAGATTCTAGAAGACATGCTTCGAGCCTCTGTTATCTCATTCGGAATGGACTGGGAGAAGTGCCTTCCATTTGCCGAATTCGCTTACAACAACAGCTATCAATCTAGCTTGGGTAAAGCCCCTTTTGAAGTTCTCTATGGACGACGGTGTCGAACACCCCTTAACTGGTCAGAGACCGGGGAAAGACAATTCTTTGGCCCGGATATGATTCAGGAAGAAGAAGAACAAGTTCGTATCGTTCGTGAAAAGTTGAAAACAGCCCAATCTCGTCAAAAGAGTCAATATGACCGAAAACATAAGGCTATGACTTTCGAGGTTGACGAGAAGGCTTATCTTCGGGTCACCCCTCTGAAGGGAACCCATCGTTTCGGTATCAAAGGCAAATTAGCTCCTCGTTACATTGGACCTTTTCGCATTCTCGCCAAACGAGGAGAAGTTGCCTACCAGTTGGAACTACCTCCGCACCTCTCCAGAGTCCATGATGTCTTCCACGTTTCTCAACTCAGGCGTTGCTTCTCGGATCCTATCCGTGGAGTGGACCACGAAACGCTTGATCTCCAAGATAATCTTACATATCGAGAGTACCCCATTCGTATCCTCGATCAGGCCGAACGTACCACCCGACGTCATAATATCAAGTTTCTCAAAGTACAATGGTCGCACCATTCTGAGGATGAAGCAACTTGGGAAAGGGAGGGTCGTCTTCGACTTGAATATCCCGCCTTCTTCCCGGAGGAACCCAAATCTCGGGACGAGATTCTTTTGAGTGGGGGTGAGTTGTCACACCCTAGCTAGTCATGCATCAGAGTGTGTGCATCATGTTTAAAATTCCATTTAATTTGAAATGGGGAGTTGTGAAACCCTCAGAATCATTTCTGAAAAATGACCCAAATAAAAATTTCTCCAAAAGGGTCCAAGAAAATGCTCATGTTGCTCTCTGAAAATATTGGACAGAGATAAAAATCAAACCAATATTTTTAAGAGCTCATAGGTATTTATTTTGGGCATTTGGAATTAATGCATAAATATTTGCATTGGAAATATATTAGTTATATATATTAATATATGTCCAAATATTATGCCATTTATAAAGGAGCTCTGGAATAATATATCTAGCTCCTGCAAAAATTGGCATAAGGTAAATAAATGATTTAATATATTATTTAAATCAAAACAAATGTCAGAAAATTAAAAAAACAGAAATAAATAAAAGGGAGGACCTTACCTGGGCTCCTCCCTGTGCAGCCCAGCCAGCTGGCCGGCCCAGCCAGCAGGCGGCCCAGCCCGCCTCCCTCCTCTGTCGTCTTCGTCCTCGACAGAGGGAGGGGAGTGTGGCCGGCGCGCGCGCGTGCCACCGCGCCACGCCACCTGCTCGCCTGCCTGCCTGCCCCTCCCCTCCTCGTCTCGATGCCCCGGACGACGCCACGCCCTCCCCCCTGCTCTCTCTCATTCTCCCGCGGTTCTTCCCTCCTCTCCCTCGCTCTCTCTCTCACGGCCGAACACCACCATCGCCGCCGTTCGCCATAGCAGCCGTCACCGGCCACCCCTCACCCCTCCGCTGAGCTCAGGAGCTCCGCCGCGACCCCCTCTTCCTCCCCACCAAGCCAAGCCCCTCCGGAAGCCCTGCATCGCCGCCCACGTCGCCGTTCCCCTCCTCGGCCACCGGAGATCGTCACCGTCGAATCGAGAGCTACCGGACGTCCCTGAGCCCGCTAACCATCCCTGCAGCTCCGCGGTGAGCCACTGACCCGATTCCCCCTTGCCCCGTCGTCCCTAGCATCCTGTAGTTGCCGCCCCCTTGAGCTCCGAAGCTCGCCGCCGCCGTGCCTCGTCGCCGCCGTGGCTGGAGCCGTTGTAGCTCGAAGCCGAGCACACCATCGTGCTCCACACCTCACCAGGAGCACGTAGCACGCCCTAACGCCCCCCCTAGCGCCCTGCATCGCCTAACCCGCCGTTGGCCGAACTCCGGCCGCCGCTCACGAGCTCGCCGTCGTCGGTACCGGCCACCTCAGGCACGGCCACCACCACCGTTCGACGCGCAGGAGCAAGGGCTCTCCAACGAGCCCAAGCATGGCCTCGCCCGTGCCCTGTAGCACGTTTCCGCATCGCGCCGCCGTCTCGGGCCTCGCCGGCGTCATGTCGCCGGTGGGTTTGACCCACCTTGACCACGGCAGGACCCCCCCCCTTGTGTCCCTGACAGGTGGGCCCAGCCCTGTTAGCTAATTAGGATTAGCACTAACCGAATTAGTTAAACTAACTACCCCCCCTGACACTGACCAGTGGGCCCCAGCGCCACTAATTCCTAATTAGGATTAAATTAACCCTGTTAAACCCCCCCTGTCACTGACGTGTGGACCCCACACGTCAGGTTTGACCCCAGCCAGCCGCAGTTGACCACTGACGTCATGCTGACATCATGCTGGCGCAATATTTATATTTCTGGATTTAATTTAAATCAGGAAATTCCAGAATATTATTTAAACTTCAAAAATTCATAACTTTTATTCTGTAACTCCAAATCAGACAAATTATATATGAAAAATGATCAGAAAAATCCAATCTATCCATCTGTACTATTTTCATGCATGATCAAACAAGTTAAACTGATGTTTTAAGCAGAATAAGGAAAAGCACTTTAAAAGGCCATGTTTAAGTTTGAAATTTGAATCTTTGATTCAAATTTGTTCAAACCCTTCTGGTTTTAGTTGCATTAGCCCAACACACTCATATTGCCATGTTTCATGCATGCATCATATTGTTGCACATTGTTTGGTGATGGTTGTGTATCGGTGTCCTTTACGACAGGTTCTGCCTCCGAGGAGTACCGTGATTACCCTAACGAAGAACCGTATCAGTGCATCGAACCATCAGGAAAGCAACCAACCATTTGATCATATCGATACAATCCCATGTTCTCGCTCCTGCTCTCTTTTACTGCATTAAGACAACGCGTTTCAAACTGCTGTGTGCTACGGTAGTTGAACCCATTTCCTCTGCATGACCTGTCATTGCCACAGTAACTAGATGAAACCCACTAGCATGTGTAGGAGTTGCTTGAGCCATATGTATGTGTTGTTCCTACCTTGCTATGCCTGCTATGCTTAGAGTCGTGTCAGGTCTGGTTCATCTGGGTGATGGGCTAGAGTGAAATGATTATGTCGGTAATGAGAGTGGTGTGGTGAACACGATTTGGTAAAGGTATCGATGAGAGGCCATGTAGGAGTACATGGTGGGTTGTTTCATTGAAGCCGACCTTAAGCACTGAGATCTGTATGTGTGATTTAAGAATCAGCTACTACCACGCATTGGGCCCGAAACCAATGGACCCTCTCGGCTTCTTATTCACCCTAGTTCTCCGTCCAGGAGTTGCAAGTAGTTTCTGGTGTTTGTAGCCTACTGGAGGCCGTGGACAGCGCTGACCGTAGGGGTGGGCTGTGATGCGGTAGGTACGTGGCCGGGTGTACCGAATACCCGTTAGGTATCTCGGGAACCCTGTTCACATCGTTCGGGGCCGTATGGGAAACCTCGGCCGGACTCCCTGCGGATGGAACCTGGATAGGCGATAAACCTGGACTGGAGGCTTAGGTGATTAGGTAGGTCGTGGCCGACACCCACGTTGGGCTTCCGCTTGAAGGTTGCCGAGTACATGTCGTGTAAACGACGGTAAGTGGTGAGAGCGTGTATGAAGAAGTACACCCCTGCAGGGTTAACATGATCTATTCGAATAGCCGCGTCCGCGGTAAAGGACTACTTGGTTGCCTATACAGTTCATAGACAAGTAAATGGAAACTTCTAAAAGCCTCAAGATAAGTGTGAGTGCCGAGGATGGCTTTTCCGTAGGAAGACGGAGGCGGATCCTCGGTAGTGTATTGAAGTGGTGAGTAGTGGACTCGTGTGCGCAAAACCATTTCAAGTTGGAGTATCGTAGGATAGTCTAGCCAAGAGTCAAAGCTGGCTTGCTGCAATAACTCCACCAATCCTTCTTGATAATATGCATGTATGTAGGATCTGATGTAAGTCTTGCTGAGTACCTTTGTACTCATGTTGCTATAATTTACATTTTTTACAGAAGACGCTGCAACCCCTTCTGATGGGTTCTATGTAGACGTTGACATCAACGAGTAGGCTAAAGACCCAGGTGGTGACCCTGAGCTTGTGAAGGACCACGTAGTATAGCTAGGCTTTCCAAGCCTCTTTTATTTTACTAGTTGTCTGTACTCAGACAAGTTACTTCCGCTGCTGGTTTGTATGACTGTATGACTTGAATGCTGGGTCGTGTGACCCGTACCTTTGTGTATGATATGTATGGCTCCCTGAGCCTTAAAGAAAGTACTGGTGTCGTAGAGTCATGTTGTGATTCTTCGTTGTATTTGCACATATCGAGCATATTGTGTGTATGATTGAAATGCTTGGTATGTGTGGGATCTGACTATCTAGTTGTTTATCTTTAGTAGCCTCTCTTACCGGGAAATGTCTCCTAGTGTTACCGCTGAGCCATGGTAGCTTGCTACTGCTCTAGAACACTTAGGCTGGCCGACATGTGTCCTTCTTCGTTCCTGTGTCTGTCCCTTCAGGGAAATGTCACGCATTGCGTACCGGAGTCCTGTTAGCCCGCTACAGCCCGGTTTACCGGAGTCCTCCTAGCCCAGTGCTACAGCCCGGACCCACTTGCTGATGACCGACACGTTCGAAGCTGGGTCATGGATGCCTGTCCCTGTAAGTCTGTGCCACTTTGGGTTTACGACTAGTCATGTCAGCCCGGGCTCTTTATCATATGGATGCTAGCGACACTATCATATACGTGAGCCAAAATGCGCAAATGGTCCCGGGCAAAGGTAAGGCGACACCCGTGGGGATACCGTGCGTGAGGCCGCAAAGTGATATGAGGTGTTACCGGCTAGATCGATGTGACATTGAGTCGGGGTCCTGACATTCAGCCCATATCATTTTTTTTCCAGTCCTACGAATTTAGCATTATCCGAGGAATTACAGATTTGCAGAAACCCCCTTGCACTTCATGCATATAATAACTCATAATCTGTGCATCAAATGTAAAAACTTTAAATATGAAAAATGCTTAGTTTTTCATCTAGTTTCATAATATCCAACTTTCATCCATGTTTAAATTGTTTAAAATGCTGTTTGCATTAATTTGCTCCTATGCCATGCTAAAATGCTTTATTTCATAACTAAATAACCGTAACTCCAATTTTAATAAACTTTATATGTAAATGGGGTAGAATTTTGCCTAGTTTAACATGGTGGCATCATCTTGCATGTTTAACAACTCTAAAATATTGTTTAGGGCAGAACAGTACCAAACCTAATTTATGCTCATGAGGAGTTTCCGGAATTGTTGTTCGTTGCTCCCGGCCTCATTTAAACTTGACTAGATAGGTAGTTTTACTTTGCTTCACCCTCTTGCCATGTTAACCAACATTTAATATTGTTGAGTACATAAACGAGATCAAACTAAATAACTTGTTGTGGTGTTTCATCAATATGCAACTCGTTGCATATTGATCTCCACTTAATTTGTAGAACTGCTTGTGCACTTTGCCATGCCATGCTTCATTAAACCGGACATGCATCATACTCGTTTGTGCATCATGCCATGTTGTTGTGGTGGTTATTTACTAGGTTGTGTGCTTCTTTTCCGGTGATTGCTTCTTCGGGTTGGTTCCGATAACGTCGCGTTTGTGAGGATCCATTCGTCTACGTCCGTTTGTCTTCTTCATGGACTCGTTCTTCTTCCTTGCGGGATTTCAGGCAAGATGATCATACCCTCGAAATCACTACTATCTTTGCTATGCTAGTTTGCTCGCTCTTTTGCTATGCCAATGCTACGATGCCTACCACTTGCTTGTCAGCCACCCAAATTGCCATGTTCAACCTCTAACCCACCATATCCTAGCAAACCGTTGATTGGCCATGTTACCGCTTTGCTCAGCCCCTCTTATAGCGTTGTTAGTTGCAGGTGAAGATCGAAGTTTGTTCCTTGTTGGAACATGGACATGTTGTTCCTTGTTGGAACATGTTTACTTGTTGGGATATCACAATATATCTTACTTAATTAATGCATCTATATACTTGGTAAAGGGTGGAAGGCTCGGCCTTATGCCTGGTGTTTTGTTCCACTCTTGCCGCCCTAGTTTCCGTCATATCGGTGTTATATTCCCGGATTTTGCGTCCCTTACGCGGTTGGGATATAATGGGAACCCCTTGACAGTTCGCCTTAAGTAAAGCTTCTCCAGCAATGCCCAACATTGGTTTTACCATTCGCCACCTAGCCTCTTTTTCCCTTGGGTTTCGCGGACTCAAGGGTCATCATTATTTTAACCCCCCGGGCCAGTGCTCCTTTGAGTGTTGGTCCACCTGTCAGCTACCGGTGGCTACCAGGGGCAACTCTGGGCTGGCCTACCCGTACCTAGGACAATCTGAGTGTGCCCTGAGAAAGAGATATGTGCAGCTCCTATCGGGATTTGTCGGCACATTCGGGCAGTGTTGCTGGTTTAGTTTTACCCTGTCGAAATGTCTTGTTGTACCGGGATACCGAGTCTGATCGGAATGTCTCGGGTGGAGGTCTATTCCTTCGTTGACCGTGAGAGCTTGTCATGGGCTAAGTTGGGACTCCCCTGCAGGGATTTGAACTTTCGAAAGCCATGCCCGCGGTTATGGGCAGATGGGAATTTGTTAACGTCCGGTTGTAGAAAACCCGAAGTTGACCTTAATTAAAATACATCAACCGCGTGTGTAACCATGATGGTCTCTTTCCGGCGGGGTCCGGGAAGTGAACATGGTTGTTGGAGTTATGCCTGACGTAGGTTGTTATAGGATCACTTCTTGATCATACTTTTATCGACCGTGCTTTGCCTTCTCTTCTCGCTCTCATTTGCGTTTGTTAGCTACCATATATGCTAGTCGCTTGCTGCAGCTCCACCTCATTACTCCATCCTTACCCATAAGCTTAAATAGTCTTGATCTCGCGGGTGCGAGATTGCTGAGTCCCCGTGGCTCACAGATACTTCCAAAACCAGTTTGCAGGTGCCTATGTTACCGTGCAGATGACGCAACCAAGCTCAAGGAGGAGCTCGATGAAGATCTTGCCCTTTGTGTTGTTTCGTTCTAGTTGATCAGTAGTGGAGCCCAGTTGGGGTCGATCGGGGACCTTTGTCGCATTTGGGGTTCTTCTTTTATTTTGGTTCCGTAGACGGACCTTGATTGTATCTGGATGATGTAATGATTTATTCATGTAATTGTGTGAAGTGGCGAGTGTAAGCCAACTATGTATCTCTTTCCCTTATTATATTACATGGGTTGTGTGAAGATTACCTCACTTGCGACATATGCCTTCGATGCGATTATGCCTCTAAGTCGTGCCTCGACACGTGGGAGATATAGTCGGATCGAGGGTGTTACAGCTACACACAGGTTGAAGGAATTGATTTTGATGAAACTTCTGCACCTGTTGCTAGACTTGAGGCTATGCACATATTGCTTGCTTATGATAACCATCATAATATCATCTTATTTTAAATGGATGTGAAAAGTGCATTCCTCAATGGTAAGCTTGAGGAAGAAGTATGTGTTGCTCAACCACCAGGTTTTGAAGATCCAAAGCATCCTGACCATGTCTAAAGACTCAATAAAGCCCTCTATGGCCTCAAGCAGGCCCCTTGGGTGTGGTATGATACTTTGAAGGAATTATTCATGAAGAATGGCTTCAAACACGGTTCACTTGACCCAACTCTTTTCACGAAAACATATGATGATGAATTATTCGTGTGCCAAATATATGTTGATGATATTATCTTTGGTTGTACTAACCAACGTTACAGTGACGAATTTGCCTATATGATGAGTGAAGAATATCAAATTTCTATGATGGGATAATTGAAATTCTTCTTACGTCTTCAAATTCATCAACAACGCAACGGCATGTTCATATCTCAGGAGAAATACCTCAAGGATCTGCTGAGGAAATTCGGCATGCAAGATTGCAAAGGCATCAAAATCCCTATGCCCACAAATGGCCATCTATGCAACGATGAACATGGTAAAGACTTCGATCAAAAGGTATACCGCTCCATGATTGTCTCTTTATTGTATCTATTTGCATCTAGGCTAGATATTATGCTTAGTGTTTGCATGTGTGCCCGATTTTAAGATACACTGCAGGAATCACACCACAATGCTGTGAAATATATTCTTCGATATCTAGTTCATAGTCCAACACTTGGATTATGGTATCCCAAGGGCTCGGCTTTTGATCTCATTGGATATTTCGACTCTTACTATGCTGGTGATCGGGTGGATCGCAAGTCAACATCAGGCACATGTCATTTCCTTGGACGATCCTTGGTATGTTTGTCCTCAAAGAAGCAGAACTGTGTATCACTCTCTACTGCTGAAGCTGAGTACATTGTTGCTGGTTCTTGCTGTGCTCAATTGCTAGGGATGAAGAAAACCCTCAAGGACTATGGCATCAATGTGAAGAATGTGCCACTCTATTGCGACCACGAGAGTGCCATCAAGATTGCTCATAACCAGTTCAGCAATCGAAGGCAAAGCACATCCAGATTCGTCATCATTTTCTTTGTGATCATGTGTTGAAGGGCGACATCCCCATCGACCACCTGAGGACTGACGATCAGCTGGCAGATATCTTCACAAAGCCCTTGGATGAGAAGAGATTTAGCAAGTTGCGGTGTCAGCTAAATATCTTAGAATCTTCGAATGTCCTTTGAAAGGACCCACATGCTAACAATTATGCAAAATTGATGACTTCGATGCTGTTGAGGATATATATTTGATTTTTCATGTCCTCAACAACATTCACTTATTGCTAATTCTTCAAGTTGATTTTTCATCTAAGTGAATGTGATCAGACCCGTTCCCCCTCTATGCTAACCTCAACCCTGTCTGCTCACAAATTCTTCATATGCATTCTATTTGAAACCCGTTCAAAATCTTCACTGTGTCCTTCATAGCTAAAGAATTTGCGAACGAAACTTTAAAATATTCACATCAAATTTTTTCGGCTTTTGCCACTCAAATCGCTCTACATCCCACGACAGATTAAAATATTCACCCACACTCCAACATGATCTCCACCTCTTAGTATGTGGGTGACACATGTCGCTAGGATGGCAAGGGTCAGGGGCATCTTCGTCCAAATTCTTTGGAGGGAAGTTTTTAACAGTGGCTCTAAATACCCCCTCCCTTCCTCATACTTCATTTACTCCACTCGATCCCATCGCACTCAAGCTCCCAGACCTAGCGCCACCTCTACACTCTATCGTCACTAGTGAGGAAGAGCTTCACTGCCTCGACCTCTTTGTTGCCGTACTCGCACCGGCCACGGAAATCTTCACCTCCGCCCCCGCGGTAGTTGTCTCTCACTGCCAAGTTAGGACGTGGGAGATCTGGACTGATGAACTTCTCCATCTCTACTCATAGTTCATTGTGTTCTTCATCCAGGGTAATTAAAATCTGATTTTACTACCCTACTTTGATTCTCATGTTTTTCACAAAATCTTGAAAGGTGTTTATTCTTCAACTTCCCAATTCTTAAACACCCAGTTGCATCTTTTCCTTGATTTGTTTCTCTAAGATGTGTTTTTCTTCAGGATTCCTAAATTGTGTGGATTTTCAATCTATACAGCACTAGAACCTAAGGCAAGAACGCTTAGTGAAATTCTTCAAGACACCCATGGACAAATTCCTCAAACTTGATTCTTTTGAAAAATTCTGAGAACGAATATGACCTCTCCAAATTCTTTGCACCTATACTCTGTTCACAGGTACAAATGTCTACTGCTGAATCTCTAGGTTCTCATCAACTTAACTCATTTGCAGCATTTCTCAAAGAAAAATTGCATACTTCCTCAGAAACATCAATTGTTCAAATTCCTCAGGTGAAGAAAATGGCTGAAGGTAAAAGACCTCAGAATGGAGGAAAGAGACTAGAGTGTGACACTGCTTTTGAGATCCCTGATGACATATATGATGGGTATTGTACACCTAATGAAGCAATTCATGGAAAGGAAAACAAGAATCAATGCAAAGTGCACATACATAGGATTGAGAAAAGATGGGCTAAGGAATGGAGGAAATGTCGTTATGTTACTCCAAAGTACATGAAGAAATTCGCGGTTAACCCTCGATGTCCAAGACCTCCATTGGCTCCAGGGCAAGAAGCTGATCCCTCAAGCATCAGGCGAGGTGAGGAATTTCCCAGAGAATGGGCCAAGCGACAAGCCAAATTGGCCAAAGTTGAAAAAGAAGCAGTGAAGAAATTCAATGAAGATTCCGCTGCTGCTACTGGGGCATCTACTAGCAAGCCTAAGAAGGCCATATCAAAGAAATCAGCTGTGAAGCCGAGTTCCTCAACAACAATACCCTCACGGCAAATTCCTCAGGTAACTTCTTGAAGGGCAGCTCCAATCCCGTCTGTTGCCTCAAAATCCTCAACTACCGCAGCAAAGTCCTCAACACCTGTGCATCTTGCCATGTGCCAAAGGACTGCAGGCTTCTCAATTGCTTCAAGGAGCATCTGCTAGCTAGTTCCTCAGCACCACCATCGTCCTCAACTAGTCCTATTCTGTTGAAGAAAAAGGCCACTGCTGGACGTTGCTCGAGGCCAACTCCTCACAAGAAGCAAGTTGCATTACAAGTTCCGTCTGATGACGACGAAGCTGATGATGAAGAACTTGCAGACATCATCAGAAATATGCAAGGGCCGCTACAGCCAAAGGAAGTGTTGTGCCTCGTTTGATGGATCCGAAAAAGATCCTGGATTTTATTGATCACTGGCACAAGGATCCAAACACTCCTATGCCTGAGTTGAACCTCTCTCCTGGGCAAAGTCACATGTTGACGGCCTTCATAAATGAAGAAAACTTGAAGTTTGAGAAGGCCAGACAACTCAAGAAGGCCCAATATAGAAAGGAGAGATTTATGAAGAAAAACATTCTAAATATAACTCCTGGAGAACTTGTCAACTTGCAAAAGGAGATCAAGAAGCTCAGTGATGAATTTGACACCTACCATGCAGATTGGCTAGGTGCCAAAGTCAGATTCGCCAAGCTCTCCAAGTCTGTCAAGATGAATGTTGCAGCATCATCGCAAGAGCAAACTCCTCAGGTTGATGCATCTGCTCAGTCTGTTGAAGAAACTGCAAGCACAGCTGATGAAAATCAGGCTGCTGATGAAACTGAAAATACCAGGGCTGCTGAAGAAATTCCAGCTTCTGATGAAATTGCCAGGGAAACCTCCAGTGTTGCGCCTGATGAACATGCAAGATAAAGAATCTACTACTGCGCCTGAAGAAACTAAACAATCCAGGGCAACTGCATCAGTTGTGCCTAAAGAAACTTCACCATCACAGATGAAGAATATCATCCTTCCTTCTTCTTTAGAAGTAAAGAAAACAAAGGCTGTGGAGAAGGCACATGTGAAGAAGAGGAAAACATCAACGACTTAAGAGTCTTTAGCTCCAAAGAAAGTGAAGACTTTGTCAAGTTCCTTCACTAATCCCATTGATGCTATTCCAATTTCAGTTGTGCCATCCAAGGAAATCATTCCCTTTAGAGAAGAATATGTCATTCCAGATGACAACGATGAGGAAAATCCTTCTGCTGCTTTGTTAGAGCAGTTGGATGAAGAAATTGAAGTGGATAATATCCCTTCAACACCACTGGTATCCTCGCCCATGCCTCAGTTTACAGCTAACACTACAAAAAAAGACACATCCGTGACATTTTGGGCCGAATGAATATTTTTTCTGTCATACATATGACACTTCTATGATGATAATTGTGACAAAACCCGGTATCATCATAGATGTGGTGGGCTCCTACTTCTATGACAAAAAATCATGACAGGAAATTGGCTTTTCATCCTGGGCGGGCCGGAGACGTAGCTGCATGACATTCTTTGGGCCGTCCATGACGGAAAAAACCATGTTAGAAGCGAGGGGGAGGAAAATTTCAGGGAGTTGCCGGTTACGGTGGGAGGTCGGGGGCGGAGCGATGCATGTTTCTCTCGTACATATGCGTGTGTGTGCGAGGCGTTGGCTCTAACTGAACCCGAGCAAGGCGTTGGGCTGTAACTGAACCCGAGCGGTTGCGTTGCAGGCTACGCGTTACTGAACCCGAGCTATCGATCGATGGCTGTTAACTGAACCCGATGGAGCGATTCCTTCGCAACTGCTGCTAACTGAAGCCGATCGAATGTGCCTCTGGGATGAACAGTGAGCATTGCGGGGGGGTTTGGATAAACAATGAGCGGTGGCGTTGCCTCTGGATGAATAGGAACCCGTGGTGTGGAGGGATGGATGAACAGTAGACAGAGGAGGGGTGGCCGTGGAGGGGTGGTTGAACAGGCCCCCGTGGTGTGGAGGGCTGGATGAACAGTAGACGGTGGAGGGGTGGCCGTGGAGGGGTGGTTGAACAGGACCCCGTGGTGTGGAGGGTTGGATGAATAGTAGACGATGGAGGGGTGGCCGTGGAGGGGTGGTTGAACAGTAGCCGGTGGAGTAGCGCGCGGTGGAGGCTGGATGAACAACAGCCCGTGGAGGCTGGAGGAGGTCGACGGTGGCCCGTGGAGGCTGGAGGAGGTCAATGGTGGAGATGAACAGTATCCCGTGGAGTCCCGTTTTGCGGTACGTCACACCCCTCCCCCCTGTTTCGACCGTAGCGCTCCAACACAAGTCCGTTTCGTCCGTTTTGCGGTACGCCACACCCCTCCCGATGAACAGGACCCCCGTTTCGACCGTAGGAGGTCCGTTTCCTCTGTTTTACGGTACGCCAGGCCCCTCCCGATCAACAAGACCCCGTTTCGAACGTGGCCGGTCGAACACAAGGCCGTTTCCTCCGTTGTGCGGTACGCCAGGCCTCGTTTCCATCGCCTGTTTCGTCCAAGCCCTCCCGATGAACACGACCACACATTCCGTTCCGACCCAGCCGGTTGGCTCCCCATGAACACGACGATGATGCTGTTTCTTCGTTCCAACCCAACCATGTACGTATGCGTGATAGGTGTTGGAGACTCTGCCCGTATGTACGTACGTGGCCGTATTTTCTTTCTTGCACCCTCGCCACTGTACATACGTGCACATGCTACGTGCACACCTCTACTACGACACGTGCGCGCCTCTACATCTACAACACGTGCGCGCCTCTACATCGACCAGTATGTACGTACACGTTCGCGGCCAGAATGACAACGCTACATATGCTTCCACCAGGTGGGTCCCGATTGTCAGGCACTTCCTTGCATGCAAAGATGTAGCTGGTGGGTCCCAGCAGTCAGGGGGCGAATCGTTTTTTTTTGCCCGGACGCACTTCCTTGCATACGAAGATGTAGCTGGTGGATCCCAGCAGTCAGGGGGGCAAATCGTTTTTTTCGCAAAATACGGTGACCCGTTCGGTGGGTCCCCGCTGTCAGGCGGAGGAATCATTATTTTGCGCGTAATAAGGAGGCACTTCCTTGCGGCGGCCGTGGACCCAGTTGTCAGCCTCTCCACGTGCAGTCCACGTCTGATGGAAGTCGTTCCTTGACCACATTGACCACGCCGCGTCGAGAGCACCACGGCGGTAGACAACGGCGAGGCCTAGGAAGGGGACGACTCGGAGCCGGGGAAGACACAGCAGTGGATGCCCACGCGAAGAGGAGTATGAGGATTCACTGGTTCGACTGCAGTGTGAGGCTGCTGTCGCCGCAGAATAATAGGGGGTATGGGTGAGTAGAGGGATGGCCTGGCCAGCGGTGGGAATATTAGGGGGTGGTGAGGCCTCCGTGGCATCAAAGCCGGCCACGGGAGGCAGGAGCACGCGGCACGACCAGAGCTGGTTTGGGCGGCTGGAGCAAGAAGACCAGAGGTTGAAGAAGCACTATGGCCGTTGGATGAACATCATACGGTAACAGGAGCTAGAATCGTTCATACTGACTAAGTTGACAAAGCCCTCCATCCCCGTCAACTTGGTAGGCCCACAAGTCAGCCTCCCACTATGCTGGTTTCTAGCTGGCAGGGGGAGTATTCATTTTTTGTGCATAATAAGGAGGCACTTCCTTGCGTGTGAAGATAGCTGGTGGGTCCGACATGTCAGCTGGGGGCACGTTTTTTTTCGCGAAATATAGAGGCCCTTCTGGTGGGTCCCAGATGTTAGGTGGAGGAATAATTATTTTGTGCGTAATAACGAGGCACTTCCTTGCTGCGGCTGTGGACCCAGCTGTCAGCCTCTCCACGTACAGTCCATGTCTGATGGAAGCCATTCCTTGACCACGTCGACCATGCCGCGCCGAGAGCACTATGGCGATGGACGACGGCGAGGCCTAGGAAGGGAACGACACGGAGGCAGGGAAGACTCGGCAGTTGTTTCCCACGTGCAGGGGAGTACGACTGTACGAGGGTTTACTGGTTCGTCTGCCCTCGCCGGAGAATAACAGCAGGTGTGGC
Organism: Triticum dicoccoides; assembly: GCF_002162155.2. Lineage (NCBI taxonomy): Eukaryota > Viridiplantae > Streptophyta > Magnoliopsida > Poales > Poaceae > Triticum > Triticum dicoccoides. The sequence goes on along the minus strand of NC_041385.1, from coordinate 306,560,253 downwards.
CGTGTGGGTGAGTAGAGGGATGGCTAGGCCAGCGATGGGAGTACGGTGGGGCGGTGAGGCCTGCGCGGCAGCTCAGCCGGCCGTGGGGAGCAGGGAGCAGGCAGTCCTGGCGGCGCTTGTTTGAGCGGCTGGAGCAGGAAGAGCAGAGATTGAAGAAGCACGAGGGTCGTTGGATGGACATCGTACGGTCAATGGAGCTAGAATCGTTCATATTGACTAAGTTGACAAAGCCCTCTGTCCCCGTCAACTTAGTAGGCCCACAAGTCAGCCTCCCACCATGGTGGGTCCCAGCTAGCAGGGGGAGTATTCATTTTTCTGTGCGTAATAAGGAGGTACTTCCGGTGGGTCCGAGCTGACAACAGGGGGAACGTTTTTTTTGGGAAATATGGTGTCCGTCCGGTGGGTCCCAGCAGTCAGGGGCAAATGTTTTTTTCACGAAATATGGTAGCCCGTCCGGTGGGTCACAGCAGTCAGGGGGGAAACATTTTTTCCATGAAATATTGGTGGCCCGTCCGGTGGGTCCCTGCTGTCAGGTGGAGGAATAATTATTTTGTGCGTAATAAGGAGGCACTTCCTTGCGACTGCCGTGGACCCAGCTGTCAGCCTCTCCACGTACAGTACTCTTCCGATGGAAGTCGGTTGTTGACCACATTGACCACGCCGCACCGAGAGCACCAGGGCGGTGGACGACGGCGAGTCCTAGGAAGGGGATAACGCGGAGCCGGGGAAGACGCGGCAGTGGATGCCCACGCGGAGAGGAGTACGAGGGTTCACTGGTTCGGCTATGGTGTGAGGCTGCCGTCGCCATAGAATAACAGGGGGAGTAGGTGAGTGGAGGGATGGCCTGGCTAGCGGTGGGAGTACTATGGGGACGGTGAGGCCTCCGCGGCAGCATAGCCGGCCACGGGAGGCAGGAGCATGCGGCACGACCGGCGCTGCTTTGGGCGGCTGGGGCAAGAAGACCAAAGGTTGAAGAAGCACTACAGCCGTTGGATGGACATCGTTGACCGGGCCACGCCGAGAGCACCAGGGCGATGGGCGACGGCGAGGCCTACGAAGGGAACGACAGGGAGCCGACAAAGACACGGCAGTGGCTGCCCACGCGATGGAGAGTATGATGGTTGACTGGTTCGGCTGCCGCCGCCTGAAAATAACAGGAGGTGTGGGTGAGCAGAGGGATAGACAGGCCAGGGATGCGAGTATGATGGGGCCGTGAGGCCTACCCGGCAGCACTATCGGCCACGGGAGGCGGGTGCAGGCGGTTCCGACGTTGCTGGTTTGGGCGGCTGGGGCAGGAAGATCAGAGACTGACACTACAAGAAATATGCTATCTTGTGACCTCCACTATTGGTCACTCAAAGGTCATAGTTTTTCATTTGCAACCTTTTTGTGACCAAAAACAGAAGGTCAAAAGCTGAGGGTCGTAAACTGACTATAGCGACCTTCTCTGTGAGAAGGTCATGGACGTTTATGACCAAAATATTCCTACTATGGCGTTTTGGTCACTAGCAGCCTCCCCAGTCCACGTAGGCATCCAGCGTGGCAAGCTGATGTGGCACAAGATTCAGCCCGGTCCAATTCAATTTTCTACATGGGCCTAGCCCAACAAATTTGATATTTCTATTATTATTTTTCCTATGAATTCTATTGGGCTACATGGGCTAAGCCCAATATTTCAGCCTTTTTATTTCTGGGCTTTGGCCTTTTACAGTCTATTAATTATATATTTTTGGAAAATATATTTTGGAGTTGGTCCCACTAGTCATGTTAATCTCATATATTGATCCCACACATCAGATAGTTACGAACTAGTCATATTATTTCACAAGTGGGTTGCACTGGTCAGGTTACATCTCACACACTATCAAATCACATTCATAATCACATATTCCAAAAAAATAAGAGAACAAGTGAAATTCGTCAAATAACACGAAATTAGTGTATTACTATTTCTGTAGACTATTACAACCCAGGTATACCAGCTATTACAATATTACAATATTACAGTCAAATAGAATAGACAACTCTTTGCTGAGTAGCACTTCACGGCTTCGCAATTTTCTTCACGTCTTCGCACTTCCAACTTTCTTAGGCCTGGAGCTCCTGTAAAAGAGGAACCAAGCAAAGAAGTTACACACAGCTGCTCCTTACACACAGCTATATTTGCTACAGATCAGCTATCAACTCTTGATATTTATCCAGCGGGCATTGGTATGTGTAGGTACCGATGGAAGGGTGTACCTCAATGTATAGCATGACAAGGGAGAGCTGGAGCGCCCACCTGAACTGCAGCTTGCCATAAACCATGTAGGCAAGCACCACCCAACACTTGCACATGCCAAAAAGGAGACGATGTCGTCCATAACAGTCATGTGCACCTGCATCAACCAGAGGCACCGAAATTGAGAACGAAACCAAAATTTACACCAGACATAAAATTAAAATATAAGTGTGGCATCGCATAGCTAAAGAAACCATATAATGTACCATAACATTTGAAAAAATGGTGCTGGTTCTCTCTAGGATTACTAGTCAGCTCACACTTTAAACATAACATTTGTTCATTTTATATAACAAAAAAACTTAGAAATGCCGATCGATTGCTCCAGAAATGCAATATGTAAACCCAGTGGAATTGATAACTACAAGCTACAGCAGCTCAAAGTGGCAGTAGCTAAAATGCAAGCATTCTTCACACATCAAAATCTGTGTTTAGAATAACTGCTGAAGATGGGTTCAGCTTCTATGCCTAGAATAACATCTATACAGCTACTAGTATGCAAAGTTGATCATGGTGCTACTGGCAGGCACTTGCACTGTTTTATTCTCTGCTGATCATATCAGGTTGCAAAATCTGTATAGTATTAAGTATAGGCTAAGCAATACTGCATAGGCCTTTTCTTACTAGTGTTCGGTTTATAAAAAAGTTGGCCAACAACATCTATACAATATTAACATCTGTTGCTGGATTCTGGCAATCTTACCAGCATTGAAACACAGGCATGACACACAGATCAAATCAGGGCGAGGCAGACATTCTACCCAACGAGGACAGCAGCCTATCCCACTACCAACTACCATCTCAAAGCGCTCGAGCAAACATCAGCTCACCTGATGAGTAAGACCCTCTAGATGTCCCTTTGGGGGATCTTGATCGCTCCGATCTTCAGCAGCAACATCAGGCTCCGGATCTGTGGCACCTGCGGACGTACTGCACACCCCAGTCTGCAAGAGATTCAAAAAATCATCACACAAACACAAGACCCAAGGACGTATTGCAACAGCTTAGTCAATTAAATCACATACGGTTGTGGGACCATGAAACCAAAATGGTGCTTTCCTACTTGTTTTTACAACAACAACATCTCAATACACAAGCCAATATTAGACATAGACAGGAATAATGGAGAGATGCATATCAAATGCTCCTCCATAAACTTCAGTGGATACTCAAATAAGAAAAGAAGAGAATGGGATAGACAAAAGACTTATCTAATCCACATAATGTTGTGTTGTCAGCGTGGTGAAATGAGTGATGTGAATGCAGCAACATGGCCAACATTGATGCACTCCAGCAAAGGTCTAAGCCTATGGGCTCCAACAAAGGTAACGACATAAAAATGGTATATCAATTAGCAATACAACAACAGCTAGTAATCTCTCACAACTAATGGTTGTACAGAAATTAAGAGGAAAACAAAATCACAAGCACTACTGGTAGTAGCACGTGCAGCAGTTTTTGACTGAACAAAAGATTACTTATATTGAAATTACACAGACTAAGAACTAAGATTACTTTGTTGCAACTCTTGAGCTCTCTGTCACATTATGCTAGGTGTAATGTGACATCACAATACCAGGGAAGAATACAGTGAGGATACCACTCAAATCTAGCATCTACAAAGATCAGATAAACAGGGTGAGTTCTTAGATTCAAACTATCACTGGTAGTGTAAGTTTCTACTACATAGACATCTACTGAACCAATGGTGAATAATAGGTTATTGTAGGCAAAATCATTTGGATAACAGTAACTTGTTCAGATGGCAAATATGAAAATATTATGTTCTTGGCCTCTTCTCGAATAGCGGGTTCACCACCTTGCCCTGCAACCACACAACAAAGCAACCCAGTCAGATCACACGCGCCAGGACTGGGAGATTCCAAGCAGGTGTTATTTCTTCCATTTATTAATTACACATGCAACACTTATAATACCAATATAGTCAATTCCCATGAGCTAATTGATTAATATAACATTGTCATAGATCTAGCATGAAAGAGTCAAAACTTGTCTCACATATCACGAGTACACTTATAGCAAGCGTAAATGCAAAAGGCAATCTTCCGATGTTGCATAACTTGTACAAGTAGAAAGCAGGTTCAGTAGAGCTCATGCAGTCCTATGTGACGACCATCTAGAATGGATGTGTAAAGCAATTTTGGTGTATAACAAACAAAGCGCAAGCTCAATAGGCGCTGATCCCCGACGGCGAGGCACTGATCCCCGATGTCGCATGCATAAACGGATCGAGAAACATGAATCAGAAACAACGATGGCAAGTGGATCACATCAACACAAGCTCAACAACGATGGATAGTGTACTGAACCTGGAGGCAATAGATCACATCAACACATGGCAAGTGCACCGAATTTCGAGCAGGCGTTCGCTAAATCTACAGCAAAATGTTGGAATCTCACGCACACAGCAGCTCGGCGCCCCAGGTAATGGCAAGTGGCAGGCCAGATCGCGACCCAGCGCGACAGCTCTATGGCCCGAACAAACCCACCCCACCATGATCGCGCAGTTAGATCTAACAGGACCAACCACCATACCCGACCAGATCTGAGCAGCAGAGGCGAGGGGACGAAGCGCACGTACCGGCGCCAATCACGGAGGAGGAAGCCCTCTTCGGCCAGGGTTGGTGAACACGGGGACGGAGTTGGTGAAGAGGCCGTCATCCTCTGCCTCGTGGTGCATGTCGTTGACGTTGGAGTCGGGCATGCCGAAGGGTGCGCGGCGGCGGAGTCCTGGCGGAAGGCGTAGGGGTCGGGGGTGGACGGGAAGTCGTCGCCACCGCCCCCGGAGACGTGGACGTCGGCCGCCGGGGCCCGGCCGTCTGTGAAGCTGAGGAACGGGTCGTCATGGAAGGGTGCGGCGGCCGGGGACGGTGGTGAGGTGGGTTGGTTTGGGTCATAGATCGAGATTGAGATCTGAGGGAGGGAGAGGGCGGCGGCTGTGGGTGTGCCGCAGGAGGGGAGCCGGAGCCGGAGGAGAGCCGGAGGAGGTGGGGATCC
>NC_041385.1:306524671-306554475 GCF_002162155.2 Triticum dicoccoides | reverse complement strand
GTGGGGATCCGGCTCATGGAGGAGAGCGAGTGGAGGGGGACGGCGGTGTTCGGCGGAATTGATGGGGGCGGCGGCGCACGGAGGAGGGCGCGGCTAGGGTTTGGACGAGTGGAGAGGGAGCTGCGCTGATCGGGAGGGGGATGAGAGGGATGAGGGGTAGAGGGGGTGGGGGAGGAGGGCTGCCGTCGGATCCGGGCCTATCCAACGGTGGTCGGGCATGATCCGCGTGAGGTGCTCGTGGACCAATCAAAATGCAATAAAGGCCTTGATGACTTTATGACCAAAATAGGTCGTAATTGATTAAAAATAAGTTCTTCTGCAGAAGAAAATCATTTTTCATTGTTGAAGTAAAAAAAATAGTTTTCTTGTGACAAGCCTACCAACTCTATGTATTAGACAAAATTTTATGTATAATTGACCAGATGATTTTATGTAAAATGCATTTGATCCACGAAAAAATCATTTTCCATTTTTTGAGTGCCCAAAATGAACTTTTTTGTGAAGAACCTACCAAATATTTCTTGCAAAATTGTAACAAATCAATTTTCTAAAATACTAGGCCATATTTAATGTACAATTGATCAAATGGTTGGGTGTCAAAATTTTTGATCCACCTCTGGTGAAAAAGACGAATTGCTGTCGATTCAGCTGGAAGCGGGTCAAATTTGAACTGTAGCTGCCTCATAGTTTGCTATTTATTTTTTCCAAAAATCATGTCTAGGTACATAAGTATCTATTTTATCATAGAAACGCCAAAAGTTTTCCAAGATTCAACTACTAGCTAGGAACGGCCAAGCCCACCGTTTTGATCGCATTTTGAAATGGGCATAAAAAATTCAAAAAAAATCAAAAAATTGGAAAACCTTCGCATTGTGTCATTATATGTGACCAAGTTTCCAGGAAAAATATTAAACTTCTAATACGGTAATTATTTTAAAAAAGTGTTCTCAGAAATGAGCTATAATGCGTGCAGATTCATGGCTTTCAAGCCAAATGATCAATCCTATGGCCACATTCATGGCATAGTTTGTTCAAATGATCTCATATTGTGCACAAGGGTGCATCTTGGAATTCCAAACAATGTTGCCAAAGGTAGTTTTCATTTTCTTTGGACGAAAAAATCATTTTCCATTTTTCTAGTGACCGAAATGAGGTTTTTTTGTGAAGGAACTACCATATATTTGTTGCAAAATTGGACCTAATCAATTTTATAAAATACTTGGCCATATATAATGCACAATTGACAAAATGTTTGGGTGTCAAAAGTTTTGATCCACCTCTGGTAAGACAAATTTCTGCCGATTCAGCTAGAAGCGGGTCATATTTGAACTGTAGCTGCCTCATGGTTTGATATTTATTTTTTCCAAAAATCATTTCTAGTTACATAAGTACCTATTTAATCAGAGAAACACCAAAAAAATCCAAGATTCAACCACTAGCTAGGAACGGTCATTCCCGCCGTTTTGACCGCATTTTGAAATGGGCATAAAAAATTAAAAAAAAATCAAAAAATTGGGAAACCTTCGCATTGTGTCATTATATGTGGCCAAGTTCCCAGGAAAAACAACAAAATTGTAATATAGAAATTATTTAAAAAAAGTGTTCTCAGAAATGAGCTATCATCTTTAAAGATTCACGGCTTTCAAGCCAAATGATCAATCTTATGGCCACATTCATGGCATAGTTTGTTATAATGATCTCATATTGTGCACAAGGGTGCATATTGGAATGGCAAACAATGTTCCCTAAGGAAGTTTTCATTTTCTTTGGACGAAAAAATCATTTTCCATTTTTTGAGTGCCTGAAAGGAGGTTTTTTTGTGAAGGACCTACCAAATAATTGTTGCAAAATTGGACCAAATCAATTTTCTAAAATACTATGCCATATATAATGCACAATTGACAAAATGTTTGGGTGCAAAGAGTTTTGATCCACCTCTGGTGAAAAAGACAAATTCCCGCCGATTCAGCTAGAAGCGGGTGAAATTTGAACTGCAGCTCCCTCATAGTTTGCTATTTATTTTTTCCAAAAATCATTTATAGCTAAATAAGTACCTATTTAATCAGAGAAACACCAAAAAAATTCCAAGATTCAATCACTAGCTAGGAACAATCATTCTCGCCGTTTTGACCGCATTTTGAAATGGGCATAAAAAATTAAAAAAAATCAAAAAATTGGGAAACCTTCGCATTGTGTCATTATATGTGGCCAAGTTCCCAGGAAAAATAACAAAATTGTAATACGACAATTATTTTAAAAAAGTGTTCTTAGAAATGAGCTATGATCTCTGAAGATTCACGGCTTTCAAGCCAAATGATCAATCTTATGGCCACATTCATGGCATAGTTTGTTCAAATGATCTCATATTGTGCACAAGGGTGCATATTGGAATGGCAAACAATGTTCCCTAAGGAAGTTTTCATTTTCTTTGGACGAAAATACCATTTTCCATTTTCTGAGTGCCTGAAATGAGCTTTTTTTGTGAAGGACCTACCATATATTTGTTGCAAAATTGGACCTAATCAATTTTATAAAATACTAGGACATATTTAATGCACAATTGACAAAATGGTTGGGTGTCAAAAGTTTTGATCCACCTCTGGTGAAAAAGACAAATTCCCGCCAATTCAATTGGAAGCGGGTCAAATTTGAACTGCAGCTGCCTCATAGTTTGCTATTTATTTTTTCCAAAAATCATTTATAGGTAAATAACTATCTATTTAATCAGAAATACATGGTTTGATGGCGAGACATGGAGGTTTGGACGGTGGCCGAGGGCCGAGGGCCCCAACGCTAGAGCGCGTAAGCTCGCATGCCCGCCGCGTGGTCACCGCGTGACCGTGGCGTTGCCATGTGTTTTGGGCAGCCTAGGCATGTCTAGTGGGTTGTGCACTCCCCAGGTAGGTGCTAGGAAGAAAATTACAACATAACATTCTCACAGGAGACCGATCAATGCTCAAACATGAATTAGCAGCCAAGTGTTTGATTAGAGGTACGGGAAATGTACATGGCTAATGGGTGTGAGTTTTGGCTGAGGATGATCAGTTACTAAGAAGACCATCTTCACAAATTTTCACCTCAAAAGGAGGAGCCTATGTTGTACTTGCTTTGCAAACTACCACACTGGACATAACTACAAATGTTGAAGCTCGGCTCAAAATAATGAATGGATTGAGCTGGCATTTGGTGGAGGATGGTTATTTGGGCATAGGAAAGCACTGTAGAAAATGGATACTATTTGGACATGCCAAAGTGGTAGTTCCTTCACAAACTGCTGCTCTGAACAGAATAGGAAAATGAATATTGTTGAGTTATTTTTGAACTAGGCAAGGAAGGTTTTTGACATATTTGATGAAGATATGATCCAAACAATTTATGAGAATTATTTGGGAATTTTTGGAATAATAGAAATATAGGTTGCTTCACAACCTAGGGCAAAAATTGACACATGGACATGACACAGGCAAAACTGATGAGATGGCGCCTAGTCATCACAACCCACCACAATCTACAAGGCTATGACCATCTATTTTGGTCATTAACAACTAGAAATAAGGCAGCGGACCAGCCCTGTTTGCTTTGTGACCATTTGGTGTAAGGAAATTACGACCTTTCTCACCAAAATGGTCGCAATGGTTTAGGGTTTGGAGCCCCCCGAACAGCTTTTGACCAATTGGTCTGAAATGGTCATAGATCTATGACCAATTCTTCCAGGGTCACTGACAGAAGGTCACTAGTTGACATATTTCTTGTAGTGTGAACAAGCACGATTGCCGTTAGATTGACATCTAACGGTCTGACGCTGGTAGAGTCGATTGTTGACTAAGTTTCTTTTTTAAGAAACCTTGTGTACGCATGAACTTAGCAGGCCCACAAGTCAGCCTCCAAATCTGTGGCAGACAACATAAAGCCCATTTGCTATTTTTTACAATTTGCAGCCCATTTGCTATTTTTTATAATTTGTAGCCCATTTGCTAATTCTTAAGTAATTTATTACAGCCCATTTTCTGCCAGGACCACGCTCAAAAAGTTCAACCTTATTTTGCATATTTTGGTGGAGTCCAAACTGTTGTAATCCCGAAATGATAAACATTTTTTAAGAACTATTGATTTGCCAAAAAAATCGTTTTGTTTTTGTAAGCAAATAAGACGTGGGACAATTGAGTTGGTTTAAGGGAAAACCAGTGGTAAAAAATCAGCGCTGGGTTGGAGAAAACAACAAAAATAAGGATGTAAATATGAAAAGGGAATTTTATGTGTTTTCAATATAATGATACATGTATATGACCTAGTAAACTATAGGTAGATTTTAAAAAACGGATGTAGGACATGCGTTTCAAGAGGAAAGTAGAACTGGGCTGTGTGTTTGATTCAGTAACAAAATTGCCTGCGGATGTTGTAAGACAAAATATAACTACTGGCGGGCCAGAGGCCAGTCGATACCCACTGGATCTTTGTGCCCCATTGTCGTCATGGGCTGGGCCTGTTAAAAACAAAACCAACCCTGGTCAGTCTACAGCCCAGTTGAAACTTGCTCGACCTGAAAAAACAATATACATGCTCAATAAACGAGAGAATTCTGCGAGCACAGACTGATAACTGGGACGCAGCATGGATATTTTTTTATCGTGATAATAAGTGCATGCACTTGTTTCAAAAAAACTGCAGAACTGGGAATTCGAACAGTGGGTGCTTATGCTACCCATCAAATAAGAACTCAGGTGTCTGAGAATTCTTTTCGAAACAAATGATTCAGCTTTATATCCACGTCGACCCTCGGCATGATGGTTGGAAGCAAATGCAAGTTCATACCAAAAGATCATTCACAACAATACCAACTTGCGGACGACAAGGTAGTACAACTACCAATACCAAACTACTCCTAGCCCTAGTGTTCGTCTGGTAGAAAATCTTGCAGAGGACCAGCTCCCGCTCCTTCTCTTGATCCAGGTCCCCGATGTGGTACTGGTGCATCACCCAGTTGGTCCTCTGCTGGTCGAAGTTCTATTTGGTGTGCACCACCAGAACCTTTTTTGCTGCCCGTCTGCCGGCCATTGACCATCACAGGGAAGGTATTGCCAGTCTTGTGCCACATCATGTGCGTGCCGCACTCCGACTGTATCTTGCGACGCGTCCATGTGCCCCTTTTGAATGCCCTGGAATTGTGCTGGAAGAAATGCTTCCTTAGGCCACTCAGTGTGACACATGCAGTATTGTGGAATACAGGTTTTAGTGTACCTAGTTGGCATTTTCATAACATCTTTGGCATGTTGAAGTCACTTGTTTCACTTTTTATTAACTGTCAAATTGTAATTGTTTCACCAGGTCTGCGTATAAAAAGAAAAATAGAGCTATAAACAAAGGAATATGTTTGTGCAAGTAGACGGCCGATCGGTGTCTTACCTGGAAGTTTCTCAGATTGGGTGTAGCATATGCCGTCCTCGTTGTCGATGGTTGGTATGAACAAATCGATGAGAGACTGAAATCTCGCGCTGTCAACACTCATTTTGGCCTCAAGGTGCTCGATCAGCTCCTGATCCGTGGGATCGAACTTGACGCCAGCCGGCAGCGCCGGCCAATCCTTCTTTGACTTGCATAGGTAATTCCAGTTATATGGTACTCAATGTATGACCAATCGACTGTTTTAAGTGAATGATGAAAGATTTCGACAAAGTAAAAACTCGCGCTTCTTCGACAGATGTACGAGAGTAATTGCCATGCCGTTTTGCAAGCACGCATGTAAAAACTCTAAACTCTATTCTCCTCTTATTTAATTGATGAGGCAAATCTTTTTCCTCCATTTCAGAAAAAAAGTATTTCGACAGATAAGTGGTACTCCAAATCTGAAGCCCGGAATACCCGAACACGCCGTCGGGATTCTTGTGTCACCTCACGCGCAGCGTGTTGTCATGTCAATTTGATGTGTGGACATGATGAATAATTTGACCGACGTATACTAGTACTGATACTGTACTACTTACTAGTCGTATTTAGTGTCACAATTTATACATAGGTTTAACTAACAAGTACGCACTTGAAGCCTAAATGATACATATGTATATATATGGCTTCTGCACAACATCTCCATCATCATTATCAGTACATCCTACGCAGGTGAGTTAGGATGCACTTGATCCCAGGAAGGTATATATCCTTCAAACCAGAGGAGTGCTTCAAACTAACAACAGTACATAATATCCAACAAAAGAGGGTTGTGCTACAGCAGCAGAATACATGGCTCAGTCTAGATATCAGCACGAATCAAGTTATGCATATTTGCTGTTGGCATGAACCACATCGCCGCATGTCGAGTTTGCAAAAGCCATCCATCGCATGGAAGCTTGATGCATTTCAAACAATGAAGATTACCTGGCAACAAGCTGTGTCAACGAATCTCTGGATATGGTGATTCATGAAACCCATGGTATGATGTGTAAACACAGCCCCCCCTCGCGAATGGAAGTTGCATAGCACATTAATCATTGCTGGTGATATGATCGATGATTGGTTGGATGATCGGATAATTGAGCCTGAGGAACAAGGAGTGGTTGCCGAGGCTGTAAACCCGCCTCCAGTTGAATACGCCTGGCCCAACGAAGCTGAGATCTTTCTCGAACACGAAGCAGCCATAGCCATCAACGTCACGAATGCCCCACGCATTGTACTGCATGTGGTTTGATGTAATGGTTTGGTCAATTTGGAATGTGCGAATGAGCATCAAATGACCGCCGTCAGCTGAACGAGCGATAAACCAACACCCATCGGCTCGTATGTTTCCAGGTCCTGGAATCATGAAGGCCAGCGCATTTGCGTCTGCTGCAACAATTCAAATTGGAGACCAAAAGGACAAAAATAAACAATCATGTCCAGAGTATGTGTGGAATTAAGATTATTATAATAGTGACACATATCATAGACAGAGAATTGCAATGTTGTGGTCATAATCATACCCCAAGTTAAAAAAATAAGCCAATGACTTTCATATTCTAGCAACATGTCATGGTTCAAACATCATGTAACAATGAGAGGAAAACAGGTATGACAGCGCTTACTCATATTCTACCATAGCACTTACTACTACTATTCTCATATCAACTCTAAGCAATAACATGCGTTGTTATAAAAATCTAGTAAACAAGAGTAACATATAGCAATCATGATGTTATGCTCATAATATGTATTCTAACAATCATTAGATGCCAATTGTTCTCATATCAACTCTAACAATAACATGTGTGGTCATAAAAATCTAGGAAATGAGAGGAACATATAGTAATGATGTGGTTATAGACATGCTATGCATTCTAAACAAATGATCAGGCAGTTGTATTCATAAGGTAAAGATGAGATGAGATAGAACAATTACACGACGATATATTCCACCAATATAGGCAGCCAATCCGTGCGTCGACTGCGTAAACGATGCCATCATGCACTATAGCATCAGACAGAAATGTTGCCTCAACAGGATTGATGATGAGCCATAACCATGTATGGCGACCGGATTCCAAATAGACTAATCCCATGTTGAACAAGGCAATGAGCTTGTAATCCATGTAGTCTTCTGATGGTGTGGGCACTTTGCAGATTACAACTTTCTGCAAACAAAGGTCGAGCCAAAAGCTTGGCGCGTCTCGTGTGTAGTAGGCAGGAGTGTCCGGCGGGCTGCGAGGCTCAATGTCGGCGGTATCCAACGATGGAAGGGTGATCTCTCGCTGGGTGTAGATATCCACGAGACGCCATGGACTACCGGTGTGGTGGATGAGGACGATCCAGTTGGCCTTCATGCCCGCCCAGTAGTTGGACGGGTAGTGGTAGCATGTCGAGGGGCACCACGACAACCTCCGTAGGATCGTCAAGTCGGTGTCTGGGCCACCTGCGAGGATCGGGCATCAGCAAGCAGGGTGTCTTCAAAAGAGCCGGCCGGTTGCAGACGAGTAGACGGTACAAAGACACCGAGCATGCAGCCAGACGGACGGTGCTGAGTAGGTCCATACGACTACAGATCTTCTCCAAGAGAACATCGGGGAGGGATTTCCAATCACGGCTCTGCGTGTCAGTCGTTTCTGCCATTGGGGTTTTCGGTGCCTGCAAGCCAGCGGGGAAGTGGATTCGGGCGGCCGCGCGAAGAAGCTTCTCCTCGTGTGGCCGAGCAGTGAGCGGGGGGATATGGTACGCGCGAGCTACCAAGGAAGATGGCGCGAGCGGGCGAGCAGTGAGCGGGGGTAAATGGTGTGCGGCCGAAGATGGGGAAGAGAGGAGGAAGAAGAAGAGAGGAGGAAGAAGAGTGGAAGACGGGGAAGAAAGTGCATCAAATCTCAATTCTACTAGTACTACTACCAGGATATAGGCACCGTCCTCCGGAGTGTAAATAGTTACACTGATGACATGTGGGTATACCACAAGAGGGCCCTTATGTCAGTTAATGGAGGACACAGGTGCATAGGCGTATTTGCGGAAGCGTGCTCTACTGGCAAACATGATGGCAGTACTGGGTAAGGCTGATTTAGTAACACCAACATGCTGGTTCACCTTATTAATTACGTGTCCCATCTGTTGCAGCGTGTATTGTCACTTCACTGTGAAGACTAGTTGAATAGTTCTCTCTGACCGAGATGGGGAATGATGGATCGCGAGGATTACCTTTCTACAGTATCCCTATGCCTCTATGCTCACTTCACTCATTTTGCTCCGTACCTAGTCACTTGTTGAAATATGTAGAAAGACAAATACTCCGTATTTGGGAACAGAGGGAGGCTTTTACTCCGTACTGGAGTATTTGGGAATAGAGGGAGTATCACCATACGGAGGGAACATAGGAAGTTTGAAATATGAACATGTCAATGGGAGGGAGTAAGCCCCATGCATGCATGCATGCATGCAACATGCAACACTCACACGTACTCCACATGGACGCACGCAACACTCACGCACCCATGCGGCACACAGCACACGGCGCAACACACACGCTCATGCTCAAGTGCTCAACCTACTCCCTACGTCCGTGAAAGACTGTACATTTAGAGATTTACACATTGACCATGGTATAATTAACGCCCAAAAGTAGCAGACTTATGTGTGCATGCGACCATTGAGATAAGAAGATTAAATGAAGGTTGTTGCATGTTGTAATTAAGGATAGACATGTAGCCTATACCTACAGCACAAGTTGGTGCATTAGTCAATCAATATCGATTTAGATTAAAGGCTAAATGCATTGTAAGTGTAGATGTACATCATGTACTACTACACACTTTGTTTTATAGCCGATGTACACTCTTTGTTGGAAGGCCGAGGGAGGACACATGCATGCACTCACATACACAGCTAGGGCGGTTCGGGCGCAAGGGTTGGACTCGTGTGGCGCCTGCGTAAAGTTTTGTTTAACTGATTTCTTTGCTCCGCCAACTGACAGGTGGGACCAAGAAACCAGGTGACAATTTAACCAGTCAACAAAGTGCCACGTCGACTATGTGGCCGGTCAGTAGGATGCAATACGGTGCTCTACGATGAGCTAGTGATCGTATAATCGACGCAAAACTATATATAGTGACCGTAAAGAGCGTATTGTTACATACGTTGACCGCCAGTGTATTTTTCTCATTTCAAATTAAGACATATTAATCGAAAAGGACGCAGTATGGACTAGTACTAGTACTAGTACTGCTTTGATGTGTCCCGTCAACTCACCGAACGAGGAGAAGCTCGCTTACTACGCCTCTCCCTCGCCCACGTACGCGGTGGTTCGTAGGACGAGGAGAGGGTTTTGACTACAACACCCTCTCCCTCTATCTCTCCCTCGCCCTCGCCCTCGTAGTGGACGTGCAGCAGTTCAATCGGTGTCAGATTGCCAGATGCATATTGTACTGTAGTATCATCATTGTTGGACCTTCCGAAGAGGCGAAGAGGCAAGTGCAAGGTTCACACGAGTACGAACTGTTGAACCTCCCGAAGAGAAAAAGAGCCAAGCGCAAGGTTGTATAGGAGTTGTCGTCCTAGTAGGAGTGTACTACAACTATAGCGAACGATGCTACTGTATGGTGACGCCACGTCACGTATATCCAAAGTTGTGCCACCTTTTTTCTCAAAGAGCATGTTGGAGCCCGTGCAACAACCACACAAGTTGCACGTACACATAACACATTTACTAGTAATAAATTCTAAAGGACAAATGCCAGTATGCAACACAAGTTCATCTCCAATTCATGTAAAAATTTGTGCACGACTAGTCTACATATATTCACAGTGCTACCGTTCACAATTACCGTACTCCACTTACATGTTATAGCTGGGCTACATGCATGTCCTCCTCCAGGTTCCAGTCCCAGGTGTTCTTCATGGATGGCACGATCCATAGCGGTGGGCAACAGGAATCATTGTCGCATCTTTCTAGTCCGGTTCCACACGATGGAGACTCATCGAAGCTGAAGCGGCATAAATCAGGGATAGCGTGTCCCAGCATGTTGTTCATCCGGCGGTGCGCAATGAAGACACAACCATGCTTCATGAACGGCAGGCCTTCCGTGTCGTGCACAGAAGGTGGCATCCGCTTCACAATGGGGTAGCTGTCCCTGATGAAAAGCGAATACTCTCCAAGAGTGTTCCTCCGCACCCACGTAGCATCATGGGGGTCGAACTCGGCGCCGTTCATCTGGTACACGCGGCATCCCAGATCTGGACACATGGTGACGTACATAGTCAAGATCCATGCATAATAATGTTGTGCTCAAATATGGCGGTCAGTAATACTATGCAGCAAATAGTACTACTCCGGTATAGAGGAAGTAAAATAACCGACTTATTATATATAGCCACTCTTGGCTACATGGATGAGATAGTAAGACATGGAAAAACAAAAATGGTGGCAGCTAGTGGGTTCAAGTCTTCAAGGGCCCAGCTAGCTATACGTGTCCTCCAAGGTAAAAAGTACTCCTACTAGTAGTACTAAGTATACTACTAGTACAACAATGAAAGAGAAGGCGAGAGGGTTAAAAAATGGAATACCTGGGTAGATGGTGACGGTCCGATCGTGGTAGATTGTGTGACCATGTTGCACATTAGTGGTACCATGGGTAACGACTGCTAAGATAGTTGATCCCAATATGCCAAAGTCAGCTACAAGGTTCCAGGTTAGACCAAATTGCGGATGCAAATGCACATCCAAGATCGGCGATCTTATTTTGATCGGGCGATGACTGGTCCCTGCAAAATAATGGAGTACCGTTAGGGATGCAAATGATGGTTTGTGCATTCCGTTTGTAATCTCCCGTACCGTATGATGGCAACCAGATGAAACAAGTCCCCTGGCTTGTCACCGCGAAGATGCGGCCTAGATGGCGCACGGCGTCTTCGAACATGTAGGGGTACAAATCTGCTACCGCCAACATGCGCCAGCCTCTGCCGTTACTGCTTCTTGCATTGATGGCAATCCTTATGTTGAACACCGCGATGAGATAGTAATCGTCGTAGCCGCGTCCCTTTGTCGGCGGGTCCGCAATTGCTATCGTCTTCAATCTTATGTAGGCATCATCATACGTATTCAAGCCCAGCCAGTCCGGAAGGCCCATCCCAATGGTGGAGAAGGGGTCTACCGGAACGGCCGCACTGCTGTGGATGTTGTGCAAAATGATGGTGGTATCTGGCCGGAGGTATGCAAGCCAATCTTCGTTGGCACCGACCCAGACCTATATATAAGACGGTGGGCAACGGAGAAATTACGGGATGGAAATGGAATAACTAAGTACTACATGATCAAACTCCATTACTGACCCGCTCATCGGACAAAATCCGACTACCTCGCAATGTCGGCAACTCTAGCGGAGTCAACGTGCAACCATGGCCAGGGAGCGGTGGACTGTTCGAAGGATTGTCCCATAGAAGAACCTTCTCCTCGAGGACGCATGGAAGACCAACAAGCATGGCCTTTTTCCAAACCTGTTTAAGCAGCGTCTTGAAAAAGTTGGTGCAGTAAGCACCGAGTCTTGCGGCGGTGAGGACGTCGGTGTGGCGTGCGATTTCTCCCAGAGGATCGTTGTCCAAGGTCTCCTAGCCCCGACGAGGAGGAGAACCACCTGGCTGCCTTCTCTTCAGGGGGAGGGGAACTGGCGAGGAGGAGATAAGAGCGTAGTAACCGCAGGGCCTCGTCCCTTCCAACTATAGATTGTTCCTCAGCGAAGGGGTGAGGCTATTATTTACTACTAGTACTAGCATTATGGAATGTTATGGGATTGCATTATACTATAAATAGTAGCACTAGTAAGAAATTTTTGGCACTAGGTAGTAGTTTTTGGCGTGGATTAAGAAATTTTGGGTATGTTTTTGCCATTTTTTGTACACGCCAACTAGTGTCAAAAAACGTCTTACATTATGTGACGGAGGAGTACGTACTCATACTGTAGCAGTACCAGTACTACTTTTCTCAACTACAAGTATTAGTGCGATGTACTGTACTTCTAGTCTAGTCTAGTCTAGTATAGTGCACCAGTTTTGAACTCTTGAATCTCAGGGCCAAGGAGCTACAATTGGAAGTGGAGGGTACTACTGTTCTCTAGAACCATCGCTGTATTATCAATGCAGGGGAAGTACACCTGCGTAGTGGCCTAGTGGGTACTCTCGGTGCTATATTCAGCCGCTCCTCTCACGCACACACTAGCAGCCTGTTTATCAGCGACGGTTACTGCGGTCTGCAGGGGCAGAACATTTGAGTTATTTGATACAGCGAGACTAGGCTTTTCGCTTCCATTTGTGGAGTAGTTCCTTGTTTATGAATGAGATGAAGCAAAGCTTTTGCCTCCGTTTCAAAAAAACACGTCAAGAGGAATTTCTTTCATAGTAGAGCCGATAATGGAGTGAAGTCCATGCGTCCAACGCCACAAGCTACAGAGTACTGGTAGTACATCACTTTACATAGAGTACAGAGCCATATTGCACAGTTCCCAATGCCCCGCCAGGCTTTTCCGGCTCCTCGGGCCTTATTGGGAGGCGCTAGTTTAAATATGCTACTACTAGCTGATGAGGAAGCTGCAAGCGAGGTGCGGCTAGGGCGAGCACGTGAGCCACGGGATGCTGGGAAGGAAAACCCATTCACGTGGCTAGGCTGTCCAGTGCATCCAGATTGTGGGGCCGCACGTCCGTTTGACTTCAAAACTCAAACTACCCTTGTAAAATATTGGCTCGCAGCGAAGTGTAGTAGTACTATTTTTTAAAAGGCTGCCGTGCGTTCGGCCGGGATCGAACCCACAAAACGAGGTATACACTCCTGCGACCACTAGTAGTACTCGTTGGAGTACAACGCAACCTAGAATTGCCTTTTGTCGCTAGTAGTACGTACATTGTGCCTTACAAGAAACCCCTAATAATGCAAGAAACCACTAAAATGTCACCACTTGCATACGTGGCAGACTTAAGATAAGATTACCTTATCAACCATTGTACATGCTCTTACCAACCAAAATCCTCGAGTGACCTCCTACCTCCGGCCCGTCCACCTAGTCATCCTCGGCCATGGGACACAGCTACCGCCGCCGGCAGAAGGTGAGGTCAAAACCACCGGCGGTGCGGAGCCCATGTTGCGGCAACCCGGATGCCAACTCCGTCCGGCGCTCGCGGATGCTAGCTAGCCAAGATAGCTCCGTCCAGCTGCTTGTCTGCAAGGTTTGCTAGCTAGATTGGTACGGCAGCGCGGCGGCTTGCTCGCGTGCGCCGCGCTCAGGCCAGCCATGTGGGTCGAGCGAAGGCCAGCGCGGCGGCTTGCTCGCTCGTGAGTCACGCTCGGGCCAGCATGCCAACCGGTGCGGAGGCCAGTGCAGGTCCGGCCCGTCCGGCGGAGCGGCGGCCAACTCGCTCATCACCGGCGCCACCGACGAACATGCATCAGTACTGTTTGAAGTAATGTTCAGGAAAAATATTTATTTGAGGGGGAATAACAGGATAGAAGGTCAGATGTGGGTCCCTCGTGTCAACGGTCAAACAAAATGTGTTGGTTTATGCAGCCTCATCAGCACGGACGTGTGGGCCAACCCAGTCATAAATGGGTTTAAGCGAACCTAATCAGTAGGAGTACTAGGTACTACCTCTCTCTCAGTTTACACGGCGTGCGCGTACCCCTAGGTTGTCAATTTGACCAACCTAATACAAGTCATATATTACAAAAAATAGACCAACATAAACTATGGAGTTTCTACTTTCAAAAGGTATAATTTTTGTGCTATATAGTTTATATTAGGGTAATAAAATGACAACCTAGGTATACACGCAAGACTTGTAAACTGAAATGGAGGTAGTAGTAGTTTTTGGCGTGGATTAAGAAATTTTGGGTATGTTTTTGCTATTTTTTGTACAATAGATTCTTCATAGGGCTGGTTGAAAGTGGTAGTTTTTTGTTAAATACTCTACATATTGTAAGTAGGAGTGAAAGTTAAGCTTTGGACGCCAATAAGCAAGGCTAGTTACATAGTGCATATGTGTACATGATTGAAAGTAAATATCAACCATGAGTGACCAATATCTTGATGGAAAACTCGAAACTATGGAATACTAGAAAAAAAATACATGGTTGGAAATACTAGCAATGTTCATGTCCATTGCAACGAATCATAATTAGAATAATACTTATTCACAAACTTGGTACAAAACACCCTAATTTTGATATACATATGTATATTATGTTTCAATTATATATATTCCTTGGGCTGTTTTGGTGAGGTCAGGGAGGGATGTGGTTGGTTTTAAGATACTAATTATGGGTTTTTCTGCAAATTGGTAGACAAGTGGGATGTTGGTGAGAAAAGGCAACAACTTACCTCACAATCGTTAGATGTAGATCTAATGGTCAGAAACGACGGATGGCAGACACACCAGCATCACCAACTTAGTCTTGTGTAGGAGTACTAGCAAGATCCGTGCATTAACGGAACATCAAGATGCATTTTTTTTATAAAAACACTTGTTATGATTGACCCTTGCGGGAGTAATCCCATGTGTAAAAACTAATGATATCTCGAGAAATATGAGATAAGGTGAAGAGGAGTTGGGTGTGGTGGTGGTTGGTGGTCGGACTGAGCGAAGGCATGGGGATTGACGACGCCGGCAGCGGCCACTAGGCCAGTTTGTTCCAGAGGCTTCCTTTCTTAATTGCTCAACAATGAGGTTTGTTGGAGATAAGGATGAACGAGGGAAGGCCTTGTCTGCAAATGTGGAGAGGGGTGCGGGTATCTTTTAGTTTAATTTCCATCCGTCAGATATAGATCAGACGGTCTATATTGCAAGATGGCACACGTACCATCATCACCAACTCAGTTTTTTATAAATGAAGAAATATAAGTATGGAGATACAAACGTATTATCGATACTTTCTTCTGTAAACTAGCATCTACATTCTATTCAACGCCTCGGCATGTGGGGCCTTAGCACAATGACTTCTCGAGTGTGTAAAACAAAGATTTTCCCTTAGCACAATGGCTTGCTCTAGTCCTAGTAGTCATACTAGGTGGTCTAAGCACGTGTAGATTTATTCTTTTTCACGTCTCGTGTTCGCCGTACTGCCACGACTGTTGATGAGTAGGCGGTAAGTTATTCACGGGGAAACCTTTATTGAGCGTGTTTGCGCGCGCGCGAGAGAGAGAGAGAGAGATAGTGTGCGTGTGCGATATGTTAGAGATTGAGGCAATGATAACAGATTCTTTGTGTCTATGTGTGTGCAGGATAGAGAGAGACATGTACATGGGGCTTTGTGTTGTGTAACGTGGAGACACATATACATAACTAGTAAATGGCACGTGCCATGCACGTGTAGACAATAAGTATTATGAAATGTTATATGTTGCAAAAGTTTTCCAGGGCAGTGTAAACGCAAATACTCACATAGATGCAATAGTATGAACGCACACACAAACACTCTATGCTAAGTTTAGGACTTGAACCCGGTTGGTGTACCACAAGGACTCTGGAATAATATATGATGGAAGGATTGGTTGCAATCTAGCATATAATTCCTTTGTCAATATTTGTTAATTTCATTTTTGAAACAAATTCCATACACTTGCCGTATAATAGATTACAATTTTACGCTAAAAAAATAATAGATTAGACTTTTAGAAATATAAATGCTAGCAAAAACAAAGAAAGTCCATATAGTAATGTTTTGAAAATAAATTTATAAAACAAAGTAAAGTCTATTTTCATATAACACATATTAGACCGTTTACTTTACTTGCCTTTATCTAGTTTGGTAAATTGTGCATTTGTCCTTACCGTGGCTGCATTGGTGCATCCATTCCTCTTTCATCTTTACTCATGTCCGTTTCTGTTATTCTTTCTACTACTAAAGTAGTTGTCTTACGGTAGGGCTGTAGGGCTCTCTCGGCCACTTGCTTGGTCGATTCTAGTCTGTAGTATACAATTGTAGGCTGCATGTACTACAGTACTCATGTGACATGAGCATGCTAGAATTTTCTAGTCAAGGATAGAATCACCGCGTGTGGTCGGCGGGCTGGCAGGGTAGTAATGCCCCCACTGCGAATCCCAGCTCCGTGGTCCGTCGGATTGTCCTATCCAATGGTGCATATTTGGCCACGTGGTCCTCTAGTTATAGCTATTGAATGTAAGTCGTCTGATTACACAAATCCAACGGTCCGTATGACTCAATATTGGCATACTATATAGGAGTATAGATTAGAGAGTGAGTATGTGAGGTACACATGCGGACATGGGGAGAGATGAGGATCCAGATAAATGGGTGTTTGTGTGTGTCTGTGTGTGTTTGTGCACGCGCTTGTGTGTGACAGGGAGAGAGTGTATGTGGAGTAGAGAGACCACTGATGATGTAAACCTAGTATAAGGGAAGGGGGAATGGTGTGACATGTGTAGTAGCGGGATAGCGCGGGTGCGTGCAGGGGGAGCAGACTATTTGGAAGAGACATCGAGTGTGTGTGGGAGAGGGGCGTGAGAGCGAGAGAAAGAGAGAGCTAGCGACGAGAGAGAGAGAGAGAGAGACACACACACACACACAGAGAGAGAGAGAGAGAGAGAGAGAGAGATAGAGAGACAGAGAGACAGAGAGAGAGAGAGGAAGAGAGGGGGCGAGAGGGGTCGTTTGTGTCCATAAATGGCGTATAGATAGGGAGACAATGTTGATGTTGTCCGAAATTGGCCTATGAATGGAGACGCAGGGGAAGCGAGTCATCGTGTGTGTGATAGGGACTTCATGAGAGATCTAGAATAGATGGTGTAGAGAACAATGTGCGAAATCGAGAATGATTATACATTAGGGAGCTATGCAAAGAGTCACGACATATATGTATATAGGGAAGGAGCTGGGGTGGGTCCGCATGTGGGAGAGATAGAAAGAGGAGAGTGGTGCACAAGGAGACAAAGTGTGCTTGTTTGCAGTGGGGGTGGTGTGTGAGGTGAGTGCGCGAGAACCACATAACTAGGGAGATAGACGTTTGGGGGCGACGTTTTGTGTGTATGGGAAATATACACTCTACATAGTGCGTGTGCTTGGGTAAGAGAGATAGCGGGAGACCTAGAGAGTGAGGGAAGAGATGTGTGCATGCCCACGAGACAAAGTGATAGAGACCTATGTTGGGGTCCGGACTTTACAAGAGAGAGGGGTGTTAATGTGCTCGTGTGTTGGTGTCTGGGGGAGAGAACGACTTCTCTATGTGTGTGTGTGTGGTGCTGGTGGTGGGGGGTGACTTCAGATAAAGAGTGAGGTGTCTATATTTGAGGGACTTTAGCGTAATTGAGATATTGTGCACTCATGGTTGATCAATTTGTTTCACAGTTTGTACTATGAGATAATGATACTTTTGAACATGCATGATATACCTTGATGTACCAGAATTACAAACCTAAGATTGGAATTTTGGAATTCGACTCCATCATTAGCTTTTGTAATTCATTTAAACGGAGGTACATTTTTTAAGCCGGAATTTCATGATTTCAAATTCATATATCAAACCTAGAGATATACACATACAGGCATGTTCAAACTTTATAATCATTCACTTTATTCATACACATACACATTTTGGCTTTTGTCATCATATTTAGGATAAACACATTTGGAATTTCATTTGAATTGGACTGTATGATGGTATTTGCTTGTAGTAGCTCAATGATCCTTATTTGAATTGAATGGACAATCTAAGTTTCGAGTTGGAGACATTGATTTTCAAAACTTGCACATTTTTTTTGCGTGCAAAACAAACAAATTGTCGGCCATGATATCATAGTCGGCCGTATGAGAGCAGAATACTTATAATTTTAGGCGCCAAAAGCTTTCAAACTTCCCGCTCACATCGAAATATCACGCGCCCGAAGGTTTAGCCCTACGATATTCCTGTTTTGCCCCTGCCACATGAACGGAAAAGGGCTGCTTTGGTAACTCCATTGTTTTCCCCTCTTTGCCCCCAACATTCTTCCCTAGAGCCCCTCCCCTTCCCCTCCCCGACCCCCCAACCACGGCAAGCCGCCGAATCTAGTCCTCCGCCGCAGCGGTGGACCTCACACCCAGCCGGATCTACCTTCCGCACCTTGGAACCCCCAACTGCCAACTCACCACTTCACCGGCGCCGCTTCAGCAACTGGCTTGTCCACCGCTCCAGATCTCCTTGACCGCCATCATGGTCCACCGTACCGGATCTGCTTAACCAGCGCCCTCGTCCACCACAGCGTAGGCCCTTCACTGACTCCCTCGTCCGCCCCTTCGCTAGCCCTTCATACAAGTCCTCATCCTCAGCAACAGATCCGCCTCACCGAAAGCACTGTACAACGCGCCCGCCGAAGCCTTCGTCCACTGCACCGGACCCGCTCCATGGACGCCATATTCAACTTCACCGGCCCTGCTTTACCGATGCCGCAGCCTCATCAGGTTATTTTGATTTGTACTCCTTTGGTTTTTCTCTTTATCGTGCAACTATTCACTTACCACAGATGAGCTTTCTTGTATGTCGACAGGCACCGCAACCGTAGCAACAGAGCCACTTCAGCGACGGCGACAGCCGGCCCAAACTCAACCGCAACACGAGCACCATCGACGATCCTTAGCTATCAAGTATGACAACGATACCCATACGCCGCCGAGAATCAGGTACTATCATCCAACGGCCGGCGCCTACATTCACTTTCCTAGCATAAGCACCGCACCTTTGAATTTCTTCAGGGCATCATTCAGTTTTTCATGAGACGCGTTATTCTGCTTGCACCTGTAGGGCCATACTTCTGGCAGTGAACATGTTACATGTGCTAAATTACATATCAGTGCACATATAGTTAATATGCTTTAGTTTTGTTCTGATGCCACTTGTTGGTTCCATCAGACTGGTTAGTGTTCTCTATGCTTAATTACACATCAGCAAACTAGCATGTGGTTCCGCTGCTTTTTGTTCGTTTTACCCTACATTTTCTGATGCTAGCTATTACATCACTGCCCCGAGCCTTTGTTCATTACTTGTTTGTGTGTTCTTTATCTTCCCAAGTTACATGACTAATTTGATGCTTCTATTAATTATGGAGGTGCCAACCCCATCAAGCAAAATATTTGTTCTTTTGGGGCTGGCACCTCGAACAAGCATAAAAATAGAGGGAAGCAGATATATTGTCGTGTATGCACACACCCTTCTTTCATTAGTTTAGATGAACCATTGATGATCAATTCGGACCAGTGCATGCGATTAAAATTAATTTACCTAAATAGATGGTGCAGAATAAACTACAACAACTAGATTTGCAGCCACGGGATGCTGACAATATTTTCAAAGAACATTGCAACAGTAGCTAGGCTTCACAGCAACATATGGTAAGCCAATGTGTTTTAGTACATGTGAAATGTAATGCGAGTGGGATGCTTTCTTGGCTTGTGCCCTCAACGTGTAATCCTACCGAATTACAAATAGTTCATTTGTCTGCTTTGCTGTATTGCTTGATTCAAATGCTTGGTTGTTGTTACGCTATACCTGAGTTGGCCAATATGTCAGCAATGCCTGCTGTACTATCGTAAAGAAATGCATGCCTATTTCATTTGAGTCCTTAACTTTTCCTCTCAACTTCATCACAAGACTGTCTTCGTAGTTTATATGAGGCCACACTGTTAAGTGCTTTCTCAGATTATTTCAACTGCTTAGATGCCTTGGCAACTTAAATATAGCGGTTGTACACTCCCTTTCAACTAGGGATGTCAACTGGGTCCCGTTTAATCCCGATTAAAGTCCATTAGTGGTATGATAGTTCAGAAGAGTTTTGTTTTTTGAGGAAAATGAACTAGGGAGGTAGCAAAAACTAACTAGATGGGACTGGCGGATGTCGTTTATTTGCCACTTACATCCCTAGTTTCATCTTACCATTTTAATTTCTTTTCGGCTGATGCTGCTTCGAACCATTCAAATATAGTTTGCCATGCTCGGCAATAATTCGTCTGTCGTTTACCATGTAAGCTTACTGCCTGGATCATACGATAACTATCTCTTACTTATGTCCAGCAGAAACCTTTCACGATGCCGTTCACACTAGGGCACAATGTACAACCCCAGAATCTATTTGTGGAAGCAGTGCGCCATCCATGTTACCAGATGGTAGCAGTTCAGAGGCAACACCGCCGGAGAGCAGTCTGAGCATAGATATTATAGTGCTTGAGGCTCTACTAGAGGCAGAAAGAGATGGTGTGGCTGCCATGAATGAGGTAATCTTTATCTTGAGGCTGGAAATTACGGAATTAGCGGCACGCATTATGCAAGCAACCCAAGAATTGGAGGAAGTAAGAATGTTGCATTTGAAGACGGAGGAGGTCCTGTTGTTTCTGCTATCTGAAGCCCAAGGTAATCCCGATTCTTCTTTAGATACCAGTTGAAATTGTCATTAGATTATTGTACTTGCATGTTGTGTCATGTCTCTGAATGGATTATGTTGCAAGACCCCCTATGTTTTCCGGAATTCCATGTTGGACATGTCTTGTAATGATCCGAATTTTTTAGGCGAGGTAATCCTCAGTACTTGTATGATTGACATAAGGTGAACTTTTTTTCGTGTGAGCATATTGTATTGGATGAAATAACTATTTGAATCAGAGTGTATCCAACCTACTGAATTCGAAGATCACGGCATTTCTAAATCATAATCATATATAAAGGTGGAACAAATCTTTGTTGTGGTGTTGAAGAAATAAATAACAAAACGTATAATTATCTGTGGATATTCGTAATCGAATACAAATTGAATTTGAATTTAGTTTGCCAGGTCCCTAGTGCAAACGTGAATGCTAATTCACCCAAGTTTTGAACAAAGCGGCTAAACACCCACTATAATTTGTTTGCTGCCCGAAGCAAGTGTTTGCGAGATGGAAATTACTATCTAACCCTGACACTGAGTACATCCTTATCGACCGGATTTACACTTCTGTCGATAGGGGTAGACTAGTAACTTCAACCAGACGTGACACGACGGCCTCTGAGCCCATTCAGACACGGTGGGCGCCAAACGTGGGCAGCAAAACATATTTGATTCAAGCTCGTCTGAAAGACATGTGTCTCTTCCTCCATTTCCCCATTCATACACGGTGGGCGGCAAACCAAACTCTCCTCGTCCGAAATCGATGTAGGCTAATATTTTAAATTGGGGCAGATGTGTAACTTCCATCAGACGTGACACAACCGCCCTACTTGTCAGCCCCGTTCATACACCATGGGCGCCAACCGTGGGTGGCAAAATACCCTATCCTCGCCCGAAATAGTTACCGGCAAATATTTGGGAGATGCGAGATTACCATCCTATCCCCAACTGACGCGATGTCCGAAATTTTAAACAGGGGATAAGTTCGTAACTTTCCCCCATTTCAGAGAAGCGCGTCCCAAAGTTTGAGATCCCCCCTCCCCTCCATTTCCCCATTCATACACCGTCGGCGGCACGACAACCTCCGCACTGCGGCCAGCCTCCTCCGTCCGCCACCCCATCCTCCACCTTGCCGGAGCCGCTACCCCTACCCTGTCGTCCACTGCAAGAGATGGACGTCTCTCATCCATGGCGCTGGACCAGGATCCTTTCATCGCCTCCTCTCGCTTCATCGGCGCCGTCGTCCACCTTTCCGTTGCCGCTCCTACGACCGCCTCGTCCACGGCAACAGGATATAACCCCCGACCCGGCCGTCTGCCGTCTAGAGTCTTCTTCCCCGCCGCCAACAGCTATCGCACCCGTAGCACCCTCAACGTATCAGCATAGGCCTACACGGCGTCGCAAGAGAGGTGGTACTCTTCCATATGTGCTTAAGTTATTGATCTCACCCGGAAAATAGATCGTAATTTGTTTACTGTACTTTTCTTGTCCGTACCAAATCGTAGTGGCTAGTTGAAAGCAAACATTGGTTGCGAAGTAGCTTTGTTCGGTTTGCACCTTAAGATCCGCCATGGCACGGGCACTATACTCGTAAAGCTTATGGTTTCTTATTCACTACCATCATCGTAGGTGCTTCATGTCATGCTAGCACTGCTCCTCAAGACCTCAACCCAAGGCTTACGTGTTTAAATACGAATCTGATATGATGCTCATATCACTAAAACAGAGAACGTTTGATTGGTCACCTAATGTTCCTATATTCGTTTCGAAAAGCATGTGCGCCACCCACTGGTCCAACTAGTTCCACTTTCCTGATTTTTCTCTTGATGCTTAGGGTTTTCCCCTTTTATCTACTCTACTATGATCTGCGTAGGTGCTTTCTGTCGTACGGGCATTACTCCACCCTTCAAACTAAACAACACAACACTCAGAATTCGAAAGCTTAGTTGTTCAAATATGATTGTGATATGATACTGATATTAGTTAACCGACACATTTAATTGGTTAGCTAAAGGTCCCACTTGAGTTTCCAAATGCATGTCACGACATATAGAGAGACAGCATAATTGCATTTCTTTGTCACTTGTTGACCGTACTTTCTTGTCCATACCAAATCTTAGTTGTTATTTCAAAGCAAACATCGGTTGCTAACTACCCTTTGCGCGGTTTGCAGCTTCAGATCTGCCATCCCACTGCCACGGTCAACACTGTACTCATCATGCTTATTTTTTCCCCATTTTATGGTGACCACAATAAGCCTACGTGGTTCGTGTCGTAATAGCACTGCTCCACCCATCGAGCTAAACAAGCTTAGTTGTACAAATTCATATCTGATATTATTACTGATATTAGCAAACTGAGAGATGTTTAATTGGTGAGCTAAATGTTCCTACTTTAGTTTCGAAATCCATGTGAGCCACATATGGAGAGACCGGAAAGAATAGTATTTCTCTGTGCGCTCTGGTTCATCATGGGTGGCCAACCGACATTGTATTGAAAGACTTGTAATATCTTCAATCAGCTTGCTCTTCTGCTCTTCTTTAAGATGACACTCTTCTCTTGCGGTCGACTGGTCAGGTCGAGTTGTTCTCCCTTAGTATACTTTGAATCTGTCAGGTCAGGTCGACTTGTTCTTCTTTACTATATGTTGAAGATATCATCTGCGAAGTGTCATCACTTCTGGAGTTCTCATATTTTGAGTAGTAGGCCACATTATATTAATGCACACAACAAATTACAGCATGCATGGCATCTTTTAAAAGAATTACAGAGATAGCACAAAGGTGTTTACAGGGAGGCAGTATTGGATTAGAATCACTTCTGCATTACAAAGAAAATCTCACTTGTTTTTATGTTTTCATGCATGTCAGATATTGAACATTATCAAAATGAATATGAGAATGGGCGCACGAGAGGAATATTGCGGAACGATCCACTGGCTAACAAACTTGGCATGGTGGAGGATGGCCTATCTTATTCACCCATGAAGGTGCTTGCTCTAGCTTTGTAAAGTTGTATTGGTCGCACATATTTTGCATCTGACCTCTTGCATTACTTCTACTTTGTTACACCATCTGCTTAGTTTAAGCATCGTATATGATTATATGCCATACCAATCCATTTTCTGTACCTATTCCATGTGTCGTCACACTATGTTTTTCCAGTCAAATGTTGTTCTTTCGTAAAAGATGTCCAAAAGGAAGAGGGTGAGTGCAGATCCTCAAGGAGTACAAACTATGTATTTGGAAAAGGTAGTGATACCTATTAAATCAGATAGATCAGCAGCCACAGAAAACACAGGCCCAACTGTACCACACTTTACCCCTACTCCAGTGGCCAAACCCCTATTAGAACTGCTGGGAGCCCAGCGTCAGGTACTGTCTATGATATCAATTCGAAATTTGAAATCCTAAATTTCTGCTTGTGCCTTACCTTCTCTCTTATATGAAAACTAATTTCAGATGAAACTCCTCGCGCAAAGGATCATACGATCTCAAAACAATAATGGATCTGCATTGCTCTCATCAGTACCTCTCTCCCTTTTGCCTTGTAACGCTGTACTTCATTAATTGCTATTTGATTATGTATCATCAGTCTGCACCTGAGCTTCATTATCCTCTGTTTCTTCCAATATTATTTGATCTATATTTACTCTTTGCAAAATGTAGAATAATGGCAACGCTTATAAAGAATTTTCTTTGGGGAATTTATTGAATTATCCTTCCATCAACATGGAGAAGGGCTTTGTCCAGCCCGTGTTAACATGTAATGTAAGTTCATCCTTCTCAAGCCTTCAAACTTTGTTCTAGTATAGATTTGGATAGGCATCATTTCCTCCACTGCTGTTTGTTTTGCTGTTTACATCTGATTGGATGTTTGCAACAACTAGCAGTTTCAAATTGTAGTTGTACAAAACATGTTCCTTATGCAGAACAGATCCATTTATTTGCTTATATAATTGTGAAACCTGTTACGTGTCTCCTTGTTTCTCTTTCAGAGTCGTATCTCTTACGCCAGGCAAAACTTTAGGGAAGGTAGTGAGCCAAACCTTATTGTGGACAACGAGATGATCCCAAGGTCCTATCTTGATGAAGACAGTGAGTTGAAGCTACTCACCAGCAGGTGTGAGACAACCTCTATGCAGTCGCTGCCTCAATCAGTTTGACTTCTTCAGTCTCAACTCAAAGCGGAAAGGCTTGCTTCAGCTCAGCTCCGACTTGAAGTCAAAGATGCAATGAAGATGTTAGAGGACTGCCGTGCGCACCATCAAGCCTTAAATCTAGTGTTAATGCATCTATCGTAGACACAACTGAGGTCTACTTAGCTTCTTCAGCTGTTTGGGGGGGCCTTCCTGGCCAGGCCTAGTGCCTTCTGAAGTGCTCTCAGTTTTGTATATTCTTTTGTCGGCGCATTTATTTGCACTGCATGCGAACTTTGATGCCCAATGGATGTAATATGTGATAGCCGTGATAGCCTAGCGTAAGTTGCTTGCTTATTTATTTCCTTGTTGTCTTGTTTATTTGTTTGCTTGTAGTCATTGTAGTTCTTTTTCCGCGGTTTGCTAGTGGCTGCAATAACCTATTTTTTAAAACTAGGCTACAATAACCATGGGCTAATATTTACTGTAGTGACACTAGGCCTCCTACGGGGCGTAGAAACAATGGACCTTCTACGGGCCGTAGAAACAATGGGCCTTCTAAGGGTCGTAGAAACAATGGGCTTTCTACGGGTCGTATCATCAATGGGCCTTATACAGGCGGTATGATAACATGGGCCAATAATAGGCCGCATTATGGCCGTAAACGGGCTACAGTTGTAATCATCCGTTCATGGGCCGACCATAACGGGCCATCAATAGGCCGTATTTCATAACGCTATGAAAATGGCCCAACATATTAACGGATCACAAACGGGCCGACTGTAACCACGGGCTGAATTTGGCCCACAAGCAGGAAATGACAGTAACGGGCCATAATTAAACGAATGCTGGAAATGAGCCCAAGAATAAATGGGCTCCGAGAAGGCCGAAAGATAACATTGGCTGGAAACGGCCCAACGGAATAACGGGCAGTTAATGGGTATAAAGTGATACACTGTTCATTACGGGCCAGTTTCACCACGGGCCATTAATGGGTGTAAAGTGATACACTGTTCATTACGGGCCAGTTTCACCACGGGCCGTTAATAGGCCAAGAGTTACATAGGGCCTCATATGGGCTGAAAGACGTCATGGGCCATACATGGGACAGAAGTGAAAACGGGCTGGAATCATATTGGGTGGCCCAGATGACGCTACTGGGCCTAATTCGGATAGGGCGTAATGGGCCTTGGGTTAGCGGGCTGTAAATGGGCTATATGCAAATAGGCCGTTAACAGGCTTTCCATGGGCCGGCCCGCCACATTTTGACCAAGTCAAACGGGCCGGCCTTTTCACAGGAATGGGCCTCTGTTGGGCCATGCCACGTGTCAACATATCATAGGCGCCTTCCGTCCAATGAGTGGATGACATCTGTCCGAATGATAAGCAGACACGTGTTTCCTCCAGCCAATGATGATTTTACACGTGTAAAATCCCCATTGGTCGGGGCTGTTAACGGGTTATCGGATCCAAAACCCGACCTGATAGCTTAACGGCGTTCCGTTACGGTGGATGCCACGTGTCGGTCACCCTTGACGAAAGCACTTCTGTGACGCACGATTTATCATCATGGAAGTGGACACTTCCGTGATGATAATTTTGTTAATGTCACGGAACACTTCTACGACAGCACAGGTATGACTATCTTGATTCTGTCAAAAATTTGTCATGGATGTACATGCATGAAAAAAAACGCGACCTACTATGACAAACAAGTATCATCACGGAAGTGTATTTTTTTTGTAGTGTAAAGAGGCAGACATTGAAGAAACTGAAGATGAGGATGTGGACATTGGGTCTACAACACCGGTTCTAAATGATGACTATTGGGCAAGTCATCATCCCAATTCACCATTGTCCACACGTCTGCATCAGATTCCTCAATCCCCTGTACAAATTGAAGAAATTCATACGGGATCTGAAGGACATCAGACTTATCTTATTTCCATTCCTGAAGAAGTTCCAACTTCTGCAGCTGAAGAAATGGAGACCCGGACTACTACATTGTTGCTACTAAAACAACCACTAAAATTCCTCAGTCTGTGGCTCCCAAAGTTCTTCACCAAGAGCCTGCCAAGTCTTCAGCTATAAATCTTCAGCCAAAGTAACAAAATCCTCTTGCTAAGAAGCAAAAGTTCAAGGCTGATAATTTCTTCGTTGAGCACCATTTCTTCACCGAATTCAACCCAAATGACTCAGCAAGGCTTCGGCACAAGAGGTTTTGGATTGCCAGTCTGATGAGCTTTTACTCTTCAATCTTATTTGACAAGGACGAGGTATTTGAGCATCGTCAAACTCCTCATGTGGATATGGATTCTCTCCCATGCTTCCACCCTATCCTTACTATTCTTCATGATGTTGGGCTCTTGAAGTTCTACATTGACATCTCTGACTGGAATGAATAACTTATTCTTCAATGCTATGTCACGCTGCACCTAACTGGAAATGTGGAAGATGTGAATTCATGGGTGCTAGACTGGATGACTAAGACTACACATTACAAAGCACCGGCCTCTAAACTGCTTCACGCCGTCCCAGTCAGTCCCCCGGCCTCAATTTAATTATGAGGAACCTGAACTTTCAAATCATTTGATGCAAGTGCTGATGAAGCCTTTGAAACCTGGCCAAGCTCGTAGAACTACATTTCTTGTGAAGGAATTCCTATATGTGCGACGGACGATATATCACATTCTGACCAATACCCTCAGTCCAATTAAAGGCCACAACTCTGAAGAAGAAGAGGTTGTTGGTATCATGATGAATCTGTTGTTAAATATCATGCATGGCATTCCAATGAACTACCATGATTTCTTCATGAGGACTTTGGCAAATGCAGCGCTGTCACCTTTTGAGTTGAAGCCTTACGCTCCTTGGATCATGAAATTCATCAGGTCAAGGTCTTCAATTCACTACGAGGCAGACTTTCAGAATCATCTCAGCTTTTTGGCTCTTATTGAAGTCCTCAACAGGACTATTTACTCAGCTGATGAGAAAGGCAAAGCTGCTATCATTGATGAAGGTTCTCATCCATTGGATGGTCAGTTCCGCAGGGCTGGATCTTATTCCACCAATGTTGACTCTACAACCCAAGATTCTGCCGCAAAAGCTTCAAAGCCAGTTCCTCAAACCACTTCTCCACGAGTGACGACTTATCGTGAGCTTCTCCTAAGCCTTCATCAGAAGGTTGATCGCAATCACAAGTGGGTCAAGCGTCAGTTTGGTGCTATTCTTCAGAACATGACTATCACACAAAACACTATGAAGAAGAATCACTACTACCTACATGAAGTCTTCGACCACACTTGGGCTATTCTGTCTCATCTATACAGTGACAAAGATCTCAAGCAGATGGGCTTCCAACAAGGTATTGACTCGTCTCAGCCTCCTTCGAAGAAATTCAAGAAAGCCAAAGTTCCTCAGCTAGTCACAAGTTCATATTCTTCACCCCGGGAGATGGATGAACATGAAGATTTGAACGACACTATGGTTGGCCCTACCTCAACGGACGATCCCACAACATTGGCGCTCCTCCATCGACATCATGATTATATTCTTCAGGGGCTTTAGTCCTCATTTTTCATACCTTTTGGTCATTCGATGACGAAGGGGGAGAAATTTGAGTTAGTCTTCAAGCGGGTCTCTTATATGGGCATTTTTTTGGTTAAGTTACAACTCTTGCTCTTCTGAGGTACACTACTAGGAAAAGGGCTATAGATGGAATTGACACTAATGGCGCACCAGATATGTGGTGCGCCATTAGTATATACTAATGGCGCACCACCCTCTGATGCGCCATTAGTGTTGAAACTACTAATGGCGCACCCTGCCCACGGTGCGCCATTAGTACCAATTTTTTTTTTGAACTAGTGCGCCTGTCCAAACATACTAATGGCGCATCCTCTGGTGGTGCGCCATTACTAGTTGTAACTAGTAATGGCGCACCAGCCAGAAGGTGCGCCACTAATGTTATTTTTTTTATTATTGTTTTTATTCCTTTTTTTGCAAAAGTACTAATGGCGCACCACCAGGGGGTGCGCCATTAGTAACCTGGATTACTAATGGCGCATTTGTTGTTGGTGCGCCATTAGTAAGTGGGCAGCAACAAGATATTTTGGACAGCCTCTCCTCCCACACTCACTTTCTCCCCACTTCATTCTCTCCACCGCCTCCTCCTTGTCTCGGGTGCCTCCTCTTTTTCACCTCATTTCCACCATAGATTCATTCAAATTAAGTGGTTAAGTTACCTTGTTTTGCTAGGTAAGTAAGGGGGGAAGCTATATTTATGTTGTTCTCCCTACAACAATGTGCACATGCACTTTTTATGCCCTAGCTAGATCTATGTATGTTCGTGGTGTTGCATATGTTTGTGGTGTTGCATATGTCTTTGTGTTTGGAGGTGTACCGGTATTTGAAATGCGATAGTTGCCAATATTTTGCCGGAATGTTGATTCATTTCCGTTTCGGCGAGAATTTTGGCATTAAGCATTCTTTTTGGTCCTATTTTTAGGGAAAGTCATGCCAAATTTTTTCTTGGTTCTAAAATATCGTTTTGCTCTACCCCGCAGGCGACCATGGTCCGCACGATGACCGAAGGCATCGTGAATAGGATTTTAAGGTCCGCGAAGGCCGAGATGCTTCAAAAGAACAAGACGGAGATAAGATGTCCGTGTCGAAGATGCAAGCTGAATAGCCTTATTGCGGACCCGGATTCCGGGCAGGTGCGGGACCACCTGCTCTTGCGTGGTTTCATGGATGGCTATCAGTGGCAAGGTGATGAAGATGACTACGAAGTCGTCCATGGGGGGCGGGCAAGAAATGAGGAAGGGCAGCAAGACAACCA
>NC_041385.1:306520433-306524479 GCF_002162155.2 Triticum dicoccoides | reverse complement strand
CCCCAGGAGATGATCACAACGGTGATGCTGTACACAGTCATCATGTAGAAGATGCAGGACATGATGATGATGCCGGCGGAGCAGACGACGCTGGACCATCGATGGGCTGGGTGCAGGACCCTCATATTCAAGAGCTGCTTCTCAAGCAAACGGATAACGCAAGAGCTGCCGCTCGAGAGAAAGCCAAGATGGATCAACTTGAGTTAGACGCGGTTACTCCATTGTATGAAGGATGCAGGCCCGAGGATACCCGCCTGAAAGTAACGCTCATGGCTCTGGAGATGAAGGTAAAACACAAAATGACCGACGCATGCTTCGACGAGAACATGTCATTCTGGCACGAACGTCTTCCCAAGGGGAACAAGTGCCCGACCAGTTTGGAGGAGGCGAAGAAAATTGTGTGTCCTCTGGATTTACCGCACGTGAAATACCATGTGTGCATGAACAATTGCATCATTTATCGGGACGAGCACGCGGAGTCTACCATATGTCCGGTGTGCGGTGTCACTCGATACAAGAACAGGAAGAAAGCTCCTCGAAAAGTGGTGTGGTACTTTCCGATCACTCCTCGTCTGCAGCGGTATTTCGCGAATCCTAAGGTAGCAAAGCTCCTGTGTTGGCACGCGGATAGGGAGGAGAAGAAGCGAGAAGATGACGCAAATGATCCGGAGATAGATAAAAAAGACAAGATGCTGAGTCACCCTAAGGATGCGAGCCAGTGGCAAGCGTTGAACTTCGAATACCCAGAAATTGGGAACGATCCAAGGAACATCGTGCTAGGCGCGAGCACCGATGGAGTCAATCCGTTTTCAGCCAGAGAAGCACACATAGCACCTGGCCTATGTTTGTGTGGATGTACAACCTTCCCCCCTGGTTGTGCATGAAGAGGAAGTACATTCACATGAGTATGCTAATTGAAGGGACGAAACAACCAGGGAATGACATCAATCTGTATCTGGGGCTGCTGAAAGAGGAGCTTGACACGCTGTGGAAAACTCCAGCCAATACGTGGGACGCCGCAGAGAAAGAATATTTCCCTATGAGAGCCGCACTGCTCACGACGGTGCACGACTATCTCGGTTACGGATATCTTGCGGGGCAGGTAGTCCACGGATTTTCTGGATGCGTAAGGTGCATGGATGACACAACGTATCGCCAGCTAGATAGAGATCCCGGGTCTTCGAAAACCGTGTTCATGGGACATCGAAGGTGGCTTCGCGATGATGACCCGTGGAGGAAACGCAAGGATCTGTTCGATGGTGAAACCGAACCCCGAAAACGCCCGTGTACGAGGAGCGGCGAGGAAATAGACAAGCTGTTGAAAAATTGGAAAGACTGCCCACTGCCGGGAAAGAAGCAAAAGGCGCCAGAGCCGGGAAAGAAGCGAAAGGCGCCAGAGCCGCTGCTGAAGGTATGGAAAACGAGGTCTGTTTTCTGGGACTTGCCGTACTGGAAGATCCACCGTGTGCCTCA
This sequence comes from Triticum dicoccoides, assembly GCF_002162155.2. NCBI lineage: Eukaryota > Viridiplantae > Streptophyta > Magnoliopsida > Poales > Poaceae > Triticum > Triticum dicoccoides. Next base: position 306,523,006 of record NC_041385.1, on the reverse strand, counting down.
CAGCCTTGATGTCATGCATATCACGAAGAACGTGTGCGAGAGTCTGCTTGGACCCTGCTCAACATGCCAGAGAGGACCAAAGATGGGCCGAAAGCAAGGGCAGACTTGAAATCAATGGGCATCAGGCAGGAGCTTCACGCTATATATGATGATGATGATGATGATGATGATGATGATGATGATGATGATGATGATGATGATGATGATGAGGCGAACCAGGACACAGAAAGTTGTCGCAAAGGCAAAAAGGCCAAGAAGACCGGAAATGACTACCCTCCCGCGTGCTTCACTCTAACTCAGGAGGAGATCGAGCAGTTTTTCACCTGCCTCCTAGGAGTAAAACTTCCTTACGGTTACGCAAGGAAGATAAGCAGATACCTAGACCCAGCGAAGCAGAAGTTCAGCGGGATGAAGTCTCACGATTGTCACGTGCTGATGACGCAGATACTTCCAGTTGCAATCCGTGGGATCATGGACGCGCACGTCCGTGAAATGCTATTTGGCCTATGCAACTTCTTCGACGTCATCTCTCGGAAGTCGATTGGCGTGAGGCAACTCAGAAGGCTACAGGAAGAGATCGTGGTGAAACTATGCGAGCTTGAGATGTACTTCCCGCCCGCATTCTTCGACGTTATGGTGCATCTGCTGGTCCATATAGTGGAGGATATCATCCAACTCGGGCCGATGTTCCTGCACAGCATGATGCCGTTCGAAAGAATGAATGGTGTCATCAATGGATACGTTCGCAACATGTCACGTCCAGAAGGAAGCATAGCCAGGGGCTTTCTGACCGAAGAGTGCATCTCCTACTGCACGAATTATGTAGGCATCGAGAACCCCGTTGGTCTGCCCGTCAACAGGCACCTCGGCAGGCTCGCTGGATGGGGTCACCGTGAGGGTCGCCGCGAAATGCAAGTCGACTTCGAGGGTCGACTCGCCGACTTTGAAAGAGCAAACCTAGTCGCGCTACAACACATAGACGTGGTCGATCCTTGGGTGGTAGAGCACAAAACCTTTATTAAGAAGACGTACAATGACCGAGGCCAACAGAGGACGGACGGAGATACACTCAAAGAGCACAACTCATGTTTCACGCGTTGGTTCAAGCAGAAGCTTCTGTCGTACCCTTTACATGAGGATTCTTCCGCGGAAGAACAACTCATATTCGCCTTGTCACAGGGCGCCGAGCACAGCCTGATGACCTATGAGGCGTACGATATCAACGGCTACACATTCTACACCGAGGCCAAGGACATGAAGAGCGATGGTTATCAGAACTCCGGGGTAACGATGGAATCCTACACCGGTAACGACAAGGACAGATACTACGGAAGGATCGAGGAGATCTGGGAGCTGAGCTACGCTGGAGAGAAGGTACCGATGTTCCGTGTCAGATGGGCCAAGAACGTCATAAAAGAAGACCGGTATTTCACCACCATGGTTATACCCGAAGCCAAATCCAAGACCGCGGGCGCAAACGTCACCGCGAAAAATGAGCCATGGGTACTAGCTTCCCAAGTGGACCAATGCTTCTTCATTACCAACCCGCCAAAGCCCAGTCGTGTTGTCGTGAGGAGAGGCAAAAGGAAGATCATCGGAATGGATGGAGTAGCCAATGAGCAAGACTTCGACAAGTACGGCGACCCGAGGATCGAACATGACGACGATGATGAAGTAGCAGCATACACCACAAGAAGAAGCAGGACCACCCTACCTAAAGGACGTCCGTTCCACAGAAGAACTCCATTTGCGAAAAAGAAGGGCAAGAAGATTGTGAACACATAGCTAGCTAAGATCGATTGTATTTAAATCGTAGCCTTCATTTCTCGATTGTATTTCATGGGTACTTTTTGAACTATCATGAATATTTTTAAATTTCATGGACACTCGATCTCGATCCCCCTCCATCTCGATCGCTATCCCACCTCGCCAGATCCGGTCCCCCTCGCCGCCGAGCACCCCCCAGTCCACCGGCCGTCGCCGCCGACCCCCCGCACCCTCGATTCCCCTACTCAACCGCCGCCGCCAACCCCCCGCACCCCGCGCACCGTCTTATAAAAAAAATAAGTATCAAACAGCTTTTTAAATGCTACTGTCTTATAAAAAAATATTACTGTTATTATTTAAACAAGTTTGAACATATTTAAACACAAATAAGTATCAAACAGCTTTTTAAATGCTAAACAAAATTTGTGGAGCCTAGGAGTCGAACCCAGGACCTCCTGGTGTGAGAACTGGCTGCTGACCAGTCGAGCTAGTAGAGGGGACTTGATGTGGATCAGTTCTGGTGGTACATAACCTGTTGGCTCGAGTTGAAATAAAAAAAATACTAATGGCGCACCACGGTGAGGTGCGCCATTAGTATTGTGCCCGATCCCCCCTTCCCTCTCCCCCTTCGCCCGATCCCCCCTTTCCCTCTCCCCCTCGCCAGTTCCCTCTCCCTCCCGATCCACCGCCGCCGCCGCCGCCGCTGCCCTGACCCTCGCCCTCGCCCTCTCCCTCCCTCGCCCTCTCCTCGCCTTCCCTCTCCCTCGCCCTCTCCCTCGCCCTAGATCCCCTTCCCCTCTCCTCTC
>NC_041385.1:306502350-306519437 GCF_002162155.2 Triticum dicoccoides | reverse complement strand
GCCGCCTCGACGCCGCCCCGCCGCCCCGAGGCCGCCCCGACGCCGCCTCGACCCCGCCCCGACGCCGCTGCCCCGGGTCGGTCAGCCAGCCTCGTCTCCACCGTCACCGGCGACAGCTTAGCCCGACTACAGACGTGATATGCTCTTCCTCCTCTTTTGTTTTTCCCCTTTTCTATGGGCACATGGTCATTGAGTAAAATCTGAGTAGATTAGGCCATAAATTGGATTACGAGCACAGTTTAGTCAAGAAAATGCTTCGGGGCCAATGTTCATTCAATTCTTCAGATAAACAGGGCATGTATTCAGTTTTTTTCTCATAAGGAGAGCAGATTTTCATCACTTGCACTTACACAGAGTTAATGTAAACGTTTTGCACAATAACGTAGCATGTATCTTCAGTTTTTGCACTTAAAAAAGCCAATCTTCAGTTTGTCCACTTCAAAATATTATAAACTCTAAAAGAACAACATGTTAGTACAGAACTTATACAAGGATCATCACACAACCCTTATGCGCATCATGGTGCTAAGTCTAGATTATCATGATTGTGCATCTGCAAAAATTTATAACTGTGAGTGCAATCTGTACCTAACAAGCAAGATAGATAAGATTTCAAATGCACAAATAAGAAATTGCAACACAACTGCAGATTTCAAGAAGTGCAATTTCATCAAATTTAGTATTAGATAGTAGATACTGACAGTCTGACAGTTATATACCAATTTTCTTCTAAAAAATACCTCATGGTTTTGATGATTGTACTAACAAAGAAAAAGCAGGCATTATTAGATATGAAATCTGGAAATCTTTTCAGTTCTATTTTTGTAATGACAGGAAATATTGTGGTCACTTTTCTCATCCCTTTTAACATGATGTAGTGTAACAGAACATATCTGCAGATTCCACCAATTCCAATGGTTCTTTCCTTCCACTGTCCAAATTTCAGTGAAACGTCTCCACCTTCGACACAATAGTGATTCTCAAAATTGACTACGCAGACCCCAAACATGATGCTCCTACTCTTTTCATAGAGACAAGGACATTAGCAACAAAGTAGTGGCTTTTCTCCGGGTGTTGGAGAAAGCATAGATGATCCTTCCATTTACAGTAGCAAGGACAATTGTACAACAAGACGATACAACATGACAGAAACAACCTTCTACTTTGAAGCCTCCTCTTTTGATCATATTCAAATCATCACCCTTTCCAGCAGCAGCAGTAGTAACTAGCACTAGAATCACATTGTTCCGCACTTCTTCTTGTTGTGTTTGCTGCTGGGTAGAAGAAGCTTTGGTGGGCTGCTGCTTGTCTTGGTTCTCATCGAAACAACCCAGCTGCGCGAAATCCTCGATCGACTTGACATGAACCTGCAAAGGAAAGACAATATTAATAAATCACAACTCTACTAGATTGTTAAGTTGGGTGGGATGTAAAAGCAAATCTTCTTCTAAGTGCAATATACTTAGTGCTGCTATATGAGTGTATAAATATTTGTTGCTATATAAATGTGAACAAAATTCGTGCTTGTATATGATATTCTGCCATGAAGAAAGAATAGATAGTGTGGGTCTGACCTTGTTTAATTTCTGCAATTCTCGTATATGATATTCTTTGGTGTGTATTGCATTCTCATCGTGGTTTTGATCACAAAACAAGAAGGGAAAGGGCGACTAAAGTACCTACTGCAGCAGACAGAAGTATTTGCCCACTTTGCAGAAGGAAGCCAGGCTAAAGAGAAGAAGCCACGTGGAAGGTGATTCTTGGTTATGTTTTTTTTAAAAGCAATCCTTGGTTATGTTAGTGCCACTATATAGTACTTTACTATGAACACCCATCTTGGATGACCAATAGAAATTGCAGCCACATGTGCACCGATCTAATTTGAAACATCAATGAAAATTGAAAAAAAATTACTCTCATAGCACTACTTCTATTTGCATTTCCCAAACATATGGTTTTGTCCATCCTCATTTCCTGTCTTCCCTAATAACCATCATTAAGTTATAGGTTTGCTGTGTGCCTGTGCTATTCCCTATCAGTAATTGATTTCAGAAACTGGCAAGCTTTGATAATGTAAGAGTTACTTACTTGCTAATTAGCCAAGCAAGCATGTATTACTTACTTGCTAAGAACTTTGATACTATTTGGATCAAAGTTAAATGAGCACATAGATGACAAAAAAAAGTTCACATTGTAAAATGTTCATTTTGCTGCTAGTGCCCATTTTGAGTAATTGCTTAGAGGGATGATCCTGTGTGAGCTGGTGGAGTGATTTGTTTTCTACATAAAGCTCTTTAGTCAGGCTGGTTTTCGTGAAATACACATGAAGCTTCACCAGCTCCTGTGGGTGTGGGATCCATGTGACATGTGACATTGCATCCATGTCCACCTGTGATAATGATTTTGCAGGTACCCCGAGAGGCCCTTGAGTTTGCCGGAATGTCGATTAACTTCCGTTCCGGCAAATTCGGGTACTCCATATGTCCTATTTTCAGTAAAGGTCATGCTGAAATTTTCCGTGAATTTTAGCATGACTTTGCTAAAAATAGGACATATGGGGTACTTGTGACTAATGCATGGGCCGGGGTATCTTAGTAGTTAATTAAGTAGGATCAAGTGCCCCGGCGTACTTGTGACTAATGCATGGCTTTTAGGGTGCCTCGGTGTCAATAAAAACCGAAATGATGAAAGGTTAGGCTTTTAGGGTGCCTTGGCGTCGAAAAACCCTCAACGATAAAAGCTTAGATTTTAGGATGCCTCAGTGTCAACAAACCCTAAATGATGAGACCATGATCTTGTTCCTTGACAATAACCAACTTTTTGACCAAACTTTGTTTCTATTTAGAGAGAAACATGGCCCACAACGATGAGGCCGGGGGTTCGGGCGGCAAGGCATTCTGGGAGCTGTCCCAAGAGATGGAGGAATAACCTCACTTGTATGAGGCCGCCGCCTTCCCCACCGATCCTGAGACCACGGATGGTGCCGCCGAGGATGACCACACTGATGCCACCACTGATGGTACCGCCGAGGATGCCACCACTGATGATGGCGGCGCACGCACAGATGGCAGCCAACCGAAGAGGCAACGGAAGGACCGGCGCCCGATCGTGCTCCGCACCCTCAAGGAGGAAGTTACTGAAGTGGACTCCAACGGGAATCCAACGGCGCCCGAATGAATAGTCAAGGGGTACTCGCTTCAGCTCGGGTGCATTGTCCGGAGCACCGTCTCGATCAACACCGAGAACCTGAGGCATCCTGACCGAGGGAATTTGCGCAACCTCCTCTTCACGAAGCTGCACGAACGATACAAGTTCCCCGCTGAATTTGAAAACACAAGCCTCAAAGGGAATAAAGTGAACAATGCTGCCCTCACGAAGATGAGCAAGGCCCTGTCTACTTGGAAAAGCAATGTGAAGAGAATGATCGAGAAAGGTGAGAGTTATCAGAAGATCAAGGAGAAAAATCCTTCGATCACCGAAGATGACTACAATGACTTCAAGATCAATTGCTCGAGCACCGCAAGCTCCCAATCAAGTGAGTGGGGGAAACAAATGCGGGAGCTGAACATAGGGGAACACGCACTCGGTCCCGGCGGTTACAGAGTGGCGGAGCCTATATGGGACAAGGAGGACGCGGACCGTCCCGAGCAAGGCCTACCGCCCCGCTTCGAGAAATACAGCGGTAACAAGCAGACTAGGAACTATGTCAGGGCCCGGTACAAGGAGGACCCGATAACAAAGGAGCTTACCACGGATCCAAAGACCAGGGCGCTTGAGCTTGTTCTGGTAAGGAATACACCCCCGCGTAATTAGCTCCATATGGTTGCATTCTAATTAATGAAGCCAAATTTCTAAATGGTTCACATTCCTTCCACAGGCGACTGAAAGCAGTAGCGCGGAGTCGACTGAGAGCAACCCTTGGGACACCACTCTAAATAGGGGGTTGAATGTAATGAAGAACAAGGATAAGCTCAGTAAGCCGACGTCAGCTGGTCGTGTGGCCGGCAAAGGCTTGTCGACAAAATGGGGGTCATACTATACCGCTGGTGTGCGGAAGGAGAAAAAGACCAGCTCGGAAAGCCAGGCGCGAGAGGTTCAAGAACTCAAGGCACAGGTGGCGTGGATTCCGGAGATTGTCCAAGAGCAAGTGGAACAACGACTCGGAGCGACGATCACCGCCCTTGTGCCTACCTTGATCTCGGGGTTGAGTGCGTGGATTGCGGGCGGCCAACAGGGGCCGCCCCCGATTCCTAGCTTCACGGCCAGCAACTCACATAATGCGATGGCGGGGCCATTGGTGCCTCCGGCGGAGGCGGCATTGGTGTCTCCGACGCCGGCACGGGAGCTTAATGCACCCGGGTGTACGCCGGCCGGCACCTCTTCAGCAAGCGGCCCCTCCGTCAACTGCACGCCCGCCGTTGGCGGTGCCTCGACATTATCCGAGCTCGACGCCATCATCACAATAACTAATTAAGCCTCTCTCGGCCGAGGACTTCATCTCCTTGCCTTTGACTGGGCACCCCTGACGCCCTACATGTTTTCGCAGGGCGCCATCGACGTTCCGTGCACTCTCCTCCACTTCGTGAACAACGAGTTGGTTGATGTCGCCAAGGGCAAAATCGTTCAACCGGGCAACCCCTTGTTCCACGGTACCCAGATGCCACCCAACTTGTTTAGGGTTCAACTGGTTCGGGTGTTGCCAGGCTGCGACGACTTGTTACCTCCGATTCGACCTGTCGGGGCCGACGATGAAGACGTGATCACCCTCAGCGCCTGCCTGAGCTGGCCCCTGCTTTGGCCGAAGAGCCAGATTCGTTTGGGGGCGGGGGACACCACCCCAAAGACAACACCGCCAGTCGTGCCGGCGCCAAGTCGGCCCCAAGGCAAGACCGCCGTAACGGTGCCGGACATCCCTATGCCACTGGATCCAAACATGCATATGGCACAGGATCAGAACGACGACGACGACGACGATGATACATTTGGCAACGTCGATCAGTACTTTGCCGAGCATGGGTACGATGGCGACTTCATGGGGCCTCCTTCTCAAGAACCAAACCCAACAAAAGACGTGTGCGATCTAGCACGTGCCGCGGAGAAGCCAAGTTGCAACAGGCGCCGTCTGGCGTTCAGCTCTCAGGAGACGCCTCCAGCTGCCGACTTCACCGAGCCTCAGATAGGCGAGGTGTGAAATATTATCAGCCCCAACACACTCAAGAAGGCGGTCTGTGAGCAGAACTCGGTCCCATTACAGGAGAAGAAGAAGGCACGCAAAAGAAAGACTAAGAAGGGTGCGAGCCAGCCGGCACCGAGTACGATCCGTGCTCAGGACGGGCCACCCTCACTGCAGGATATCTCGAGGAGGGTGCACGTGGCGGGTAGGGCGATGCTACCGACAAATATGCTCAATGCTGCAACCGGTGCTATGCGGAGTCTGCATGACAGTGTTCTTGCTTTGGAGAAGCGGCATCTCAGGGAGAAGGATGTGGCATACCCGGTTTTCGTGACCAAGGTGCCAGAGGGCAAGGGCTTTATGGATAACTCCATCGGGCGTACGATCGTCCTGCGTTTTGATGACATCCACGCTATGTTGAACCTTCATCCGCTGCACTACACCTTCGTTCGGCTATTTTCGCTGAGTATGGAGATGCGGATCATTCGCGACAAGACCCCGGACATCGTGATAGTCGACCACTTCTACATGCGTGCCAAGATCTTGGGCAGCGCTGGGGACCGGCAAGTCGCGAGTTCTTACCTCGAAGGCGTCATTCTGGCAAACCAAGATAAGGATAACTTCCTCGTGCCTTACTTTCCCGAGTAAGTCCTCCCCTCAACCAGCCCGTAACATATGAATTCTTACATTTCGATCGTTTTTCTTTTAACATTCCGTGTTTTCTGCAGTGACACACGTTGCATGCTCATCCTCCTAAGCCCCAAATATTCCATGGCCACGTATTTCGACCCAGTCCGTCAGTCGAACGTAGACTACACAAATGTCAAGAAGGTTCTTGATGATGTTCTCCCCGGCTACGCCCAATCTGGAGGCACCTTCACCAGGCCTATTCGTAAGTACGGCAAGCACGTGTTCTCCCACAATACGATGTTCTGCTGCGTCAAGCAGCCGCCTGGCGGTCAGAAGGGTGCCTACTACGCCATCCATCACATGCGGGCGATCGTACGGGACCATCATCAACTTCTGCTACCGAGTAAACTCAAAGATTGGGCCGCGAGCGTGTCGGCAATCTAGGACGCGGACCTCCGACAAGAATTCTTTCGCATCCAGTCGGAGTTTGCGGAAATCATCCATCAAGATGTCCTTCGTACCTCGGGGCAGTTCTACCTCAGAAATCAACCGTCCAATAGTGACATCGACACAATGCTACAAATGCAGGATGACAACGCCCGTTCTTTCATGACTCCCACAATAGACGGCGGCTTCATCCATGCTCCGGTCCCTTGAGTCGAGTTGTGTAGTTCTGAAACATCGATTGGCTCATGTTGTAATTAAACTTTAATGAACTTGTAGTATGTCTTTTTGGTTTCGAGAGTCGTTCAACTTAGATGTAATCGATGCTATTAATGTCTTGCTTTTCTCTTCTGATCGTTCTGTTGCATACTTATATATTGCTTATGTATTGTCTGTAAATTGGTACTAACGTTTCGTTTGGCTAGTGCATAGCGATGCCGACGTATGTCGTGTACAAGGGTAAGGTTCCCGGAGTCTACGATGACTGGGAGGAGTGTCGGAGACAGGTTCACCGATTCAGCGGTAACAGTTACAAAGGGTACACCACTAGGGCCGAGGCCGAATCTAGATACGCCCGCTATCTAGCGGGAGAGGGGAGGGAGCGTTGGAGGAACCGGATGAAGACGAGTTTCATCGTGATGATGCTCATCGTGATGACCGCAGCTCTCTTCTATGTGATGGTAGTTTAGATGATCGATATCGACTTGTAATGTGAAGACAGACTCGCTACTCGCGGTCTCGAGACTTGTTATATAATGTTCTATCTTTGTTCGGTCTTTTCAATTCGGAGACTAATATGATGAATTGTATTCGGAGACTAATATGTTGAATTGTATTCAAAGACTAATCTTCTATTGTATTTGATGAATCTGTTGTTGATGTGTGCTGTTTATATTTTGTCAAACTATACATTTTGTAACCTGTGCAAAAAACAGAAAAAAAAAAAACCCTAATATTCATACTAATGGCGCATCACATGACAGTGCGCCATTAGTATGACAGTGCATACTAATGGCGCATCACTGGGCAGTGCGCCATTAGTATGCCGCGGTTACTAATGGCGCATCAAGAGGTGGTGCGCCATTAGTATGCTAAAGCACCTGGGTATACATGGCCCCTGGGAGGCATACTAATGGCGCACCCTGGCCTATACTAATGGCGCACCAGGTGGTGCGCCATTAGTAAAAATTACTAATGGCATGCTATTAATGGCGCACCACAGATGCGCCACTAATAGCCATACTAGGTGCGCCATTAGTAGGGGTTTTTCTAGTAGTGGTATTTGCTCTGATGAGTTGTAAACTTAATTCCTATGGTGCTCTAATACTTGTGACTACTTTCTGCATGCTTATTTCTAGAGGTACCTTAATGCACGCATGTTGAATTTCGTCGGACACCATATTTCATCATGCATTTCAAATTCTTCATATTATATGTCAAATTCATGTATGAATTACAAGATATTGGGGGAGACCTCCATGAAATTACTCTACAATGTGCATTTGCTATCCAAAGAAAATTCCTCAAATATGCACATCTTCAGGGGGAGTTCCTCTATATTTTTCAATCAAATTCCTCAATATTAGTACACTTCATATTATTATCCCCATTGAAAACTTAACCTATTTGTCATCAGTCACCGAAAAGGGGGAGATTGTAAGTGCATCTAGTGCCCCTTAGTGATTTTGGTGTATTGAAGACTTATAGGTTAATGGACTAATGTGTTTGTGAGTGTACACAAGCTCTATAAGTCGATGAGGAGTTGATATTTACGATGAAAGTCGACCCTAAAAATATATGTCTTCAGTTGAAGACTTTGGTTTTCTTGAAGACTTTGAAACTGAGGGAAATTGGTGTAACCTTGAAGACAAGGATATTCATTCGAGGATTATGAACCATGAAGACTTTTGTTTTCGTAGTTTCATTTTCTCTTTCTTGATTCCTAGGAAACACCGTACTATTAAAGGGGGTCGAGGTAAAACTAAGGAAACACTTTCCAAGTGATGCTCATCTGAAAGCCTACACCTACCCAATCCTTTCGAGTGAAGCCATTGGAAATCTCATACAGTTCAGTCAATTTCTTCAGTGACAGAGAAGAAGATCTTCTGTTCTCTGAGGAATTTGTTCTAACTGAGGAGTTAGGAATTCACCAGTGCGGATTGCCTACAAAGTGAGGAACATGATATCCCTGAGGAATTTGAGAGCTCAAATTTTCAACGATTGTTGTGCTACGCCCCAGCTGTCCAAAAGATTATACCCACCTAACGGTCATATCTTTGAAGGGCATTTATGTCTTATCATGTCAAGCTGCTCCCTAGGCTATAAGTAGCCGCCCCCTACAACCACTAGCTGGTTGGATGCTCCGAGAGAAACATACACTTGTCTTTGAGAGCATCCCATCCTCCAAGGACTTTGAGCGAAAATCATCAAGTGAGGAAAACCCAATACCGAAACACCTACAACCCAAAGTGATTGAGCATCATTGAAGAGATTGTTCCTATGTGGAACCGACGCTTGTTACCTTTGAGGATTGTGCATCCTCTAGACGGTTAGCCATCATGGTCTAGAGCGTCCAAGAGGAATTGTGGATCGCCAAGTGACCAAGTCTGTGAAGGTTTGGAAGTCATCTAAAGACTTACCACGAGTGATTGGGCGAGGTCTTTGTGACTTTAGCTCAAGGAGAATACGGTGAGGACTGTGTGTCCTCAGGTTTAAATACCCAGCCGCTCCAACTAGACGTACAACTGTCACAATAGTTGGAACTGGTCTACCAAATCATCGTCTTCACCAAGCTACTGGTTCTATCTCCTCAACCCTTTCATTTCTTCATTCATGTGTTGATGAACCGGATCGTTACTTCTTGAAGACTTTCTCAATTTCCTCAACCCTATTTCTTCTGTCACATTGTCTTCAACCTGCATATCCTATTTTCACGCTTTCTGTACTCTGTGTATGTTTGATTTCATCACGATGACTATTCTATTGCTCCTTTATGCTTGTACCTGAGTACTTATTTTGCTGCTAGTGTTTCGTTGCTTAGGAAATTCCTCACTTAGAATTTCCTCAGTGACGAATTTTTAAAAATCACCAATTCACCCCCCTCTATTTGATATAATGCACTTTCAAGACATCATCAACATCTACCTGGTTCCTAATCACAAATCACATCTCCTTGCAATTTAAATTATTTGCCATTTGCCTATCATTTTCCTCTCCCCCACTTCACAAAAATTTGTCGTTTTATTTGCCCTCTTTTTCCTGTTCGCTGTTTTTCTCGCCAGATCTGTTTTTTGGGTGCAATTTTGTTTGCCCTTATGTCTTACTTGGTTTGCTTGCTTGTTTGTTTGGCATCTTTGTATGTTTATTGAAAATCAGAAAACAAAAAGTTTATGTATCCTCATCCACATGCTAAACTTTTTAAAAGATCCAATTATGATGAACCAATTGCTAGTGATTTGAGTGCACTAGATTATCTTTATGAAGTTTTTCTTGAGATTCGTGAATCTGAATTATGATGAAGTGTTAAAAGAAGATATTTATAAAGTGATTCATGATAGCTCATTGAATGAAAAGCATAATTGCAATGATGTTATTATAAATTCTAGTAATGTCAATTGTGCTAATAATATGCAAAACCCCAAGCTTGGGGATGCTAATTTTGCTATGTCTACTACTTGTTGTAATGATCATGATTGGGGTGATTCTTCTTATGATCTTAAAAATTTATGTATGCCTCATGATGAATATGATTTTGATAATAGTGTTTGCAATAATATTGAAAGTGGGTTTGGAAGAGTGTCAAATTTAAGTAATAATGATCCCACTACTTTGAGAGTGATCAATCTTATGAATTTTTTGATAAAAGTGGGTTCGGAGAGGTCATGACATTATTCGATGTTAATCCCACTATTTTGGAAGAGTGTCAACTTTCCATGCATGTGGACCCTATAGAGAATATGTTATGTGATAGATACATTGTTTAATTTGAATATGATCCCACATGTAATTATTATGAGAGAGGAAAATATGGTTGTAGAATTTTTCATGTTATAAAATTACCTCTCTAAAAGTTGAGATTGTTATTGCTTCTTCCTGCTTCCTTGAATATGCTAGATGTTTCGTGTCTAGATAATTTGGTTGTCTACAAAATGCCTATGCATAGGAAGTATGATAAACTTAAATGTGTTTGTCATATGTTTTATGATGCTCTCTTTGTGCTTCAACTCTTTTCTTTCATGTGAGCATCATTGAAATCTCAAGCCTATCTTAATGGCTATAAAGGAAGAGTTTGTTGGGAGGCAACCAAACAAATAAAATAATTTTTTTCTTTTTATTTTCTGTTATTGTGTGTTTATATAATTATGCCTCTGATTAGATGTGTTTTTATGTTTTAGTTAGTGTTTGTGCCAAGCAAAGCCTTTGGTATCATGTTGGGTGATAGTTGCTTTGATCTTGTTGAAAAACAGAAACTTTTGCGCTTAGTAAAATAATTTTCATAAATCACAGAAACGTGATTTTGCTCTGAGATTCTTACACACTATTTATATACAAATTCCTCACATTGTCCTAATTGTTCAGAATTTTTTGAGTTCCAGAAGTATTCGAAGTTTACAGATTGCTACAAACTATTCTGTTTTTGACAGATTCTGTTTTGTTTGTGTTGTGTGCTTATTCGATGAATCTATGGTTTGTATTAGAGGGTATAAGTTATAGTAAATTAGGAATATAGTTGATATAATGCAAAAATAAAATATGAATGGGTTTGCAACAGTACTTAGAGTAGTGATTTGCTTAGTTATACTAACGGGTCTCACGAAGGTTTTGTTGAGTTTTGTGTGATTGAAGTTTTCAAGTTTTGGGTGAGATCACGATGGATGAGGCAATAAGTAGTAAGAAGAACCTAAGCTTGGGGATGCCCATGGCATCCCAATCTATTATCTGAAAGATAAGCAATCAACTAAGCTTGGGAATGCCCAAGTGGCATCCCCTCTTTCTTCTAACGACCATCGGTATTTTACTTGGAGCTATATTTTTATTTATCACATATAATGAGTTTTGCTTGGAGCGTCTTCTATGATATGAGTCTTTGATTGTTTTTCTTTTTATTTTGTGTCATCTAGCCTTTCTGGACACACCTATTTGAGAGAGCCAAAATTATGCTATGACTTGTTAGAATTTCACTCTATGCTTCACTTAAATCTTTATGAGCCATGGAATTGCTCTAGTGCTTCACTTGTATGTTTTTCAGCATGGTGTGCTTTAGTATTTTTGAAGAAATGATCTCATGCTTCACTTAGATTTGTCTGAGAGTTAGTAAACTTTTTAAGAAATTCTCTCTTGCTTCACTTAAATTATTTTGAGAGAAGAAATTTTTTATGCTCATGTTCTTCACTTATATTTGTTTGAGCTATCAAAAGGAACCTATTAAATTAGTCCCAAAGTGATAGATATTCAAGAGGGATGTAATAAAAACTTTCATGAAGATCATTGGACAAAATAAACTTGATTTTTTGTAATGGTTTTGAGATATGATGATATAATATGTGAGTCATGTTGATGAGTAAATTTTCTTTAGTAAGAATATTGGTGTTAAGGTTTGTGATTCCCTATGCAAACACGCAAGTCAATAGTTATGCAATGAAGTTACATCCTACTTGTGGTGCATTATTCGATGTTAGTTAGGCTTAATGCTCGCTTATGTGATTTTTCTCTTCTTGGTTGGATGATTCTCAATCTTTTGCTAGCCTTCACTTGCACTAAGTATGATCACTACTTGTGCATGCAAAATCCTTAAACCCAATTTTTTCATATGAGTCCACTATAACTACCTATATGCGGTATTCTTTTGCCGTTCTAAGCAAATTTGTATGTGCCATCTCTAAATTTCAAAATAAATTCTATTTTGTGTGCTCATACCGCTCATGAAACGGTAGGGGGTGGCTGTTATTTTTCCATGCTAGATGTGTTATTCTCAAGATGAGTGTGTATTCACTTGTCATTGCACGCGAGTACGGCAAAGGTATTAAGGATGCCCATTCCTGAAATGAAAAAGGAATTTACTTTATGTTGTCAAACAATAAATTCCTTGGAAAGTGTTGGTATGGACGGCACCCGTGGATTTGGTTAGCTATGGAATGTGAAAGTATGGTGGAAAAAGGAATAAACTTTATTTTCTGTTTGGGAACTGCCTATGATATATCTAGCATGGATAGTATTAGGCACTACTCACATGAAAAGCATGCCACCCAAAATGTTTTATCTCTATCTTTTGGCTTTGAGCACTAGCACCTCTACAAATCCCTACATCCCTCTGCGAAGGGCCTTTCTATTTACTTTATGCAATTTTTATTTTTAGTTTAGTCTCGATCTTCTCTTATAAAGAACCAAATAAGGGGCACTATGATCGTACTTGAGCATTGAGTGTAGCTAATATGCAACTGTGTTTCGTGAGTGGATCAATGATTGAGCATAATGGGCTAGAGATAACTTGCTTTAGTATTGATAATTTTGAAAGACATGGTTGCTTGTTGATACGCTTGAGTATTGAAATCTTCATGTCAAAACTAGACTATTGCTTTGAATCATATAAAAGTGCAAATGTCCATGCTACAAAAAAAAGAATATGTGATGAACATGTTAGGCAGAATTCCACATCAAAAATTCTATTTTTATCATTTACCTACTCGAGGACGAGTAGGAATGAAGCTTGGGGATGCTGATACGTCTCCAACGTATCTATAATTTTTGATTGTTCCATGCTATTATATTATCATTCTTGTATGTTTTACAATCATTTTGTAGCAACTTCATATGATTTTTTTGGAACTAACCTATTGAAAAAGTGCCTAGTGCCAGTTGCTGTTTTTTGCTTGTTTTTTACTTCGCAGAAAATCAATACCAAACGGAGTCCAAACACAGCGAAACTTTTTGGAGAATTTTTCTGGGCTAGAGGACACATGATGGGCCAAAGAAGTACCAGAGGGGTGCCCCGCAGGGGCACAACCCGCCTGGGCGCGCCTGGGCGCCTACGCCCGCCATGGTGGGTTGTGCCCACCTCGGTGGCCTCCCAATATTCCAGAAACCTAGGGAAGTCAACGAAAAACCATTCTAGCTGTCGCAAGTTATAGAAACCATAGATCCAATCTAGACACCATCACGGAAGAGTTCATCATCCTCATTGGTGCCTCTCCGATGATGCGTGAGTAGTTCATTGTAGACCTTCGGGTTCATAGTTTGTCGCTAGATGGCTTCCTCTCTCTCTTTTCATTATCAATACAATGGTCTCTTGGAGATCTATTTGATGTAACTCATTTTGCGGTGTGTTTGTTGGGATCCGATGACCTTTGAGTTTATGATCAGATCTATGTTTTTATGCATGAAAGTTGTTTGAGTATTTTTATCTCTTATATGCATGTTTACTTATAGCCTCGTATTTGTTCTTCAAATCTTTGGTTTTTTTAGGCCGATCAGATCGATTTTTCTTGCCATGGGAAGAGGTGCTTTGTGATAGCTTCGACCTTACGGTGCTCAATCCTAGTGACTGAACAGGAAATGTGTCGGGGTACACAAACGGGGGCATATGTTTGCCCCTGACTTGTGCACGGACACCAAAGCCACCAACTCGGCAGGATTGCTGCGACCAAGCCAAGACCACGCATAAGAGGTCTACTCTTTGAAGAATAAGAGTGCAGATCAAGAAGACCAAGTCAAGCTAGAGGAGCATGATGTCGCTAAGGGAAAAAACTCCCTTGCTGGGTAGGAGAGCCTGACGAGAGCGAGGTTGCCCCAAAAATAAGTCTGCTGACCACCCCGGTGGGCTTGCCGGGCACAGCAAGGGCAGATTACCCCGCCAAGGCTACACCACTCCACCTCACCACAATGCAAGTCATCGATCGGTGTGGTGTCAAGCCCCCAAGTGACTAAGTGGCTGTTTCCTGCCACATGGCAGCCACTTCCTACAGATAACACCTCCAAATGACACCCGTCCTAAGACATGTCAAGCAAGCAGGCGCGAAGCTAGCACAGCAGCCCGGTAAGGCTTGTCGGGCATGCTATGATGTGAAACTAAGCGACACATTTAGGGCGCTCTGTCCGCCTGCAGAATTAGGTATGATAGCACTGTTTGCTATCTAATCAGAACACAAAGACTGATTTGCCATTGTGGTGACCCCTTGCTCTATAAAAGGAGGCCCATGTCAACCATAGAAAGGGTTCAGAGATTCGGCCATTCGGACCCCTGTGCACACAAACTCCACCATTATCCACCAATCAATCCACCAAAGCAGGAGTAGGGTCTACGCCTCGCGGTGGCCCGAACCTAGGAAAAACTACCTGTGTGATCTCGGTCGTGTTGTGTTGCGCTTCTCCGCTCTTGGTGCAACGTGCCCATCCCCCTGCCAAACCAAAAGGGGCTCATGGTCCCATCGGTGGCTGTTGTTTCCCACGACATCTTTGGCACGCCAGGTAGGGGGCGGCACTTCCGCGAACCTGAGAAGCATATGTAGCATGTCGTCTTCATCGTCATTTTCTTCATCGATGGCTTCATCATCCGTGACGCCGAGGAAAGGCGGGAGGTGATGGGAACAGAGAGGGGAAGCAATATCGCTTCCCGCACACCCCGTTCGGTCTCCACTGCCTCCCTCCACCGCAGCTGCTGCAGTGGCAAGGATTGATAACAACAACTACAAAAAAACCACTTCCGTGATGATACGTGTTTGTCATAGAAGGTCACATTTTCTGTCGTGCATATACATCCAAGATGATTTTATGAGAGAATCAAGATAGTCATACCTGGGCTGTCGTAGAAGTGTTCCATGATGTTACCAAAATTATCATCACAGAATTCTCCACTTCCATGACGATAAATCACACGTCATAGAAGTGCTTTCGTCAAGGGTAACTGACACGTGGCATCCACAGTAACGGGTAGCCATTAAGCTATCGGGTTCCAGTTTGGATCCGATAACACGTTAACAGCCCAGACCAATGGGGATTTTCCATGTGTAAAATTCTCATTCGCCGACAGATCCACGTGTCAGCCCACCGTTCAGGCAGTTGTCATCTAGCGACTGGACGGGATGCGCTGATGATTGATATGTCTCCAACGTATCTACTTTTCCAAACACTTTTGCCCTTATTTTGGACTCTAACTTGCATGATTTAAAAAAAAACTAACCCGGATTGACGCTGTTTTCAGCAGAACTGCCATGATGTTGTTTTATGTGTAGAAAAGAAAAGTTCTCGGAATGTCCTGGAAATCCACGGAGGCACTTTTTGGATTTAATAAGAATTTTTGGCGACAGAATTAATGCCAGGGGCCCACAGCCTGTCCACAAGACAGGGGGGCGCCCCCCTAGGGCATGGCCCCCTATCTCGTGGGCCCCCTGGACCTCCTCGGACCTCAACTCCAACTCCATATATTCCGTATCGGGGAGAAAAAAATGAAGGAGAAAGTTTCATCGCATTTTACGACACGGAGCCGCCGCCAAGCCCTAATCACTCTCGGGAGGGCTGATCTAGAGTCTGTTCGGGGCTCCGGAGAGGGGGATTCATCGTTGTCGTCATCATCAACCATCCTCCATCACCAATTTCATGATGCTCACCGCCGTGCGTGAGTAATTCCAACGTAGGCTTGCTGGACGATGATGGGTTGGATGAGATTTACCATGTAATCAAGTTAGTTTTATTAGGGTTTGATCCCTAGTATCAGCTATGTTCTGAGATTGATGTTGCTATGACTTTGCTATGCTTAATTCTTGTCACCAGGGCCCGAGTGCCATGATTTCAGATCTGAACCTATTATTTTTTCATGAAAATATGTGTGTTCTTGATCCTATCTTGCAAGTCTATAGTCAACTATTATGTATTATGATCCGACAACCCCGAAGAGACAATAATCGGGATACTTCTCGGTGATGACCGTGGTTTGAGGAGTTCATGTATTCACTATGTGCTAATGCTTTGTTCCAGTTCTCTATTAAAAGGAGGCCTTTATATCCCTTAGTTTCCACTAGGACCCCGCTTCAACGGGAGGGTAGGACAAAAGATGTCATACAAGTTCTTTTCCATAAGCACGTATGACTATTTATGGAATACATGCCTACATTACATTGATGAATTGTAGCTAGTTCTATATCACCCTATGTTATAATTATTGCATGAGGAATCGCATCTGGCATAATTATCCATCACTGATCCATTGCCTACGAGCTTTTCATATATTGTTCTTTGCTTATTTACTTTTCCGTTGCTACTGTTACAACTACTACAAAAACCCAAAAACATTTATCTTTACTTTTGCTACCGTTACCTTTATTATCATACCACTTTTTCTACTAAACACTTTGCTGCAGATACTAAGTTATCCAGGTGTGGTTGAATTGACAACTCAACTGCTAATACTCAAGAATATTCTTTGGCTCCCCTTGTGTCAAATCAATAAATTTGGGTTGAATACTCTACCCTCAAAAGCTGTTGCGATCCCCTATACTTGTGGGTTATCAAGACTAATTTCTGGCACCGTTGCCGGGGAGCATAACTCTATTCTGTGAGTTGATACGTCTCCAACGTATCTATAATTTTTGATTGCTCCATGCTACTTTATCTATTGTTTTGAACTATAATGGGCTTTATTTTCCACTTTTATATTATTTTTGGGACTAACCTATTAACCAGCGGCCCAGCCCAGAATTTCTGTTTTTTTGCCTTTTTCAGTATTTCGAAGAAACAGAATATCAAACGGAGTCCAAACGGAATGAAACCTTCGGGATCGTAATTTTCCAACCGAACGTGATCCAGGAGACTTGGACCCTACTCCAAGAAGCTTCTGAGGAGGTCACGA
>NC_041385.1:306401308-306502112 GCF_002162155.2 Triticum dicoccoides | reverse complement strand
GAGCTCCACCGACGTACTCCTTCCTCCTATATATACCTACGTACCCCGAACGATCAGAACAGGAGCCAAAAACCTAATTCCACCGCCGCAACCTTCTGTATCCATGAGATCCCATCTTGGGGCCTGTTCCGAAGCTTCGCCGGAGGGGGCATCCACCATGGAGGGCTTCTACATCATCACCATAGCCCCTCCGATGAAGTGTGAGTAGTTTACTTCAGACCGTCGGGTCCATAGCTAGTAGCTAGATGGCTTATTCTCTCTTTTTGGATCTCAATACAATGTTCTCCCCCTCTCTCGTGGAGATCTATTCGATGTAATCTTCTTCTTTTTGCGGTGTGTTTGTTGAGACCGATGAATTGTGGGTTTATGATCTAGCTTATCTATGAATAATATTTGAATCTTCTCTGAATTCTATTATGTGTGATTGAGTTATCTTTGCAAGTCTCTTTGAATTATCCGTTTGGTTTGGCCAACTAGATTGGTAGTTCTTGCAATGGGAGAAGTGCATGGCTTTGGGTTCAATCTTGCGCTATCCTTACTCAGTGATAGAAAGAGTTGCAAGGCACGTATTGTATTGTTGCCATCGAGGATAACAAGATGGGGCATTTATCATATTGCATGAATTTATTCCAATACATCATGTCATCTTGCTTAAGGCGTTACTCTGTTTTTAACTTAATACCCTAGATGCATGCTGAGTAGCGGTCGATGAGTGGAGTAATAGTAGTAGATGCAGAATCATTTCGATCTACTTGTCACGAACGTGATGCCTATATACATGATCATACCTAGATAACCTCATAACTATGCTCAATTCTATCAATTGCTCAACAGTAATTTGTTCACCCATCGTAGAATACTTATGCTCTTGAGAGAAGCCACTAGTGAAACCTATGGCCCCCGGGTCTATTCTAATCATATCAATCTCCATCACTTTATTTAATTGCTTTTCTTTTACTTTTTACTTTGCATCTTTATACCAAAAATACCAAAAATATTATCTCTATCAGATCTCACTCTCGTAAGTGATCGTGAAGGGATTGACAACCCCTAATCGCGTTGGTTGCGAGTAGCTATCGTTTTGTGCAGGTACGAGGGACTTGCGCATGACCTCCTACTGGATTGATACCTTGGTTCTCAAAAACTGAGGCAAATACTTACGCTACTGTGCTGCATCATCCTCTCCTCTTTGGGGAAAACCAACACAAGCTCGAGACGTAGCAAGAAGGATTTCTGGCACCGTTGCCGGGGAGGCTTACGCAAAAGTCAACATACCAAGTACCCATCAAAATCCCTATCTCTCGCATTATATTATTTGCCATTTGCCTCTCGTTTTCCTCTCCCCCACTTCACCCTTGCCGTTTTATTTGCCCTCTCTTTCCCAATCTCCTCCTCTCTTTCCCGTTTGCCTTTTCCCATTGCCTTTCTATTTGCTTGTGTTACCATGTGCCTTATATTTGCTTGCATCTTCGCTTGCTAAAAGTTTATGGATCCTCATACACTTGCTAATCTCTTTAAGAGATCCAATTATGTTGATCCTATTGCTAGTGAGTTGAGTGCACTAGATTATCTTTATGAGGTTTTGCTTGAAATTTGTGAATCTGAAAATTATGATGAAGAAATTTATGAAGAGATTCATGATAACTCCTTGAATAAAAAGCATGATTGCAATGATTTTCCTATAAATTCTCTTGATGTAAATTGTGCTAATAATATGCAAAACCCTAAGCTTGGGGATGCTAGTTTTGCTATGTCTACTACTTGTTTCAATGATCATGATTGGGGTGATTCTTCTTACAACCTTGAAAATTTATTTAAGCCCCATGATGAATATGAGATTGATAATATTGTTTGCAATAATATTGAAAGTGGGTTTGGAAGAGTGTCAACTTTAGATCCCACATATTTGGAGAATTTTCAATCATATGAAATTTTTGATGAAAATGGGTTTGGAGAGGTCATGACTTTAGTTCATGTTAATCCCACTATTTTTGAAGAGTGTCAACTTTGCATACATGTGGATCGTGTTAAGAATATGTTTTGTGATAGCTATATTGTTGAATTTGCTTATGATCCTACATGTAATTATTATGAGAGAGGAAAATATGGTTGTAAAAATTTTCATGATAATAATTCACCTCTCGTTATGTTGAGATTGCTATTGTTTCTTTCCACTTCCTTGCATATGCTAGTTTTTGCTTGTTATGATAATTTGTTTGCCTATAAGATGCCTATGCATAGGAAGCATGTTAGACTTAGATGTGTTTGTAATGTGTTTCATGATGCTCTCTTTGCGCTTCAATTCCTATCTTTCATGTGAGCATCATCATAATCTCAATGCCCATCTAGGGGCGTTAAACGATAGCGCTTGTTGGGAGGCAACCCAATTTTATTTTGTGTTTTTTGTTTTTTTCTTCTGTTTAGGAATAAATAATCCATCTACCTTCTGTTTGGATGTGGTTTTATGTTTTAATTAGTGTTTGTGCCAACTAGGACCTATAGGATAACCTACAATGATAGTTGATTTGATTCTGCTGAAAAACAGAAACTTTGCACGCACGAATTTGGTTATGATAAATTACAGGAACGTGCTTTTGCGTTGATTCTTCTTGATGCTGATCAATAAACAAATTGTCCACGACTTCCTATTTTGGTAAAAAATTTAGAGTTCCAGAAGTTTGCGTTAGTTACAGATTACTACTGACTGTTCTGTTTTTGACAGATTCTGTTTTTCGTGTGTTGTTTGCCTATTTTGATGAATCTATGGCTAGTAAAATAGTTTATAAACCATAGAGAAGTTGGAATACAGTAGGTTTAACACCAATATAAATAAATGAGTTAATTACAGTACCTTGAAGTAGTATTTTCTTTTCTTTCTCTAACGGAGCTCACGAGATTTCTGTTGAGTTTTGTGTTGTGAAGTTTTCAAGTTTTGGGTGAATTCTTTCGATGGATTATGGAACAAGGAGTGGCAAGCGCCTAAGCTTGGGGATTCCCATGGCACCCACAAGATAATCTAAGGACACCAAAAAGTCAAAGCTTGGGGATGCCCCGGAAGGCATCCCCTCTTTCGTCCACTTCCATCGGTAATTTCCTTGGAGCTATATTTTTATTCACCAACATGATATGTGTTTTGCTTGGAGCGTCTTGTATTATTTGCATCTTTGCTTGTTAGTTTACCACAATCATCCTTTCTGTACACACCTTTTGAGAGAGCCATACATGAATTGAAATTTTATAGTATACTCTATGTGCTTCACATATATCTTTTGAGCTTGATAGTTTGCTCATAGTGCTTCACTTATATCTTTTGAGCGTGATAATTTTTGCTCTAGTGCTTCACTTATATCTTTTAGAGCACGGTGGTGGATTTGTTTTAAAGAAACTTCATATCTCATGCTTCACTTAGATTATTTTGAGAGTCGTTAATAGAATGGTAATTTGCTTAATGTTAAAATACTTGGTATTGAAGATATGTGAAACTTTCTTTTGAGTGCATTGAATACTAAGATAAGTTTGATGCTTGATAATTGTTTTGAGATATGAAGGTGATAATATTAGAGTCATGCTAGCTGAGTAGTTGTGAATTGAAAGAATACTTGTGTTGAAGTTTGTGATTCCCGTAGCATGCACGTATGGTGAATCGTTATGTGATGAACTCGGAGCATGATTTATTTATTGATTGTCTTCCTTATGAGTGGCGGTTGGGGATGAGCGATGGTCTTTTCCTACCAATCTATCCCCCTAGGAGCATGCGCGTAATACTTTGCTTTGATAACTTCTAGATTTTTGCAATAAGTATATGAGTTCTTTATGACTAATGGTGAGTCCATGGATTATACGCACTTTTTCCCATCCTTCCATCATTGCTAGCCTCTCTAATACCGCGCACCTTTCGCCGATATCATACACCCACCATAAACCTTCCTCAAAACAGACACCATACCTACCTATCATGGCATTTCCATAGACATTCCGAGATATATTGCCATGCAACTTTCCACCGTTCCGTTTATTATGACACGCTCCATCATTGTCATATTGCTAGCATGATCATGTAGCTGACATTGTATTTGTGGCAAAGCCACCATTCATAATTCTTTCATACATGTCACTCATGATTCATTGCATATCCCGGTACACCGCCGGAGGCATTCATATAGAGTCATATTTTCGTTCTAAGTATCGAGTTGTAATTGTTGAGTTGTAAGAAAAATAAAAGTGTGATGATCATCATTATTAGAGCATTGTCCCAAGTGAGGAAAGGATGATGGAGTCTATGATTCCCCCACAAGTCGGGATGAGACTCCGGGCGAAAAAAAAGAGAGGCCATAAAAAAAAGGAGAAAAGTCCCAAATAAAAAAAATGAGAGAAAAAGAGAGAAGGGACAATGCTACTATCCTTTTACCACACTTGTGCTTCAAAGTAGCACCATGATCTTCATGGAGAGTCTCTCATTTTGTCACTTTCATATACTAGTGGGAATTTTTCATTATAGAACTTGGCTTGTATATTCCAATGATGGGCTTCCTGAAAATGCCTTAGGTCTTCGTGAGCAAGAGAGTTGGATGCACACCCACTTAGTTTCTTTTGTTGAGCTTTCATATACTTATAGCTCTAGTGCATCCGTTGCATGGCAATCCCTACTCACTCACATTGGTATCTATCGATGGGCATCTCCATAGCCCGTTGATATGCCTAGTTGATGTGAGACTATCTTCCCTCTTTTTGTCTTATCCACAACCACCATTCTATTCCACATATAGTGCTATATCCATGGCTCACACGCATGTATTGCGTGAAGATTGAAAAAGTTTTGAAAATGTTAAAGTATGAAACAATTGCTTGGCTTGTCATCGGGGTTGTGCATGATTTAAATACTTCGTGTGGGGAAGATGGAGCATAGCCAGACTATATGATTTTGTAGGGATAACTTTGTTTGGCCATGTTATTTTGAGAAGACATAATTGCTTTGTTAGTATGCTTGAAGTATTATTATTTTTATGTCAATATGAACTTTTGTCTTGAATCTTTCGGATCTGAATATTCATACCATGATGAAGAAGATTTACATTGAAATTATGCCAAAGTATCACTCCGCATCAAAAATTCTTTTTTTTATCATTTACCTACTCGAGGACGAGTAGGAATTAAGCTTGGGGATGCCTTATACGTCTCCAACGTATCTATAATTTTTGATTGCTCCATGCTACTTTATCTATTGTTTTGGACTATAATGGGCTTTATTTTCCACTTTTATATTATTTTTCGGACTAACCTATTAACTGGAGGCCCAGCCCAGAATTGTTGTCTTTTGCCTTTTTCAGTATTTTGAAGAAACAGAATATCAAATGGAGTCCAAACGGAATGAAACCTTCGAGATCATGATTTTCCAACCGAACGTGATCCAGGAGACTTGGACCCTACTCCAAGAAGCTTCCGAGGAGGTCACGAGGGTGGAGGGCATCCCCCACCCCCTGGGCGCGCCCCCTACCTCGTGGGCCCCTCGGAGCTCCACCGACGTATTCCTTCCTCCTATATATACCTACGTACCCCCGAACGATCAGAACCGGAGCGAAAAACCTAATTCCACCGCCGCAACCTTTTGTATCCACGAGATCCCATCTTGGGGCCTGTTGCGGAGCTCCGCCGGAGGGGGCATCCACCATGCAGGGCTTCTACATCATCACCATAGCCCCTCCGATGAAGTGTGAGTAGTTTACTTCAGACCTTCGGGTCCATAGCTAGTAGCTAGATGGCTTCTTCTCTCTTTTTGGATCTCAATACAATGTTCTCCCCCTCTCTCGTGGAGATCTATTCGATGTAATCTTCTTCTTTTTGCGATGTGTTTGTTGAGACCGATGAATTGTGGGTTTATGATCCAGCTTATCTATGAATGATATTTGAATCTTCTCTGAATTCTTTTATGTGTGATTGAGTTGTCTTTGCAAGTCTCTTCGAATTATCCATTTGACCTGGCCAACTAGATTGGTTGTTCTTGCAATGGGAGAAGTGCATGGCTTTGGGTTCAATCTTGCGGTGTCCTTACTCAGTGACAGAAAGAGTTGCAAGGCACGTATTGTATTGTTGCCATCAAGGATAACAAGATGCGGTATTTATCATATTGCATGAATTTATTCCTCTACATCATGTCATCTGGCTTAAGGTGTTACTCTGTTTTTAACTTAATACTCTAGATGCATGCTGGATAGCGGTCGATGAGTGGAGTAATAGTAGTAGATGCAGAATCGTTTCGATCTACTTGTCATGGACGTGATTCCTATATACATGATCATACCTAGATAACCTCATAACTATGCTCAGTTCTATCAATTGCTCAATAGTAATTTGTTCACCCACCGTAGAATACTTATGCTCTTCAGAGAAGCCACTAGTGAAAGCTATGGCCCCCGGGTCTATTCTAATCATATCAATCTCCATCACTTTATTTACTTGCTTTGCTTTTACTTTTTAGTTTGCATCTTTATACCAAAAATACCAAAAATATTATCTCTATCAGATCTCACTCTCGTAAGTGACCGTGAAGGGATTGACAACCCCTAATTGTGTTGGTTGCGAGTAGCTATCGTTTTGTGCAGGTATGAGGGACTTGCGCCTGACCTCCTACTGTATTGATACCTTGGTTCTCAAAAACTGAGGGAAATACTTACGCTACTGTGCTGCATCATCCTCTCCTCTTCGGGGAAAACCAACGCAAGCTCGAGACGTAGCATGAGTCACTTGGGATTTATATCTGTTGATCACTATGAAGAACTTGAAATACGATCGAACTACTATTTTGCCCTCAACTACGATGGGAGGTAAGGAACTGCCATCTAGCTCTACACTAGATTCTCCTTCCGTTATTAGTAGGCTTGCGACACCTAAACCTGCTACTGTTATGAATTCTGATATGTCGCATGTTATTGATGATGCCACTTCTGCTATGAATGATGAAACTACTTCTGTCTGTGATACTATTGTGCCCTTAGGTGAATTTCTAGATGAACAACTTGCTAGAGTTAGGGGGAATGAAAATATTGAAGAACCTATTATTAATGATAGTGATGATGAAGGTTCCCCCAATGATTATGTATTACCTGTTGTTCCTAAGGGTTATGTTATGAATGAAAAAGCTGCTATGGAAATTCTTGCTTGCAATGATAGAAATGATCTTAAGAAATTATTAGCTAAATGGAAGCAGCAGTCTCTTAATGCTAGAATGAAACCCGGTCCTGCTTTTGATACTTCACCTATTTGTGTTACTGATAAGGATTATGAATTCTCTGTTGATCCTGAGATTATTACTTTAGTTGAATTTGATCCTTTTTATGGCCTTGAATCTGAAACTGTTGTGGCACATCTTACCAAGTTGAATGATATAGCCACCCTATTTACTAATGATGAGAAGTCTCGCTATTTATATATCCTTAAGATATTTCCGTTCTCATTATAGGGTGATGCTAAGACTTTGTATAATTCTCTTGCTCCTGGTTGTGTGCATAGTCCCCAGGATATGATTTATTACTTCTCTGCTAAATATTTCCCTGCCCATAAGAAACAAGCTGCCTTACGGGAAATTTATAATTTTGTGCAAATCAAAGAACAGAGTCTCCCACAAGCTTGGGGGAGGCTTCTTCGGTTACTTAATGCTTTGCCTGATCATCCTCTTAAGAAAAATGAAATACTTGATATCTTTTATAATGGACTAACCGATGCTTCCAAGTACTACTTGGATAGTTGTGCTGGTTGTGTTTTCAGGGAAAGAACAGTCGACGAAGCTGAAATACTATTGAATAATATGTTGACTAATGAAAATAATTGGACCCTTCCTGAGCCAATTCCTAAAGTAATTCCTGAACCAATTGAGCCAACCCCTGAGCCTATTCCTAAACCCACTCCGAAGAAGAGAGGTGTTTTATTTCTCAGTCCTGAAGATATGCAAGAGGCAAAGAAATCAATGAAAGAAAAAGGTATTAAAGCTGAAGATGTTAAGAATTTACCACTTATTGAAGAAATACATGGTCTTAATTTACCGCCTGAAGAACCATATTGTCTTGATAACCCGACACAGGTAGTAAAGGTAAATTGTCTCTATAGATATGATAAAGTTGAAATACCCTCTACGAAATTTCATAGCCCATGCTTAGATGAATTTGACGACTTTATGGCTAGACAAGAAAGTTTTAATGCTTATGTTGGTATAGAGTTAAAGAATAATGCTTTCGAGATAGGACGCGTAGGTGATAATCTGGCGAGAGTTAAAGATGAACTTCACCGCATTAGCAAATATGCTTCTATGGTTGCTACTCAAGCTGAGCAAGTACTTAAAGCTCAAAATGATTTGCTTGATGAATTCAATAATAAAAATTATTTTGCGGTTAGAGTGGCTACTAGAACTGGTAGAATGACTCAGGAACCTTTGTATCCTGAAGGCCACCCTAAGAGAATCGAGCAAGATTCTCAGAGAAATAATTTAGAGGCACCTAGTTCTTCTAAAAAGAAGAAGAAGAAAAATGGTAGAACTTTGCATGCTTCTAGTGAACCTACTGTAGAGACACCTGAGAATCCCAATGATATTTCTATTTCTGTTGCTGAAACACAACCAGGTGATGAACATGAACCTAGTGATAATGTTAATGACAATGTTCATGTTGATGCTCAACCTAGCAAAGACAACGATGTAGAGATTGAACCTGATGTTGATCTTGATAACCCACAATCAAAGAATTAACGTTATGATAAGAGAGACTTTGTTGCTAGGAAGCACGATAAAGAAAGAGAACCATGGGTTCAGAAACCCATGCCCTTTCCTCCTAAACCATCCAAGTCAAAGGATGATGAGGATTTTGAGCGCTTTCCTGAAATGATTAGACCTATTTTCTTACGTATGCGCTTAACTGATATGCTAAAAGTAAATCCTTATGCTAAGTATATGAAAGATATCATCACAAATAAAAGAAAGATACCGAAAGCTGAAATTTCCACCATGCTTGCTAATTACACTTTTAAGGCTGGAATACCAAAGAAACTTGGAGATCCGGGTGTACCAACTATACCATGTTCCATTAAAAGAAACTATGTTAGAAATGCTTTATGTGATCTTGGAGCTGGTGTTAGTGTTATGCCTCTCTCTTTATATCGTAGACTTGAATTGAATAAGTTGACACCTACTGAAATGGCTGATAAATCAACTGCTATACCAATCGGTATTTGTGAGGATGTGCCTGTTGTGGTTGCAAATGTCACTATCTTAACGTACTTTGTTATTCTTGATATTCCCAAGGACGATAGTATGTCTATTATCCTTGGTAGACCTTTTCTTAATACTGCAGGGGCTGTTATTGATTGCAACAAAGGCAATGTCACTTTTCATGATAATGGTAATGAGCATATGGTAAACATTTCGAGGAAACAATCTCAAGTTCATAGCATCAATTCTATTGAAAAAGTTCCAACTATCATTTTTGGAGGTTTTGAATTTCCTCTCCCTACTGTCAAGAAAAAAGTATGATATTCTTATTGTTGGGGATTTTCATATCCCCGTTGAGGTAACTTAGTGTTATTCGAAATTTCTCCGGTTCCGTGTTATTCGGAATGAGTTTGTTAACAAGACTTGATCAACCTTGTTAGTGGGTTCATTTTGATGACCACGAGATGGATGAAACTAGAAGGCACAACCTTGTGTACCCTCTTTTTACTTTCTGTTATTTAGAATAAATAAAGGAAAAAATATTATTATCTGTCTGTTTTCTAAATTATCCGTGCATTAAAAAATAGTCCGGAAATAAAAGTGCTCCAAATGCCTTGCAAATTTAGTATGATTTTTTCTGGAATATTTGAGGATTTTAGGCACTGAAAACACTGCAGGAGGGGCAAGCACCAGGCCACGAGAGAGGAGGGTGCCCCCCTGTCTCGTGGGCCCCCGGTGGCTCCCCTCCACTTATGCCAGCACCCACACACTTCATCTTCTACCCAAAAAATCCCCATCCAGCTCAAGAACGAGTTCTAGCTCGTTTTGCTGCGATTTTTGATCTCTTAGCTCAAAGCTCCATTAACAAAACTGCTTTGGGAGATTGTTGCTTGGTATGTGACTCCTCCATTGGTCCAATTAGTTTTTGTTCTAGTGCTTTATTCATTGCAAAATTTTGCTTCTTAGGTGACCATGTTCTTGAGCTTGCATGTTAAATTTTTAGGTCCCAAGCAATTCCAATGCATGATATAGGCTCTAGGCACTTGTAGGAGTAGTTGCTATCAATCTTGTTTAGTTTTATTCACTTTTATTTTGAAGTTACTAAAATTTCAGAAATTTTCAGAAAATGTTAAGGAGGATCTTTAAAGGCTCTTCTAGCCAAAGCTATGAGGAAAAACAAGCAAAAGAGAAAGAAAAGGCCAAGTATAATCTTCCTTGCTTAGCGGAAGTACGGTTGTGCGAGTGGCCATGTGAGGATTTCTTAAAAGAAGCCAGAATTCATGAAGGCTTTTATGCTTTAATCGAGACTGCAGGCCTCACCGGTTTCATGAACGACCGAATCAATCAGTATCTCTTACTCACCAATACTTTCGTGCAAAACTTTTATTATTATCCTAAGAAGTCACTGCCTGCAGTATCATTTCATTTATATGATGAATTCAAAGAAATGTCTTTACGTCATTTTTGCGCGGTATGTAGGATACCTTATGAGGGAGAATTAGATGAACCCCATCGTGACGATGTGGGTGGCTTTGTTAATACTATTGCTATAGAGGAGCCAAAGAAGGGCTCCGAGGCGAAGGTCTCTAGCATACACTTTCCTGTTTTACGCTACTTTGCCATATTTGCTAGTAGAAGCTTGATTGGTCGTGGAATTAGTGGAAATTTGAGCGTTCCAGATATTATTATTATTCAACATGCTTTGCTAGGAGACAATACTTTTAGTATGGGTGTCGTCGTTGCTAAACGGCTAGCCCTGAATCGTACAAAAGGCCCCATATTTGGAGGTATCTATGCTGCACGTCTTGCTGAACATTTTCAGATACCCATTAGGCATTATGAGGAGGAGGAGACAAAATTACCCCCTCACATTTTAGATTACAAGAGCATGGTAGCACATAAGTTTATTGTTGACAACGAAGAGAAGATGCTCTTGTATAGACTTAGATTCAATAAGAAACACTTTGAGTTTATTATTTTGCCTGCACCTCTGTTATTTGATTTGCTTGTAGAAAATCGCCTTGTCACGCCGAAAGCGGTGAACAATCACCGATCTCAAGCTTTTACTCCAGAACCTGAACCTGAGCCGGAACCTGAGCTGGACCCTTATCGTGCATCATCTGCCCAGTGGGATCCGGAGATGACCAGCTAGTGGTATCCTGATTACACCTCCCAGTACACCGGGGAGAGTAGCGGCAGTCCTTGGTATAAAACCAACTTAGGCCAAAAGCCTAAGCTTGGGGGAGTACGTATTTCTCACCGACTTTACATTCATGTTCACACATTCATCGTCGGTGCTCATACTCTTTCAATGTATTATCCATGTTAGTTTAAATTACTTTTTCTAGTTTTCTTCTTGTGTGTTTGATAAACCTTGAGAAAAACCAAAAAAATTAGTTAGTTTAATTTCCATGCTTGTAGTAGAATTAAAATGAAAACCCAAAAAGATTTCTAGTTCTTCTTTTTACTTGTTGGGAGCTTTCCCGTGTAAATAGTTTTATTTTCTTTTCTTTCCTTTAGGGGTCGAGAAGACCATATTGAAAATGCTTAGTGGCTCTTATATGCATGATTGTTTATTTAAACTTAGAGCCCATATTACCTTGTCTTCTCTCTTGAGTTTAATGCTTGCAGATTCCAGCTTAGTCCAATGCACGTGCACTCTTATTATTATACACATCGTTCGGTCATGCAAGTGAAAGGCAATAATGACGTTATATGATGAACTTATTGGGATGAGAAAAGCCGGTATGAACTCGACCTCTCTTGTTTTTGTAAATATGATGATTCATCGTTCCTGAGTCAGCTATTATGAAGTAAACATATTTGCAATGACATTTAGAGATTATAGTTACTTGTGCCATGCTTGATTAGCTATGAGTTATAATGGTTTACCTTCCGTGCCAGCATGCTATTAGAATGATTATGATATGGTATGATGGGATGGTATCCTCCTTTGAATGAATTGAGTGACTCGACTTGGCACATGTTCACGCATGTAGTTGAATCAAATCAAAATAGCCTTCATGATATTTATGTTCATGGTGGATTATATCCTACTCATTCTTGTACTCGGTGTGAATTAATTTCAATGCATGTTTACGACTGTTGTCGGTCTCTCAGTTGGTCGCTTCCCAGTCTTTTGCTAGCCTTCACCTGTACTAAGCGGGAATACTGCTTGTGCATCCAAACTCCTTAAACCCCAAAGTTGTTCCATACGAGTCCACTATACCTTCCTATATGCAGTATTTACCTGCCGTTCCAAGTAAATTTGTATGTGCCAAACTCCAAACCTTCAAATGAAATTATGTTTTGTATGCTCGAGCAGCTCATGTTTCAACTAGGGCTGCCTATATCTTCCATGTTAGGTGGGTTATTCTCAAGAGGAGTTGACTCCCTCCTCATTCACGAGAAAGGGCCGGTAACCGGGATGCCTAGTCCCATGATCCAAAAAGATCAAAGCAAATCAAAATAATTAAACAAAACTCCCCCAGGGCTGTTGTATGTTGGAGGCACTCGTTGTTTGGAGCAAGCCATGGATTGATGCTTCTTGGTGGTCGGGGGAGTATAAACCTTTACCTTCTGTTTGGGAACTGCCTATAATGCATGTAGTATGGAAGATACATCCATCTCATAGTTGTTGCATTGACAGCGAAAGTATGCCGCTCAAAATCTTATTCACTCTCTATTTTAAAATCGAGCTCTGGCACCTCTACAAATCCCTTCTTCCCTCTGCAAAGGGCCTATCTATTTACATTTATGTTGAGTCATAACCGTTCTTATTAAAAAGCACCCGCTGGAGAGCACACTGTCATTTGAATTCATTATTATTGGTTTATATTGGGTATGACTTGATTGGATCTCTTTTACCATGAATTACAATGTTCAGTCGGTCCTTAATCTTTAAAGGTGCTCTGCATTTATGTTTTGCGGTCTCAGAAAGGGCTAGAGAGATACCATTTTGTTATATCATGTTATGATTATTTTGAGAAAGTGTTGTCATCCGAGTTTTACTATTATGGCTCGCTAGCTGATTGTGTTATTGATATGAGTAATTGTGAGACCTATGTGTTATTGTGAGTATGGTTAGTTCGTAATATTTGCTGAAACTTGAATGCTGGCTTTTCATGTTACAACAACAAGAGCAAACAGAGTTTGTAAAAGTTTTTCTTTATCACTTTCAGTTTATTAACTGAATTGCTTGAGGACAAGCAAATGTTTAAGCTTGGGGGAGTTGATACGTCTCCAACGTATCTACTTTTCCAAACACTTTTGCCCTTGTTTTGGACTCTAACTTGCATGATTTCAATGAAACTAA
The DNA here is from genome assembly GCF_002162155.2 of Triticum dicoccoides. NCBI lineage: Eukaryota > Viridiplantae > Streptophyta > Magnoliopsida > Poales > Poaceae > Triticum > Triticum dicoccoides. The sequence goes on along the minus strand of NC_041385.1, from coordinate 306,488,604 downwards.
CCCAGACTGACGTTGTTTTCATCAGAACTACCATGACATTGTTTTATGTGTAGAAAAGAAAAGTTCTCGGAATGTCCTGGAAATCCACGGAGGCACTTCTTGGATTTAATAAGATTTTTTGGCAAAAGAATTAATCCCAGGGGGCCCACAACCTGTCCACGAGACAGGGGGGCGCCCCCCTAGGGCGCGGCCCCCTATCTCATGGGCCCCCTGGACCTCCTCCGACCTCAACTCCAACTCCATATATTCCGTCTCGGGGAGAAAAAAAACAGGGAGAAAGTTTCATCGCGTTTTACGACACAGAGCCGCCGCCAAGCCCTAATTTCTCTCAGGAGGGCTGTTCCGGAGTCCGTTCGGGGCTCCGGAGAGGGGGGTTCGTCGCCGTCATCATCATCAACCATCCTCCATCACCAATTTCATGATGCTCACCGCCGTGAGTGAGTAATTCCATCGTAGGCTTGCTGGACGGTGATGGGTTTGATGAGATTTACCATGTAATCAAGTTAGTTTTGTTAGGGTTTGATCCCTAGTATCCACTATGTTCTGAGATTGATGTTGCTATGACTTTGCTATGCTTAATGCTTGTCACTAGGGCCCAAGTGCCATGATTTCAGATCTGAACCTATTATGTTTTCATGAATATATGTGTGTTCTTGATCCTATCTTGCAAGTATATAGTCACCTATTATGTGTTATGATCCGACAACCCCAAAGTGACAATAATCCGGATACTTCTCGGTGATGACCGTAGTTTAGGAGTTCATGTATTCACTATGTGCTAATGCTTTGTTCCGGTTCTCTATTAAAAGGCGGCCTTAATATCCCTTAGTTTCTGCTAGGACCCCGCTTCAACGGGAGGGTAGGACAAAAGATGTCATACAAGTTCTTTTCCATAAGAACGTATGACTATTTATGGAATACATCCCTACAGTACATTGATTAAGCTAGTTCTATATCACCCTATGTTATAACTATTGCATGAGGAATCGCATCCGGCATAATTATCCATCACTGATCCATTGCCTACGAGCTTTTCATATATTATTCTTTGCTTATTTACTTTTCCGTTGCTACTCTTACAACTACTACAAAAACCCAAAAACATTTATCTTTACGTTTGCTACCGTTACCTTTATTATCATACCACTTTTGCTACTAAACACTTTGCTGCAGATACTAAGTTATCCAGGTGTGGTTGAATTGACAAGTCAACTGCTAATACTCAAGAATATTCTTTGGCTCCCCTTGTGTCAAATCAATAAATTCGGGTTGAATACTCTACCCTTGAAAGCTATTGCGATCCCCTATACTTGTGGGTTATCAATGATACATCAACACGTGTCTCGGCCTAACAATGGTCCATTCAGTTTAAAAGGCCCGGCCTATCAAAATAAGCGGGCCGGCCCATTAGCGGCCTACTTGGGTTACGCCCATTCAGAAGTATGGCCCATACGAGTTACACAAAATTGTCCCATCAAAGGCCCATTCTAGATTTGACAATTTCCAGCCCAGCCCGTTAATGGCCCGCTACATCTTTGGGCCCAATTACAGCCCGAGCTTCTATCATCCTGTTAGCAGCCCACCCTCAGTTCTAGCCCGTTAACAGGCCGAAACGTCTTTTGGACTTTTCTTGGCCCATTCTGCAGTTGGGCCAACTTCTAGACCGCTGTGACTTTAGGCATTTCCTCGGCCAATTCGGTAAATGGGTGAATTCCTAGCCCATTTTGTCTTTCGGTCTATTAACAGCCCGCACAATAGTTGGGCCTTTCACTATACAACCTAATTTTGGGTCCATTAGCGGCCCATGTTCCGTAGGGCAATATTTCAGCCTGACGTGATTTTCGACCTGTTAAAAGGCTAGTTTGCAAATTGGGCCGCCTCTGCCCCAAAACACTTTCGGCCTCTTACTGGCCCGAGACAAAATTGACATTTATTTTGGCCTGCAAGAGGCCCGCGGGCAATTTCCATTTATACGGGCCTATCGAGCTTTCAGCCTATTAATGGCCTGCTAAGAACCATTGTTACAGTGGGCCACATCATTTGCGATCCACTAAATATTATTTTGACTAGCCCAATTAAGGCCCTCTTTGACTACACATGTTTGTTTGTTCGCATGGCGTCTAGGAAATGTTTGGGCGTGTTGGACCCCGTTTCAATGATATAGCATATTCAAAGAATTATCCTACTCTATACTATCGCCTCTAAAAAACATACACTATACAATAAAGAGACTAAGGCATACAAACATAGAAAAATCCTACACTATACAATAAATAAATTATAGCTGATTATACCCACTATGCATTATAGTTGGCACCAGTGATAATAAAGCATACACAAATAGAAAATTACATACATTGGGAAATAAAGCTCATACATCATGGGCGCGCATCAACATAACTTACCATTTGAACTATAATCTCTTCAGAAAATAGGATTGGCCGGATTCAGATTGCACAATTTTCAGTTTGCAAAATCTCAAATTCCTTCGTGGTTACCTCAGTGTCTTGTTTCATTTTTTGACTCCTCCATCTAATACGCACAAGTCCAGTCTCAACTTGTTGATTGCATGTTAAGAATCATGTACACGTTGTCTTGCCACCTCTATTTGATGCTCGAGAACATCAGCACATTCCACTTCCAATCCATAATCATTTGGTAACGGCCATGCCACACTGCTCGCAGATCTTTGTGTTGATGTCACTTCGTCCTGAAATGTCTCTGTAAGTACACATGACTAGGGCAAAAATATAGTTACAACGGTGAAGCGAGCAAGACAGACTATTTTGTACATGGAAAAATAGTACTAACAATAATGTTACATGTCATGAAGCATAAGCAGGTGATATTTTAAAAATTAAAAAAATGGTAGTCTATGCATCCCGCATACAGAAATCTCTCTTAGCTCACCAGAGGAGCATGATGTTGGGGCCAAATCCAAAACACAGACATGTTACAAATTTAGACAACACATTGCGTATAAGTAAGCAAGTAGTTGGCCATTCTGTAGCTCCATTAAAGTCTTAGGGAGCATAATGAACAGCAGAGGGATTCATACAAACCTACTACAACAAGCAAAACTATGCAATCATTAGCCTAGTATAAACTAGATTGTGAGCCTCATGTAGCAATAGTTGGTTAATAGACTTCAAGCTTCAGGCACACTTCGCTAGAGTAATTTGGTAAGGCCTTTAATTATGTCAACTAATAGTTATACAAGTACCCAACAACAGGTATCATTGTTTGGGCATCTCATTAACTGAGGACAAATAAAGCAATTGAAAAGACCAATTTAACTATGCCTAAAAAACAAGAAATTGAACTATTGAGTTGGCAGCATGCATACATGCACGCCTAATACGTCCATTTTGCATCATGTATACCTACTGTTGTTTATAATATTTTTATGCATAATAATGCTTTTTGGAGTAATTCTAATGCCTTTTCTCTCATAATATGCAAGGTTCACACAAAGAGGGAGAATTCCGGCAGCTAGAAATTTGAACCTAAAAAAGCTATGTCAGGCCACCTATTCTGCACAACTCCAAATGAGCTTAAACTTCAAGAGGAATTTTTATGGAATAAATAAGAAATAATTGAGAAAATAACTACCGGAGGGGGGCACCTGGTGAGCACAAGACACTAGGGCACGCCAGGCCCCCCTGGCGCGCCCTGGTGGGTTATGCTCAGCTCAGCCCACCTCCGGCACCCATCTTCCGGTATATAAGTCATTTTGACCTAGAAAAAATAAGGAGAAGACTTTAGGGACGGAGCGCCACCGTCTCGAGGCGGAACTTGGGCAGGAGCACTTTTGCCCTCCGGCGGAGCGATTCTGCCGAGGGAACTTCCCTCCCAGAGGGGGAAATCATCGTCATCATCGTCACCAACAACTCTCCCATCTTGAGGAGGGCAATCTCCATCAACATCTTCAACAACACCATCTTTCAAAAACTAGTTCATCTCTTGTGTTCAATCTTTGTACTGGAAATATAGATTTGTGCTTATGGGTGACTAGCAGTGTCGATTACATCTTGTAGTTGATTACTATATGGTTTATTTGGTGGAAGATTATATGTTCAGATCCATTATGCTATTTAATACCCTTCTGATCTTGGGTGTGATTATCATTTGTGAGTAGTTACTTTGGTTCTTGAGGTCACGGAAGAAATCTTGTTGAAAGTAATCATGTGAATTTTATATGTCACTACTGGAATCAGGATCTTTGCCGTCAGCTAGCTCTTTACCATCAGCTAGCTGACGACAAAGAAGGTCTTTGTCATCAGCTTACAGAAAGCTGACGGCAAAGTACGAGCGGACGGCAAAGAAGAAGAAGAAGAAGAAGAAGAAGAAGAAGAAGAAGAAGAAGAAGAAGAAGAAGAAGAAGAAGAAGAAGAAGAAGAAGAAGAAGAAGAAGAAAAAGAAGAAGAAGAAGAAGAAGAAGAAGAAGAAGAATAAGAAGAAGAAGAGCCATTGCAAGTGAAAGTGCAACTATCCCAGGTGGTTTTGGTAATGATTAACAACATATAGTTCATTGAACTAATGCCATTTCAAGATAAATATTTCAAGAAAGTTCAATGATTGGCATGGCATGGATAAGGAATGTGGACCCCTCAAAATGCTAAGGACAAAATATTGGCTCAAGCTTTAAAGTCGATGACTCTACATTTTCTATTTTAGTGATCCAAGATCACATTGAGTCTATAGGAAAGCCAATACTATTAAAAGGGGATGAGGTGTTGCTTAATGGATTGCTTTCTCAAAATGCTTAGTGATATGCTCCAAAAGCCCTCAACCACTTTCTCATATCCACATATGTCCCAAACCAAAAGTCAAACTCGGCCCCACCGATTTGATCCATCCGGCGCCACCGAGTTCATTTGACATAGCCACTGCCATAAACCCTAGTCTTTTCGATCTCACTGATAGGGATCTCAGTCACACCGAGACGGGGTTGCAAACTCTCTGTTTACCTTTGTAACATTTCGGTCTAACCGAGATGAGCGATCGGTCGCACCGAGTCTGCAATGCAAACTCCATGTTTCCTTTTTGTAATGGTTCGGTCCCAATGAGATGAGCGAATCGGTCCCACCGAGTTTGCCTGACCAACTCTCTATTAGCTTATTACCAAAGTCGGTCCAACCGAGTTTGAGTAATTGGTCCCACCGAGATTACCTTCCCTAACCCTAATGATATCGATCCCACCCAGATGACATGTCCGTCCCACCGAAATTTCCTAACGGTCACATTTGTACTAAATCGGTCCGACCGAGTTTTGTGATTCGGTCCCACCGAGTTTGGTATAATGTGTGTAATGGTTAGATTTTGTGTGGAGGCTATATATACTAGTCCACCCTCTCCTCATTCGTGAGGTAAGCCATCCGATCATGCCTACACTTCCAATACCCATTTTCTGAGAGAGAACCACCTACTCATGTGTTGAGACCAAGACATTCCAATCCAACCATATGAATCTTGTCTCTAGCCTTCCCCAAGTTGCTTTCCACTCAAATCATCTTTCCACCAAATCCAATCCTATGAGAGCGAGTTGAGTGTTGGGGAGACTATCATTTGAAGCACAAGAGCAAGGAGTTCATCATCAACACACCATCTATTACCTTTTGGAGAGTGGTGTCTCCTAGATTGCTTAGGTGTCAATTGGGAGCCTCCAACAAGATTGTGGAGTGAACAAAGGAGTTTGTAAGGGCAAGGAGATCACCTACTTCATGAAGATCTACCCTAGTGAGGAAAGTCCTTCATGGGCAATGGCCATGGTGGGATAGACAAGGTTGCTTCTTCGTGGACTCTTCGTAGGTGGAGCCCTCCGTGGACTCGCGTAGCCATTACCCTTCGTGGGTTGAAGTCTCCATCAACGTGGATGTCGATAGCACCACCTATCGGAACAACGACAAAAACACCCGTGTCTCCTATTGCGTTTACACTCTCCAAACCCTTCCGTTTACATTCTTGCAAGTTGCATGCTTTACTTTCCACTGCTCATATACTCTTTGCAAGCTTGCTTGAATTGTGTTAAGATTGCTTGACTTGTTCTAAATTGTTAAAATCTGCCAAGAACTAAAATTGGAAAAAGGTTAAGTTTTTATTTGGTCAAGTAGTCTAATCACCCCCTAGACATACTTTCGATCTTACAATTGGTATCAGAGCTTTGATCTCCATTTGCCTTGTTTTCCATAGCTTTTGGTGATCATAGCTTTGGTTTCGTAACCAAGGAAAGTATGACGTCTAGCGAGGGAAATTACCACCGTAGAGGTCCTTACTTTGATGGTACTAATTTTGCTGGTTGGAAGCATAAGATGAAAATGCATATTCTTGGACATAACCCCGCTGTTTGGGATATTGTGTGTATTGGCTTGCAAGGTGAATTCTTCGATGGGAGAGAACTGAACCGTGAAGCTACCGCGAAAGAGTTGAAGATGTTGCAATACAATGCTCAAGCTTGTGATATCCTCTTCAACGGATTGTGCCCCAAAGAATTCAACAAAATCAGCCGCCTTGAGATTGCAAAGGAAATTTGGGACACTTTGATTGAGATGCACGAAGGTAATGACTCCGTCAAGGAATCCAAATTGGATGTGCTTCAAAGTCAACTTGACAAGTTCAAAATGAAGGATGGTGAAGGTGTCGCTGAAATGTACTCTAGGCTTGCTCTCATCACAAATGCGTTTGCCGGCTTAGGAAGTGAAGAGATGACCGATAAATTCATCATCAATAAGATCCTAAGATCCTTGGATGGAAAATATGATACCGTGTGCACATCGATCCAAATGATGCCCAATTACAAAATCTCAAGCCAATGGAAGTCATTGGAAGAATTTTTGCTCATGAGATGTCACGCAAGGATAAGGAAGAGCTTCACAACAAGTCAAGTGATGCTTACAAAGCCTCATGTGATGCTCCTGCATTATCAAGTCAGAAACAAACCTTCAATGAAGAATTGAGCCTAATGGTGAAAAACTTTAACAAGTTCTACAAGAGTAGAAGCAAGGAAAGAAGTTCCAAGTCAAGGTCCTACAATGACAAAAGATCTTCGAGTCGCGAACGTAATTGATACAATTGTGGAAGACCCATACACTATTCCAATGAGTGTATGGCTCCTTATAAAAGGAGAGAAGATTCACCCAGAAGAAGAAGTAGAAGAGAAGAGTCACCACCAAGAGAGAGGAGGAGTAGAGATGATCATTATGAATGAAGAACCTCCCGGAGAAGCAAGGATTCAGAAAGGAAAAACAAATCATCAAAGATCTACACAAAGCAAAGACATCAAGCTCATGTAGGTGAATGGGTATCCGGCTCCGACTCCGACCATCACTTTGAGAAAAGCTATTACTCCGACTCTGAATATACTCAAGATGAAGGTGTTGCCGGTCTATAACTTGTGTCAACCAACTCCTATGACATATTTGACTCACCAAATGAAGGAATTGGAAGATGCTTCATGGCTAAAGGCCCAAAGGTATCACACCCCGAGTATGTTGATTTCAATAGCGATGAAGATGACTTGTTAGGTGATGATGATTTACTTGTTGACAACTCTAGTGATGAATACTATGATGAAACATCAATTAATCATGCTAATCAAGATAAAATGAATGACAATGATAAGTAGAAGATCAAGTGCCTAACTAAAGAACTAAACATTCTTAAGTTATCTCATGAGACTATCTTGGAAGATCATCGAGAACTTTTAAAGACTCATGAGAAGTTACGCTTTGAAAAGCTCAACCTTGATAAAGAGCATGAGTTTTTAAAGGCAATCAATGATGATCTCCGCAAGAAAAGTTCTTCCTACATTGCCAAACTTTTACTCTTATCTACTTACATGCCACAAGTCAAATCTACTAACAAGAGTAAGAAAGATTCTTCTTCTAGTAGTAACAATAACCATGCTAAATCCAATGTTGTTGCTTCTAGTAGTTCTATTGATTCCACTAATGATTCTCTTAGCCAAGTTACACTTCAGCAAGAAAATAGCTTATTGCAGGGCATTATAGAGAATGGTGTCTACAAGAGCCTTGGGAGAAGTAAGATATTTTGAGGAAATTGTACGCAAGCAAGGAAGGAACCGGAAGAATCACGGTGTTGGTTTTGAACAAAAGTTCAATGCCAATGGAGTTGAGTGGGAAGATGATCAATACCCCAAGACAAAGTTTGTTCCCCAACAAGAGAAGTATGATCCTACTTCTTTCCAAGGGACACAAGCTCAAGATGATCTTCCACCACAAGACCACAAGCAAAAAGGCAAGGACAAGCTTCAAGAGGAGATTGATGCATTTGAAGAAGCTCCCAAGGCCTTGGTCAAGTGGGTTCCCAAGACTACATCAAGTTCCACTACAACCCCAAGGATCCCCATCAAGATTATGTGGATCGCAAAGAAGAAGGACTAGAGAGTTCTTGAGGGTGACTCCGCCAATATTCTTCACTCACATCATTTTGGCAAGAACAAGTGCAATCAACTTCCACATCTTGCACTAGTTCAAGGAGTCACAAACCCTCTTGTTGGTAATACAAGGGACAAGGTAACCTAATGCTTTCATGGACATCATCTTGTGTGTGCATCACTCTATGTCTAAGGATATCCTTGCTTGTTCCTTGTGGGACTAACCCGTGTAGGTATTGAAAGTGAAACTCACTCCAATGGATTGCTCCAAATGATCTACAACAACATTGAGCATCCACATCTTCAACACCTACATGACGTCATCATCGACAAAACCCAAGGTTAGTTAATCCCTCTTAGGGGGGATTTCACATCTAGGGGGAGCTTTACTCTAAAGAATTGAGCTAAAGCAACTCTAAATGTGTGAACACAACAATGCTTTATGTAAAAGTGGTAACCCCACTTGTGCTTAAACGATGAGTATGACCTATGATCAAATGTTCTCATTTGACTCCTAAGTCAATATACTCATATATAGATGACCTAGTCATCGCCAATTGTTTGATAGATGCTAGAATTGGTTGTGCATGCTTTGCCACATATTTCATTTTCCATCTTATTGCGTGAGCATGTTGGTTGCATACTTTACTAATTCGAGGACATCCACTTGTTGCTTTGTTTGTTTGGCTCCTTTTCTTTAGCCAAGTGGATGGACAAGAATACCTAAGAACCTTCTCTAGCTATCTATGCTTTTCTCATCTCAAAGTCTATTCATGCTACATCACAAAGTTTGATCGAGTCAGATTCGAACCACTCTGTGTGAGGAGCACTCGGAGTCCCCGATTCGTAATAGACTTCAACTTCCAAAACCTCTTTGTGCATTTCAGTCTGACCGAGAAATCCATTTTAGTCACACCGAATTCACTGAGTTGATCTAGGTTTTCATCTCGGTGCAACCAATTTGAACACTTTGGTCACACCGAGTTGCAGCAACCACTTGCGATTCTGCAATCTCGGTGCCACCGAGTTGTTCCACTCGGTCACACCGACAGGGTCGGGATATAAATACCCACGGGTGAGATTTTGGAAATTACATCAAATCCTCTCAGCCCACGCGTATCCTGCTCTGCCTCCTCGGGTCTCCGGATTGTCTCCTTGCCACCAACGACCTCCCGCCATTGGAGTCTGCTGCCGTCGACGGATTCTGCTCCACCGGCGCTGTTGTAGCGAACACTCGCCGTTCTAGGGTACGTGTTCGACCCCTTGTGTTGTCATTTTCACTCCGATCCCTAGCACAAGGACAATGCCATGTTTATTGGCACGAATGAGATTAATCTATCTAGCTAAAACTTCCTTAGGTCTAGAATTTTTTTGGGATAGCTCTCCGCAGAACTCATCTCGGACCAATCGAGTCATAGAAATCGGTCTCACCGATTCGGCTATTCCATTGCACATGCACTTTTCGGTCCAACCAAAAATTGCAAAGCAATGTGACCGAGTTCAGGATTCTGTGAAACCCTAGCAATCTTGGTGCCACCGAACTGTGACTCGGCCCAACCAAGTTCACTAGTTTAGGCTCCAAGTATTGCTTCGGTAGCACCGAGTTTGAAAATTCGGTAGCTCTGAGATTACTTCTGTAGAGAACTAAAACTAAGCTTTTTGACTCAATTTGTTTTAAAAAACCTCTGTACTTTGTGATGCTCATCTACTCTACCTCATCTACAACCTATTCACAGGGTCTGCTGACAGTTTGCGTACAAGATGTCTGACCAGAGTGATAGCCAGAACAGGTCTGAACAACAAGAACAGTTGAGTGAGGGCACTAGTCCCTCAAGCAGGTATGATGAGGGCAGCAGGATCACACCTAGTAACTTGCCCAAGGCACCTACTAGAACAAGGAAGAAGAGAACTTCTGATTCATAGGATGAAGACTATGTTGCACCTGAGGATGAGGCCACTTCCAAGAAGAAGGTGGTGAAGAAAGAATTTGGCACTACTGCATCAACTAGGCCAGGCATGAACAGAAAGGCACTAGCTAGGAGAGTGCCTACATCCAAGCCAAGGAAAGTTGCCACAGGTCTAACTATGAAGTTCACCATTGAATCTGAAGAAGAGGCAGCTGGTGAGGACAAGAGGAAGAAGAGGGCAAGAACAAAAACAACCAAAGTTCTTGGAAAATCTTCAATGGTGAGATTTGATGATGAAGAGGAAGAGGATGCTGCTCCAGCACCTAAGGCACAGAAGCTCATGGGAGATGCTATTAAGTCAGGGGCTACTACTAAGCCCAAAACTGCTCCCAAAGCTACTGCTCCAGTTCCCAAGACTGCACCCAGGAGGAGTAGCAGGAACATACCTGCTGAGGAGAAGAACAAGGCCCCTGTGCCTGAAGCTGAAGAAGAGGAAGCTGAAGCCCAAGTGCTCAGGAAGCTAAAGCCAAAGATCCCAGACCATAATGATGCACATCCTGTTGCACAGAACATGAGGATCAGGAAGGATGCAGGACTGAGATAGTGGAGGAAGGCTGACCCATATGCTGCCAGGAGGAAAACTGTTGTGGATTACAGGTTCCATACAAAGGAACGACAAGATTTCTATGAGACAATCCTGCTTGACAAGAAGCCCATAGTGTGCGACATGAGATGGGTTGACTGGACCCACATTAGAGAGAATGAAGATCACTTCCCAGGTGTTTATGACAGCTTCAAGGCCTGTGAAGTGGACAAGTTTGTTGGCCAGAAGCTCACAAAGTGGAATGATGAGCTGATCACACAATTCTACTCTACTGCTCATTTCTCTCTAGATGGCAGAATTGTATGGATGTGAGAGGGCACAAGGTAGCAGTCTACAGTTGTTGATTAGGCTAGACTGATCAATGCCCCAGAAGCTCATGAAGATGACTTGGATGTCTATGCCAAGAAGAATAAGGATTGTAACTACATGGCAAGCATGTACAAGGAGATTCCTGATGCAGACCTGGACACTCACAAGTTTGGCTCAATGAAGCACTTGCTGTCAGGGCTACCAACTATCAATACCATTCTGAGGCACACTCTATTGCCAAAATATGGAGATCACAGAATGATAAGAGGACACTCCATCCACTTGCTACATATATTTGATGTCCCTCAAAAGTTCAAAGTGATGAGTCTGATTGTGGAAACAATCAAGAGGACTGCTGCAGATCAGAAGAGGTCTTGTGGGTATGCTCCACAAATTCAGGTGCTCATCAACTCCAAGATGGGCACATGCACATATTAGTTGGACAAGGAGCATTTACCCCTCAGGCCAGACTTTGAGGACAACATTGTTGTTATGGATGAGGAAGATCCTTCCTCAATGCAAGCACATGAGAAGAGAGAGAAGGCAAGGGCAGAGAAAGCTACAAAGATGCCAACAGCTAAAGAGGCATCTCAGGTGTTCTTGAAGAGCAAGCAAGATCAGCTTGGATATCTGATCCAATCCACCTTGAGGATTGAGAAGGGCTTGGTGTCACTGTCAAAATCGGCGGATCTCGGGTAGGGGGTCCCGAACTGTGTGTCTAAGGCTAATGGTAACAGGAGGCAGGGGACACGATGTTTTACCCAAGTTCGGGCCCTCTCGATGGAGGTAATACCCTACTTCCTGCTTGATTGATCTTGATGATATGAGTATTACAAGAGTTGATCTACCACGAGATCATAGAGGCTAAACCCTAGAAGCTAGCCTATGATTCTGATTGTTCTCTGTCCTACGGGCTAAACCCTCCGGTTTATATAGACACCAGAGGGGGCTAGGGTTATGCAGAATCGGTTACATAGAAGGAAATTTACATATCCGAATGTCCAAGCTTGCCTTCCACGCAAAGGAGAGTCCCATCCAGACACGAGACGATGTCTTCAATCTTGTATCTTCATAGTCCAACAGTCCGGCCAAAGTATATAGTCCGGCTGTCCGAGGACCCCTTAATCCAGGACTCCCTCAGTAGCCCCTAAACCAGGCTTGAATGACGATGAGTCCGGCGCGCAGATTGTCTTCGGCATTGCAAGGCGGGTTCCTTCTCCGAATACTCCGTTGAAGATTTAAAACACAAGGATCGTGTCGCCTCTACAAAAAAAATTCCACATTCCACCGTAGAGAGTATAATATTCCACAAGTCTAATCTGCTGACATCTTTTGATAGCGTGACGTCCCACCACGACCCAGTCTTTATTCGAACCGTTTTTCCTAACCAGCCACGATACATGCTGCGAGGCGGTTTTATTGGCACGTCTTGTCGAAGCAGAGATCGTATCCCCCTTATCACGCGATTCTCATCAATACGTGTGTGGGTAAGCCAACCGTATTTGTTTAATATGACTCCTTGATTTTAGGCAAGTCCCAAACGGTCATGCGGGGGACTCTTGATATTCGTCCTCTTTATAAAGGGGCCAAGGCCTGTCCTTTTCTTCCCACGCTTGATCCTTTCCCTCCCGCACCTCGAGTTCCAACATTCAAGGCTCAAGCTAAAGCACTTCGGTCCTTCGACCATGTCTGGATCCAATCTTCAAGGACGGTGGATGGCCTCCTCCGTCACAGAGGAGGACATTCGGAAGCTTAGGGAGGCCAGGTATCTCACCGTCGAAATCCCACACAGGATGCCTGCTCAAGGGCAGGTCATACCCACTCCCGAACCCAACGAGAGTGTCGTATTCATTTCCCACTTCCTTCGAGGGCAAGGTTTTAGTCTCGATCCCTTCATGAGGGGGCTTATGTTCTATTACGGGCTAGATTTCCATGATCTAGCTCTGGATTCCGTCCTTTACATCTCGTCGTTTATCATCGTGTGTGAAGCCTTTCTCGGCATTACCCCCCAGTTCGGCCTGTGGCTCCAAACCTTTAATGTGAGGCCGAGGGTGATTGGTGGGCATCACGCGGAGTGCGGAGGTGCTATGATAAGCAAAGGCGCCGACACCCCATGGCCAAAGGGTTCTTTCATGGAAACATCTGATTTATGGCATCAAGAGTTGTTTTATATCACCGCTCCATGAGATACAAAGCGGGTGGCTGCTCCAGCGTTCCGCCCGGGCCCTCCACCGCAACTGGCGTCATGGGTCAACAAGGGGCTGGACTGGGGGCCAATTAACGATGTGCTGACATTGCAAAGACGCATCCGAGACCTTCTCAAGAGGGATGTCAGTCTTATCAAGATAATGCAAGTGATGCTGGTTCGTCGAGTCCTGCCCTGCCAACGTCGTCCTCTCCGTATGTGGGAGTTCAACCCGAAAGGACCATGAACCGTTCAACAATTCTTCGGCATGACGCTCAAAGAGATGTATGAGTCATTCTTCGGATCACGAATAAAGTGTCCGGACACCACCGAGGACGCGGGTCTCAATTGCGACCGTCCGGATACCCAGGTAAATACTTCTGTTACCAAACACACCATCCTTTATGTTTATTATAACATCATTCTAAAAAATTGCTCTCTGCCAGGACTGGCTAAGGAAGGCAGAGAGGATTAGGTGTTCGGCCCCTCTTCCCGAAGGCTCGCCGAATCCTTTGTTCACCAGGATGCTTGAGCGCGCACCATATGAGGTGCCATCAGGAGAAAACGAGAGGAGGAATAGAGAAGCCACAGGTGGGCCTCACATTCTACACATCCAAATCGGAGGAGTAAGTGCCTCCGCGAAGGAGGATAATCGTGGAGGGGAATCTAAAATCCCCTCTCCTCAAGGTAAGAAAAGGGCCGCCTCCGAGGATTTGGAAACGGAGGCTTCTAAATGAGGGAAGAAAACATCACAAGGGGGCCGGCCCTCCAACGAGCCGTAAGTAAAAGAGTACTTCGATAAATATACCCCGTTTTGTCTCTAAGGATAATGACCGAAACATATTTGTTGCAGTCCGGCTCATAGCCCTTCTCCACAGAGTTCGTCCTCAGGGGATCTTCCTTCGGAGATGATGGAGAGAGAGACGCCTCCCCCTGCCTCCCCGTCACATGGGGCAGACGACCCTGAGGTATCGTCACGAAGGATTTCTCCTAATCCACCAAGGCCAGAAGTTGACACTTCGGCTGCCCAGAGTCTGGAATATCCGGCTCCCAAAGAGAGCTTCAGGAGGAGTCCGAGATTGTCCAGCACACAGCCAGACACACTAATGGGCCTTCTAGAGCGAGCGGCCATCTCAGAGACACATCGTGCCTTAATGGGTACGGTGGTTGAGAGGATTTCATCCGCGAAAAGCGGTTTGAATGAAGCTTTTACGAGTCCGCTGAGAGGCTTTGAGGTACGCAAAAAATGTATTTTTGATGGTACCGCACATGCTAAGCGTGCTCTGCATAGATAGTAGCCCCTGAGACTCTGGTTGCCATCAACGTGGCGAACATAGGATCATAATCTCTGGTAATAAGCGTGCTGCTTTATGTGCAGGTGGCTGAGGGTCCGGCGGCCGTCCGATCTGCTGATTTTGCTGAACTAAAGCGGCAGCTGGACGTGGCCGATGCCGACATCATGCTCGTTAACAAGCGGCTTGACAAAGCCTAGGGTATGTATATTCGGTTTGTCAGCAAATGTTTAAGAGGAGCATGATGCTAGTATCTATAATATGTTGTGGCTGCAGATTGAGCTGCTACCGTGGAGACCCTTCGGGCGGAGCTTGCCCGAGCCAAGGAGCAAGCCCGAATAAGTGATGCGGCTGCTCTGAAGGCGGTCGAAGAGTTAAGATCCGAACAGGCTGCTCATCGCCGCAGCGAGGAAAAGATAGCCTTGATGGCTACCGAGCTGGAAGATGCCGCCAACCGCTGTGAGCTCCTTGAAAAGGAAAATCAAGGAAAAGCGGCTGACCTGAAGAAGGCCCTGGAGGCAGCCAAGGAAACACGCTCTGAAATGAGGGGGATGAGGGAGGAGCTTCGTGAAGCCGGAGATATCATGGCTGGGATGCCCTATTTGTTGCGGATGAAATTCGGAGATCCAAAGTATGCCCCTCTAGATCAGTTGTGGAGTGCGGACCTGGCAAAGAGTGCTGCTGATGCGACCGAGTTTTTCAAAGATCGGAATGATCATAAGGCTGAGAGGTTATTCTAGTCGCAGTTTAGTGCCCCAACGCGTCCGCTGCCATTGAATGAAAAGATGGTCGCATGGGCCGAACTCCACAGGTTGTCCGCGCTTGCTATGAGGTCTGTCGTGGATCATCTTTGTCCACAAGGACCAAGGTCGGACAACTATTTTGGATTGGTGCAACAATTCCTTGGTGCTGTGTCGCATATCGATGCTGTGAAGAGGTCGGCGTGCATAGAGGGTGCGCGGATGGCTCTTGCCCGTGTTAAAACATACTGGGCTGGGACGGAAACCACCGCTATTGCAACCCGGAGTGCGGCGGGAGGCCAGGACCCGGCCGAGCACTATTTTGAAGAAGTCTTAGAAGGCACCCGTTTAGTAGAGGCTTAGTGCTCGAAGAGTGCCATGTTTGAATGACATGTATCACGATTGTAAAGACAATGTTGTTTTGATTATAAAGGTTGTGTTTATACTTTTGCCCGAAAGTATTATAATGCCTCATGTGCGGCCGTTTATGTATGTATATAACCTGAAAGTTTGCAGTCATCGGCTTCAGCCCCCACGCATATAATGCAAGGGTGTTCGGGAAAACACATAGTCACACTTGATCCAACGTCTTGGTCCATTAAGGAGGTGATAGTGCGGTGAACTAGGCAATCAGACTATATAGCTTTAACACTTTCACTTAGCCATAGGAGTTTGACGGTGGGGCTACTATATAGCCCCTCGTACTTTCGCATTCATCCGGATATGGTGCGCGTATGTTCGTGACCGGGAAACCGGTCCTTTGTTAATGTGGAGGAATCGTGAAGATTCCGCTGGGTCATCGAGTGGTTGACCAGTCTCATGTTGTATCATGACAGTCAGTTTTTGGCTTTCTCTACTCAGGTGCTCATCCAGATGAACCGGGGAACAATCGCAGTAGTTCTCCCGGTGCCGCCTTAGCTGATAGAGCGAAACATAGCAAAACACGGGAGCCGGACAATCCCAACATTTGACCAAAGACATGATTCGGAGCTGATGCATATAAGGCCAAACTCGCGACCCCGAACACTCCCTAAGTTATTTGGACTTTATAATGTGTACTGGGGTCAATAACGCCCTTGACAATAAGCCCTGAGTTTCCAGGTATGAGCAATAGTCTGGTGTGACAAAAATGCCGAAAACGCCAATATCCCTCCCGATTGTATAGAGTTTCCGGAGGGGAAGAAGCAACAAGAGACATTAAAGAGGTTTACGCAGGGTCTTAATCTAAAAAGAAACCTTTGAGCGGGGCCCTACTGCACGTCTGTGCCTTTATCTCCATTGTGTCGTATCCTGGAAGGGTGTAGCACGATGACCATCTGTAAAAAAAGAAAAAACCAAGGTGAAAGACTTCGTGCGAGGTGTTCGTTAATCTAAGTGAACCATGAAAATGCAATATGTTATTGTATTGATATGGTCAAGCCAAACTATGGGCTCTTTTTGCGGGCAGCCCCTAGCGTCTTTTATGGGGAAACCCAACTGGGCTATTACATTGGGTGGAGCGCCAGACTCGTCTAACCATGTCCGTGGTCTTGACGACCTACCATTTATCCTGCTTGGAGGGACCGCTTAGTGTTCGGCTCCTAGAGCCGCCACGTATTCTTTCGCGCGTAAGGAACACTTTGTATTGCCGCTAACTGTGATGATGCCGCGTGGACCGGGCATCTTAAGTTTGAGGTAGGCGTGATGCGGTACTACATTAAAACAAGCGAAGGCCGTTCTTCCGAGTAGTGCGTGATAGCCACTTCGGAATGGAGCGATGTCAAAGGTTAATTCCTCGCTTCTGAAGTTGTCGGGAGAACCGAATACAACCTCTAGTACTAGAGAGCCCCTAAAGTGGGCCTCGATGCCTGGTATTACTCCTTTAAAGGTAGTGTTGCTGAGGCTGATTCTTGAGGGGTCTACCGCCATCCATGAGGACTCGTGTGAGATGGTATCCGTCAATTATTGGGTCGAGCACCAAGGAAGCCGATCCTCTATGCTGGATACTAGTCAGATGACCCCTCCGATCGAAGGTGATAGGGCAGGCCAACCAGGGATTAAATTTGGGGGCGACGGGATCAACAGCGTATACGTCTCATTGTGCGCTCTTGCGCATTCTCTTTGGAATGTGGGTTACATAAATCATATTCACTGTTTTGACTTCTGGTGGGAACTTTTTCTGTCCTCCAGTGTTCGGCTGACGAGGCTCATCCTCGTCTTCACTTGGTGTCTCCCCACCCCCTTTTGTTCAGCATTCAGCTTGCCGGCCTATTTGAAAACCCAACACTCTGTGGGTGTGGTTTGCAGGTTTTTTGGGGGTGCCGTGAATCTGACATAATTTGTCTAGAATCTTGTTTAGGCTGGACGTTCCATCTCTACTGCCTTTAAATGGTCTCTTCCATTGACCGGGTCGAGAGCCCCTAAATCCGGCATTGACTGTCATGTTCTCTGGGCTGTCATTATTGTTTCGACGCTTGTTTTTTTTTGCGTCGCGGCTTCCAGTTACCATCCTAACTTCGGATGTGCTTGGGTCACTGGTGCCGCTACGGGCCAGCCAGCTGTCCTCGCCCGCACAAAAGCGAGTCATAAGGCTTGTTAAGGCTGCCATTTTCCTCGAATTTTCTTGGCCGAGGTGTCTGGCAAGCCATTCGTCCCGGATACTGTGTTTGAAGGCCGCTAAGGCTTTGGCGTCCGGGCAATCGACTATTTGATTCTTCTTAGTAAGAAATCTATTCTAGAGTTTTCGGCTGACTCTCCGGGATGTTGAATTATGTGACTTAGGTCATCTGTGTCCAGAGGTCGGACATAGGTCCCTTGAAAATTGGCCCTAAAAGCATCCTCAAGTTCTTCCCAACTTCTTATTGAGTTTTTGGGAAGGCTTTTCAACCAGTATTAGGCTGGTCCCTTTAATTTGAGTGGTAGGTATTTAATGGCGTGGAGATCATCTCCGCGAGCCATATGGATATGAAGGATAAAGTCGTCGATCCAGACCCCAGGGTCTGTAGTTACATCGTATGCCTCTATATTCATGGGTTTAAGTCCTTTCGGAAATTCATGATCCAACACCTCATCGGTGAAGCACAGGGGGTGTGCGGCACCCCTGTATTTGGTTGTGTCGTGGCATGCTGTTGACGGTTGTTGTGTTCGTTCTGATTCCTAGCTAGTGTTCGATCAATGTGATCGTTTCGGTACCTCTGATCCTGTGTCGGAGCACGCTTCCTAGATCCGTAGATGGATCTGTCCATACCGGACTTTTTGTCCAGGAGCTCACGTAAATCGTGTGCTGACTTGTGTGCGACATCATTAGCCGTCTTGTCACGGCCACGGGGCGGTCGGTCCGGCTAATATGTAGTTTTCGGCTGAATGGGCTCTATGGCCTCGTCGTAGAATTCGGGCAGCAGCTTGCGCTTTGGATAGCTCTTTGTGTGACGATCGTTGCCATAATTTTCTTCCGTGTCGAGCACTTTGTTTCACCTACGGTTGAGTGTATCCTGCGCGGCATTAAGCCTTTGCTTCTACTTCTTTAGGCTCCTCATGGTGGCGATAAGCCTTCTGTGGAGGTTCTCTTATTCCAAGAGTTTTTCTGGGATGATGAGTGCATCATCGTCCGGGCCGTTCTCTTCTCCGAAGACAGGTTGGTGAATTTTACCCTCGGGATCGGCGTCATCTGACGTCGGCTCCGGGCTGTGCTCATCGTCCCCTGGCTCATCCTGCTCCATCACTAGGTCCATGGGGTCGTCGTTTCCTTTGGAGTCAACCGGGGTATTATTATTTCTTGCGCTGTTGTCGCTGTTTTTACTGTGGCGGGATGTAGAGTGGCGTCTACGGTGCCGCTTTGGTGGCTTATCGAGGGGATTATCCTTCGTTGCATCAACACCATCGCCGTCTTTGGGTGTGTCCACCATATATATATATATATATCATATGATGAGGTGGCTGTCCAGCGCCCAATAGGCGGTGGTTCCTGTTCTTCTCCTGCATAGTCATTCATACCGTCGATGTCTTCGGAGTTGAAGTCAAGCACGTCGGTTAAGTCATCGACAGTGGCTATTAAGTGGGTGGTGTGTGGGGAACGAATTTCTTCGTCGTCCGCACCCCACTCGAGCCGGACATAGTTCGGCCAGGAATCTCTCGACAAGGAAAGAGACCTTAATGTGTTTAGTACATCTCCTAAGAGAGAGTGCTAAAAAATATCCGCGGCGGTGAACTCCATGACGGGTGCCCAATCCGATTCGATAGTCACGGACGCACGCGGTTCGGATCCTATAGACGGAGACGAGTTCGAGGGTCCGATAACACCAACCTCACAGGAGGTGGGATCAGTGTTAGGCTCCGACGCTAATGAGTGTGCGGCCTCCGTGACGGGGTCCACCCACCCGCCTTCGAAAGGCACGATCCGCTCCGGACTAATTCCCGGCGCTACCGCAGGCGCGATCTCCCGAATACTGTCCGACAGTGGATCAAAGTCATGCCGGTCGTGAATGTTCGGCGCCCCTGGCATGGGCTCGAATCCGTCGAAGATCAAGTCTCCGTGGATGTCGATAGTATAGTTTAAGCTTCCAAACCTGACCTGATGGCCAGGGGCGTAGCTATCGATCTGCTCCACATGGCCAAGCGAATCGGCCCGCAGTACGAAGCCACCGAATATGAAGATCTGTCCGGGAAGGAAAACCTCCCCCTAGACTGCGTCGTTGAAGATGATCGAAGGAGCCATCAAGCCTTATCACGACGACACAGCGGAACTCTCAATGAAAGCACCAATGTCGGTGTCAAAACCGGCGGATCTCGGGTAGGCGGTCCCGAACTGTGCGTCTAAGGCTAATGGTAGCAGGAGGCAGGGGACACGATGTTTTACCCAGGTTCGGGCCCTCTCGATCGAGGTAATACCCTACTTCTTGCTTGATTGATCTTGATGATATGAGTATTACAAGAGTTGATCTACCACGAGATCGTAGAGGATAAACCCTAGAAGCTAGACTATGATTCTGATTGTTCTGTGTCCTACGGACTAAACCCTCCAGTTTATATAGACACCAGAGGGGGCTGGGGTTACACAGAGTCGGTTATAGAGAAGGAAATCTACATATCCGAATATCCAAGCTTGCCTTCCACGCAAAGGAGAGTCCCATCCGGACACGGGACGAAGTCTTAAATCTTGTATCTTCATAGTCCAACAGTCCGGCCAAAGTATATAGTCCGGCTGTCCGAGGACCCCTTAATCCAGGACTCCCTCACTTGGCCACTCTGACTCAAAACCAGGAGAGCTTGGAGAGGATCATTGAGCAGAAATTCTATGATCTTGATGTCAAGGTAACTAAGATTCAGTCAGTGGTTGAGCAACTTCAGGAGCAAGTGGAGGAGAAGAAGGGCAAGCCTACTACAGATGCTTTCACTAGAGTGCCCAGAAGTCAGAGGTCTGATGCAGTGCCTGTCCCAGATACAAGATCTACTACATCTGCACCAGCAGCCACAACTTCAGTGCCACCAACTCCAGCGGTCACTCCACCAGCTCCAGCTACATCTACAGAAGCTTTCGTCCTTGGAGTCATCTCTACACCACCTCATGAAGACCAAGCCTGAGAGAGATCCATAACACTATGCATATTTTAACTTTTTGGTAACTTGTTGCCAAAGGGGGAGAAATATGTATAGATCATAGTTTTGAGAAAGAGAGAGAGTGTGTGTGTTGTTTTGTCTCTCTTTGCATTTTATTCGCTTGAACTTTATTGTGTGTTTTCTTGATACACTATGCCTTTTGTGAGATACTTGGGTGATAATGTGTTTGATCATATGCTACTTTAATGTGTTCTTGAATGACATTATCCTTCATATCCATTTATGATCATTCACTTTGCTTGGTGATGAGTGCATGATTTCAATTATTATCATTTTGAGCACTCCACCAAGATGTACGTGACATGGAAGAGTGACCCATGATCCTAACACATTGTGCATTTGCAGTCCAAAGCAAATTTTAAATGATGCACAAATTTAGGGGGAGCTCTTGTTTGTCACATACTTCTCAAAGCGACAATGTATTTCAATCTTATTATCATTTGTCGAAGCTTTGATCTATATGTTGTCATCAATTACCAAAAAGGGGGAGATTGAGAGTGCAACTATCCATGGGTTGTTTTGGTAATGATTAACAACTTATAGCTCATTGAGCTAATGCCATTTCAAGATAAATATTTCAGGAAAGTTCAATGATTGGCATGGCATGGATAAGGAATGTGGACCCCTCAAAATGCTAAGGACAAAAGATTGGCTCAAGCTTTAAAGTCGAAGACTCTACATTTTCTATTTTAGTGATCCAAGATCACATTGAGTCTATAGGAAAGCCAATGCTATTAAAAGGGGATGAGGTGTTGCTTAATGGCTTGCTTGCTCAAAATGCTTAGTGATATGCTCCAAAAGCCCTCAACCACTTTCTCATATCCACATATGTCCCAAACCAAAAGTCAAATTCGGCCCCACCGATTTGATCCATCCGGCGCCATCGAGTTCATTTGACATAGCCACTGCCATAAACCCTAGTATTTTCATTCTCACCGATAGGGATCTCGGTATCACCGAGATGGGGTTCCAAACTCTCTGTTTCCCTTCGTAACGTTTCGGTCTAACCGAGATGAGCGATCGGTCCCACCGACTTCAATACAAACTCCCTGTTTCCTTTTCGTAACGCTTCGGTCCCGCCGAGACGAGCGAATCAGTCCCACCGAGTTTGCCTGACCAACTCTCTATTAGCTTATTACCAAAGTCGGTCCAACCGAGTTTGAGTAATTGATCCAAACGATATTAGGTTATGCCCTAACCCTAATGATATCGGTCCCACTAAGATGACATGTCGGTCCCATCGAAATTGCCTAACGGTCACATATGTACTAAATGGGTCCGACTATGTTTTGTGCTTCGGTCCCACCGAGTTTGGTATAATGTGCGTAATGGTTAGATTTTGTGTGGAGGCTATATATAACCCTCCACCCTCTCCTCATACGTGAGGTAAAGCCATCAGATCGTGCCTACACTTCCACTACCCATTTTCTGAGATAGAGCCACCTACTCATGTGTTGAGACCAAGATATTCCAATCCAACCATATGAATCTTGATCTCTAGCCTTCCCCAAGTTGCTTTCCACTCAAATCATCTTTACACCAAATCCAATCCTATGAGAGTGAGTTGAGTGTTGGGGAGACTATCATTTGAAGCACAAGAGGAAGGAGTTCATCATCAACACACCATCTATTACCTTTGGGAGAGTGGTTTCTCCTAGATTGGTTAAGTGTCACTTGGGAGCCTCCGACAAGATTATGGAGTTAACCAAGGAGTTTGTAAGGGCAAGGAGATCACCTACTTCATGAAGATCTACCCTAGTTAGGCAAGTCCTTCGTGGGCGATGTCCATGGTGGGATAGACAAGGTTGCTTCTTCGTTGACCCTTCGTGGGTGGAGCCCTCCGTGGACTCGCGTAGCCGTTACCCTTCATGGGTTGAAGTCTCCATCAACGTGGATGTACGATAGCACCAGCTACCGGAACCACGACAAAAGCATCCGTGTCTCCTATTGTGTTTGCACTCTCCAAACCCTTCCCTTTACATTCTTGCAAGTTGCCTGCTTTACTTTCCACTGGTCATATACTCTTTGCATGCTTGCTTGAATTGTGTTAAAAATAGCTTGACTTGTTCTAAATTGTTAAAATCTGCCAAGTACTAAAATTGGGAAAAGATTAAGTTTTTATTTCGTCAAGTAGTCTAATCACCCCCCCTCTAGACATACTTTCGATCCTACAGCAAGAGGTCAGAACCTTGAGCTAAAGTCGAGTTATGTGACCCGGGTAGATCACTGGCTCCCGCCCGAGCTCCCACCCGGCCATCGTTGCCATCACACCACTGACGATCGGGAGCAGCACCTTACCGCTCATCCGGAGCGCGAGCTAGTTAACGTCATGCGGCACATCACAATAGTCAAGCACCTCGACATGCGTCATCTAGGTAGAGACTTTTCTTGGCCACAAGCTCCATGGTGTCGTCCAAGATCAGTGTGGTACTGCAGCCGAACATGCGGGTAAAATACGACAGGAGCAGCAGCATGTGCATGGCCCAGACACCGATGTTGGCATGGAGGAGGTGGTACTTGCTGGCGTCGCAGCATGCTACATGGCTTAGGCAGGCACTTGTTGCGATGCTCTGGCGTTGGCATCGGCATTGTCAACGAAGCTGATGATCCGGAGGAGGACGAGCAGGAAAGGATAGGGTCTTGCATGCATGTACAGATTCATGCAGGAAATTATTTCCTGGAAATAGAGCCTTTGTTTACCTTTCTTTGAGGCTATAGATGACCCACACAAGGAAATCTATTATAACCATTAGATGGAAACTAGTGGTGCAGGAGTACAGATTGGAGCATGGGAGGGGAACATGCAAGCTTCATCCACCGACCTGCGCCTCACTCCTCTCGGTCCCGCCGCCGCTCGACTTTCATGAGAATGATATATGGGCCAGCCGCATTTAAGGTCCTGATGTCATTGACTCATAGGCCGGTGCACTAAGCCACTGAAGCTCGGTCCCGTGGGCCCCAAGACAGAAATGTAACTCCTGCGCCAGGCGTTGTGGTGCTCCCGCAGTACGAACTTGTGCCAAACACGGAATTTGTTTCTTACTATTACAAAAGTGCCAGCCCGTGCATTGCAATGGATACAAAGTATCTATTTGGTGGAGTGCATTCTAAACACATTATCTATTTATTTTTCTCTAGCCTTTCCTAGCCATGCAACCAAGCCACATAAGCTTCATGGATGCCCCCCACATCATATTATTCATACTACATTGACAAAAAAAGATAAATCACCAAAAACAAGATCTTCTCATTTTTTGTTCCTATGATGCCATGCCGTGCACATACTTTGTTGTATAGTGGTATTACTAGTTGTAGTACAAACTTTGTACTAGTAGGAGTACTAGTACGAAGTGCTCCTACGCTATAAACGAGCCGCATCTGACACCAAATTTCTTGGCTTCCGTGCTACAGCTAGATCTTCCCCTCCTCGTTTCTGTTTTCCAACGCGACGGGTGGGGTGCGGTTTGCCGATAGTCGGTTTTCTCAACTGCGGTCCCACATGAAAGTGAAAATGCTAGGCAACACGCCTTCCCTAGATATGTGGCGTGTCGAACAGGCCGTGGAGTACTCCTGATTCCCGGGCTTGTGGGGCTCGGATGCGAATGTGGCAGGCCTTTTTCTTTTACTAGCAATGTGCCCGTGTGTTGCGACGGATCCAAAGTAGAATAGTACTTGTTCACAAATTTGAAAGAAAACTCTTGTTTTGATACACATATATACCACTAAAAATATATTACTTTTCACTAAAAATATATTTCTCATGCTGTTTTGATGAGGTAAGGGAGGGATGTGGTTGCTTTCAAGATAATAAGCGGTTGTCAGCAAATTGGAGTAGAGAAGTGGGCTATTGTTACAAAAATGCCACAACTTACCTCACAGTCGTTAGATGCAGATCTAATGGTCAGAAATGACGGATGGCAGACACACCACCATCACCAACTAAGTCTTTTATAGGAGTAGAGAAAGATGTATAAATTGCAACATTTGGTTCTACTCCTTGGCACGATCGATAGATAAAAATAACGATTGGAAACGCTAGGGCGGGGCCTTTTCCGCCAGATAAGCAGGGTAGTAGCTAGGTTGGTGCATCATTGGTTTGGTCACGTGCGGTTCGACATGTTGTAGTGTTTGTAGCAAGATGCTTGTGCATTGCACAAAGTTGATGGACAAGGTAAGAACAACTTATAAATTGACGGATGGAGTACTAGTTACAGTGACGCTTATAATTGCCTCGAAATGTGAGCAAAGGGATCGCACATGTCTGTATTGACTGGAACGAGAATGCAATAGCGCAATAAGAATTAAGGCCACGATGATGCGATCGCAGTAGTAGTTACAGGAGGCAAGAAAAAAGATGCATCCATCAACGTAAGACCTCCTCCTTGACTCAGTGCGCCAGGCCACCGATCGGCAGCTTAGGAGCGGCGGCTTTGGTCATGAGGTCAAGGTACTTCTCAACAAAGGCGTCCAATGCTTCCAGCCGGTTGACGAAGGCCAACATCGCAGCGTCCTAACCGGCCTTGTAGATACCTATGTACACGACATCCTCGTACACGTGGATGTCTAGGTCGATAAATTCTTACATTGCAAGGAGCCTCGCAGCGAGCACGACCTCCAGGTGGACATTCTTTGTTGCATCGACGGGTAGTTGCAGGGCCACCAGTGCTTGAAAGAGGTTCCCGCCATGGAGGCCGATTAGGGTGGCGGGTAATGAGGAGCCCAGGCGCGTGGGCTGGAGGAGTATGGTGATGTCGTCCGCGAGCTTCTTGACGACTGTGAACTTGTAGATGGTGGCAACGATCATCTGGTCCAATTGAGAGTCATAGCTGGCGTCGACGATGGCCATGAACTAGTCGGTCGCCAACACCGTCTGGAGATGATCCTCGATGCCATGTCGTAGGCCAGCGTCATGGACCATCTGGCACAGGCGCTGGCCGCTCGCGTCCATCTCCGCCATGGGTCTAGAGTGAGCACTTTTGCGCTTAGCATAGGTGCTTAGATGCATACGATGTAGTAGATGCATTGGAATGGAGGGCTCCTTTATATGAGTGCAAACTGCTTTGCATTCACATCGTGCTGCCTCTTTTCCCCGTCCTCCTCAAATTACTTCCCTCATGCATTCGTGATGCTAATTGAAGGAGGATGCATCATTGGCCATTCAACATTTTGGGAACCACTAGCCTCTCCCTCGTCTGCATTAAAGCCGTATCGAGAACTGTCCCGGTTTTACTAGTAGCTGTCAAATCGACTACTACCTCCTTTCCCGTTTATAGGGCTCAATTCAAAAATCTCACCAACCAAGGTCGATGATGAGTGGTGGAATAATTTTTTTGGTTTGTAAAAGCACTCAATTAATGGGCTCATTTTCCTCAAAGAATTTTGTTTACCAATGCATTAATTGCAATGCATATATGCATGAAGTACATGCAGTGGTCAAGTTTCTCATAATCCTTGCATGCAACGAATTAATGCACCTTGAAATCTGAGCATGTGATGGGGAACAATGAAATTCAGACTTATAAAATGGGAAACCAAAATTTTTGAGATAAGCCCTATAAACCGGGAAGGAGGGAGTAGTACTGCGCTGCCCGCTGCACGCCTGACTGAACACACCTCTTGGCCTCCATCAAACGCCTCCGTTAAACCCGCACGCAAACCGAAAAACCTACTTCGGCCACACGTTCTTCATGAGCGCGCCAGAATTAAACACAACACCGGCCGAGCTCTTCCCATCCGCCCTCAGTTTAAATGAGGCAGACGCTGGCCAAGCTCCTACCATCTGCCCTCTATTTAAACGAGGCCAGACAGACAGCGGGTAAGAATCGCACCCCTCTGCCGCTCACCCATCTCCTCCTTAACCATTTTCTCCACTCTTCCGATGACTTCCAAGGAGCAATTCTCTGGCATACTACCGTGCTGGGTGGCTCGCGAGCCCTTCGGATATGAGCGAGGCCGCTCGGTGCTTCACCAACCTCGTTAGCCCGACGGAGCAAGTTGCCGCCCCAACCGGCGCGTGGTTTAGCAACTCGCCGCTCCAGTTCAGCTCGATGAGGAGCGGCGAGTTGCTCCACACCGGCATGGTGGCGAGCACGGCGACACAAGCGTCGTACCGCGCCACTAGTGTCTGCGGTGGGTGCGCCTCCTGTGTCTGTGGGCGCGCCTCCCGTGCCTGCGGCAGCACCATGCAGGCAGAGACAGAAGCCGGGTGCGTGGAGAGCGACGAGTCGGTGGCCATATTCTCTGTGTCCACTGCAGTCATCGAGGAGAAGTAGAACACGGGAGGCCGACGCCACTTGGGTCCCATGAAGGCCACTACCGAGGCGACGACTGCGAACACAGGTGGTTTCTTTGCTGCTTCATCTCTTCCAGGACCTTCATCGACCCCGCAAGTGTCTGCCGGGCATGAGGAAGAGAAAGGGATCCGCGGGCGGCTATTTAGATTAGGTATTAATTATACCACAAGAGCAGGATTAGCACGACTAAATTCATGTAAATGTAATGAAATCCATTATGTTTATATTAAGATCCGGCTTTTTTTATACGAAATATTTCTTGCTTATATGAAATCAGTCCGTGTTTGCATGAATTTCCTCTGGTTGGTTACAGTTGTGAAAATGTATGCCGCTGGCGTTGGATGTCCTCCACGGAAGGAAGTGGGAGGAAATTTTCCGGCTGCCATTGGAGATGCTCTTATGCTGGAGATAATAGAGTCACATCCAATCCATTTGAGTTAATTGCGTGTATGATTCTCCCTCTATAAAAAGTTAATTGCATGTACTGTGTACATGACATGCAGGGTGGCTAGAACTTCGTACAGAATGTTAAAAAGAAACAAATCCATCCTTAATCTTGTATTCCAAGTACTATGTGGGTTCCACTATCAGTACAGTAGCGTAAGAAGTATATATTAAATTATATAATATGAAAATCTAAAGTTAAAGACATAACTCGAACTCAGGTCATCGCGTTGCGAGCATCTAGCGCTAACCAGTCCAGCACATGTTCGTTGTGGATGATGCTGGAGATATATCTCTATGTCTACTCTTATACTCCCTCCATTCCTAAGTATTTTACTTTTTCAGATTTCAAATGGACTACCACATACGGATGTGTATACAGACATATTTTAGAGTGTAGATTCACTCATTTTGCTTTGTATGTAGTCACTTGTTGAAATCTCTAAAAAGATAAATATTTAGGAATGGAGGGAGTAGAAAACAGAGTTGGTGATGGTGGTGTGCCTACCATCCTGCAATATAGGCCGTCAGATTTATATCTAACGAATAGGAAGGAAACTATGGCAATTTTGCAAAAAGATACCCACACCCCTCTCCACATTTGCAAATAAGGCCTTCCCTCGTTCATCCTTTTCTCTCACAAGATAAACTACTCATACAAATGCATCTGGATGTTCAATGCAACACACGAGCATCTAGCTAGTTTCTTTTAAAATACTTACTTCGATAATTGGGTTGCAGTGATATATTTTATGTCTGCCCCGAATGATCTCAGATTCATTAGTACTAACAAGGAAAATGTTGCCTTGTTAATTAATAGAAAATAGGGTGAAAACTATCGCATGAGGCCGGTAAAAACAAGGCACACTGGGTTCAGTGTGATCGTCACTACAGCTATGCGCGCATGAGAAGTCTACATATTGAAGGGCTATTGAGAGAAAGACGTATCGAGTGTGTGTGAGCGAGGCATAGAGACGCAACCAGAGTGTGTGTGTATGTGTGTGTGTTTGTTTGAGAGAGAAACCAATTAATATATTAAGATCAAGATTGAGTTGTCACCCTTCTGTTGTCATTGTTGGGGGTGGGGAGGGGGAGGGAGAGAAAGACGTATCAAGAGTGTGCGCGCGGTAGGCACAGAAGCACAACAAGCGAGTGTGTGTGTGTGTGTGCTTGTGTTTGAGAGAGAAGCCAGTAGATAGATTACTATCAAGATCGAGGTGCCACCCTACCCTTCGATGTCGGGTAGTGTGTGTGTGTGTGTGTTTGAGAGAGAAGCCAGTAGATAGATTAGTATCAAGATCAAGGTGTCACCCTACTCCTTTGGTGTCGGGAAGTGTGTGTGTGGGTGTGTGTGTGGGGGGGGCAGTGACACTTAGATATAGGGAGAAGTAATTTGTGTGACACATATCTATATTAAGGGATAGGTAGATAGCATGTGTGCAAGGCATACTTAAAGCATCACGAAGATAAACAAGCAGTGTGCCTGCAAGTGCCGAAAAAAACTGAAGAGAGAAACAATGTCTACGCGCGCGCTTGTGTGTGTGAGAGAGAGAGAGCAAAATCGCAAAACAAAAGGAGCTCTGCTGGAATCCCATTGTATGTATTCATATGGTTCCAGACTCGAGTTAACCTTAGGCATATGTATGCGAGACATAATTATACTTTGAGACATTAGTAGTGGTGGGTGGGTGGAATTAAAGGGGTGGGCGTGTTCGATAGAGAGAGCGTGTGTGTTTTTTTGTGAGAGACTTGTAGGATGAGGTAGAAAGACGAATTCTAACCTTTACGGCGGGAGATAAATACACGAAGTGCGCGTGTGTGATTCCGGTGCCCACGGAGAAATGAGATATGTATGCATGTGAGAGAGATTGCACAATTCATTCACGTATCATTATCTAGCGATCGTGGACATGCATCACTTGAACATAAATCAATATCTACTTTGTATCATGGCCAAAGATACAATATCGATTCAATGCAATAAAGATTGGACACTCACATATCACCTTTTTTCTGAATAATCCTTTTCAATTGTGTATGCCAAAGTTACAGTGATGTTTCTTCAAACAACCAATGTAGCTATCATGTACATACACCATTGTTAGTCTTGCATTCAAATTCATTAGTCTTGGATGATTTAAGGTTCTATTATGAAGTAATATATGTAATATTCATATATGAATTCAACGTGTACGTAATTTATGAAATGGAGGCTATGTAATCATATGATGTAAAACTTTTAAGTAGCGGACTACAATATCCATTTCTTTTGTGGGACTACAATATCCATTTCTTTTTGTGTGCCTCTACAATAAAACGTCAATGCATTATGTTTAAAGTAAATAACCAATGGCACTAAATTATATATTTACAGGAGAAATATATAGGCTGAGCATTTGATCCCTTTTTTGTGAACGCGCCTCTACACCCGTACGATTGGCCGCGCCCGTGTGAACGTCCAAGTTATCAGTGCATCATCCCGAGTTATTGTCTATTTTTCTGGGGTGGACTTCACACAAGTTATTAACTGTTGGCGTGTGCCCCGTGTACACAGTCTCGCATGAACTTCCCGCTAGCACTGTCCAAAATTAGTTGAAACTGGATACGAACGATCCCGCGGGCCGCGAATTGTCCCGCATCCTTCTAAAATATCCTCCAGCTAGTCTTTAGCATGCGAAATTCCCCTTTTGTTCTTGGTGCACGGAGAACAACAGTTACGATATGGCCCTCATTTACATAATAGGTCGGGGTTGCTTTGGTAATTTCCAGTTCCCCCCACCACACAGCACCCCCGTTTCCTCTCGCCCTCCCGCAAAAATGACTAACTCCACAGCACCACGGCATCTTACATCACGCTGTTCATACTTCATCGGCCTTTCTACCCCTCCCCTCTTGAAACCCTAGACTGCTCATCCACCAGTGTACCAGAGCCCATTGACTGCCAGCGGCGTCCACCTCGCCAGATCTGGTTCTATGGCCGCATCTACCCCTCCCACATCCCCTAGAAAGAAGTACACTGCTCATCCACCACTGTACCATAGCCCATTCAGTGTCGGCCTTATCCACGGCCCCGGATCTGCTTCGTTGGTACTCTCGTCAACTGCAGTGCATCTGCAGCGGCTCCTTCATACTCCCCATCGGAGACGCTTCGACCACACCTTCCCAGAGCCACCCCACTGACGCCCTCGTCGACGGCCTCTGATCCTCTCCGCCGAGACCTTCCTCAACCCTACCGGAGCCGCTTCGCCAGCACCATGATCAACCTACTCGAGTAGCTTCGCCTATACCATTCTGAACACTACCGGGGCCGCTTGGCCAACACACAAGTCCATGACCTCAGACCCGCTTCATCGCACCCTCGTCCAACCCACTGGAGCAGTGATACATCTCCATCGTATCTATAATTTTTTATTGTTCCATGCCAATATTATACACTTTCATATACTTTTTGGCAACTTTTTATACTATTTTTGGGACTAACTTATTGATCCAGTGCCCAGTGCCAGTTCCTGTCTGTTGCATGTTTTTTGTTTTGCAGAAACCCAATATTAAATGGAGTCCAAACGGGATAAAAACGGACGGAGATTTTTTTTGGAATATTTATGATTTTTTCGAAGTAAAATCAACGCGAAACGGTGTCCAGGGTGGTCACCAGGTAGGGGGGCGTGCCCTACCCCCCCAGGCGCGCCCCTGGCCCTCGTGGTCCACCCGTTAGGCGGTTGATGCTCTTCTTCTGGCGCAAGAAAGATAATTTTATGAAGAAGATCTGGGTGAAAGATTCACCCCAATCGGAGTTACGGATCTCCAGATATAAAGGAAACGGTGAAGGGGTGGAATCAGAGAACGCAGAAACAGAGAGATAGATCCAATCTTGGAGGGGCTCTCGCCCCTCCCAAGACATGGGAGCCAAGGACCAGAGGGGAAACCCTTCTCCCATATAGGGAGAAGGTCAAGAAAGAAGAAGAAAAAGCGGGCGGACTGTTATCTTCGCCGGGGACGGATTGTTTATCCATATTGTCCTATTTGGACGGTTACTCGATAGCATGTTCGCCGTCCACCGGTTCGCCCTGCTCTATGGCTGGGCCTGTATCCTTGCTGTCTTTGACGAGGCGGGATTTTGAGCGGCACTTACGTCGCCATTTTGTCTGCTTTTCGAGGGAATGATCCCTCGTGGCGTCCCGTTGTTCCTCGTCGTCGCTTCCTTTAGGTGTGTCCACCATGTATACATCGTGAGATGAGGTGGCTATGCAGTGCCTTATAGGTGCTGGTTCATGCTTATCTCCTACATCGCCGTCCATACCATCGATGTCTTCAGAGTCGAAATCGAGCACATCGTTTAAACTTTCGACAGTGGCTACGAAGTGGGTGGTGGGTGGGCTTTGAATTCCTTCGTCGTCCGCATCCCGACCTTACTGACCATAATCCGGCCAGGGCTCTCCTGATAAAGAGAGAGACTTTAGTAAATTCAGGACGTCGCCAAAGGGCGAGTGCTAAAAGATGTCCGCGGTGGTGAACTTCATGATCGGCACCCGATCGGATTCGATTGGCAGGAGCGCGGAAGGTTCGGAGTCCGGAGAGGAGTCCGGCACCTTGGAGTCACGAGCTTCACAAAGGACAGGGATGGTGTTCGGCTCAATCGCCGTAGAGATCGCAGCCCCCGAGGCGGTGTCCAGCCACCCGTCCTTGATCAGCGCAGTCGGCTCCGAGCTAAGGGTCGGAGCGGACACTGGTGCGGCCTCCAGGGCACTGTCCGGCGGCAGAGCTAGATCATGCCCATCGTGACAGTGCGGCGCGCTTGGCTGTGGCTCGAAACCGTCGAGATCAAGTCTCCGTGGACGTCAGCCGTGTAGTTCAGACTTCCAAATCTGACCTGATGGCCATGGGCGTAGCTTTCAATCTACTCCGGATGGCCAACCGAATTGGCCCGCAGTGCAAAGCCGCCGAATACGAAGATCTGCCCGGGGAGAAAAGTCTCACCCTGGATTGCATCATCATTGATGATCGGAGGAGCCATCGGGCCTAAAGATGACGACACAGAGGAACTCTCAATGAAAGCACCAATGTCAGTGTCAAAACCGACGGATCTCGGGTAGGGGGTCCCGAACTATGCGTCTAGGTGGATGGTAACAAGAGACAAGGGACACGGTGTTTTTACCTAGGTTTGGGCCCTCTTGATGGAGGTAAAACCCTACTCCTGCTTGATTAATATTGATGATATGGGTAGTACAAGAGTAGATCTACCACGAGATTAGAGAGGCTAAACCCTAGAAGCTAGCCTATGGTATGATTGTTGTTCGTCCTACGGACTAAAACCCTCCGGTTTATATAGGCACCGAAGAGGGTTAGGGTTACACAGAGTCGGTTACAACGGTAGGAGATCTCCATATACGTATCGCCAAGCTTGCCTTCCACGCCAAGGAAAGTCCCATCCGGACACGGGACGAAGTCTTCAATCTTGTATCTTCATAGTCCAGGAGTCTGGCCAAAGGTGATAGTTCGGCTATCCAGACACCCCCTAATCCAGGACTCCCTCACCTATGTTAAACAATTTATTAAGAAAGTCTCCGCTGTCCAAGAAGAGATTAATATTTTGCAGGAAGCTATGGAAGAAGAAATTGATGAAACTGTGAGCTCATTGGATGAAAAAGACGATGAGGAGAGCGAAGAACAAAAGGAGGAGGAACGGATTAGCTACCTGTGCCCACCTTCTAATGAGAGTAACTCTTCAACTCATACATTGTTTAATTCCCCTTCGTGCTTAGCGAAGGATGACTACTATGATGATTGCTATGATCCCATTGATTCTCTTGAAATATCCCTTTTTGATGATGCTTGCTATGCTTATGGCCAAGATGCCAATATGAATTATGCTTTTGGAGATGAACTTGCTATAGTTCCTTATGTTAAACATGAAATTGTTGCTATTGCACCCACGCATGATAGTCCTATTATCTTTTTGAATTCTCTCGACTACACTATATCGAAGAAGCTTGCACTTATTAAGGATTATATTGATGGGTTGCCTTTTACCATTACACATGATGATTTTGATGAATATAATATGGATGTGCTTGCTGCTCCTACTTGCAATTATTATGAGAGAGGAACTACATCTCCGCCTCTTTATGTTTCCAACACGATAGAATTGCAAGAAACTGCTTATACTATGCATTGGCCTTTACTATGTATGCATGAATTGTTCTTTTATGACATGCCGATGCATAGGAAGAGAGTTAGACTTCGTTGTTGCATGATATATGTTACTTTGTGCTCACTACTAAATTACAGATCATTGTTAATTAAAATTGGCTTTGATATACCTTGGGATCCGGGTGGATTCACTACTTGAGCACTATATGCCTAGCTTAATGGCTTTAAAGAAAGCGCTGCCAGGGAGACAACTCGGAAGTTTTAGAGAGTCATTTATTTCTGTTGAGTGCTTTCATATAGTTTAAAAACAAAAAAAAACAAAGAGGGGAACCCAAAAACTTTTCAAAAAGGAAAGTGAAAGTGAGAGAGACAAGCATTGTTGAAGTGGGAGAGCTCCTTGAACTTTGTTCATGCTCACAGAAACTTTGTGAATCTTAATTACAGAAACTTTTCAATAAAAATAATTATCCCATTGTATAATTCCATTGTATTATAAAAATAATGTGCCAAGGTTTGCCTTTAGGATGTTTACAATGCTTGTTGGGTTGTACGGTGCAGGACAGAAACTTTGGCTGTAGTGCATGATTTTAAATTTTTAACTGGAACATCAATTGGTTCTGATTCCTTTTCCACTATCTTGCTATACAACTTGTTTAGTTTTCCTAATTTTGGTAGAATTTGTGGGGTACCAGAAGTATGGTGGATGTTCAGATTGCTACAGACTGTTCTGTTTTTGACAGATTCTGTTTTTGATGCATAGTTTGCTTGTTTTGATGAATCTATCAATTTATATCAGTGGATTAAGCCATGGAAAAGCTATATTACAGTATACACAATGAAAAAACGAAATATGAATTGGTTTGCAACAGTACTTAGAGTGGTGATTTGCTTTATTATACTAACGTATCTTACCAAGTTTTCTGTTGAAGTTTTGTGTGGATGTAGTGTCTAATCGAGGATGTTTCGATGTGAGAAGAAGGAAGAGAGGCAAGAGGTCAAGCTTGGGGATGCCCGAGGCACCCCAAGTAAATATTCAAGGAGACTCAAGCGTCTAAGCTTGGGGATGCTGGGGAGGCATCCCCTCTTTCTTCAACAAGTATCGGTATGTTCCGGATTCGTTTCGTTCATGCATTATGTGCAAGTCTTGGAGCATCTTTTGCAATTAGGTTTTTATTTTTCTTTTATGCACCATGCTGGTATGAGATAGTCCTTGGTTGATTTATAGAATGCTCATTGCACTTCACTTAAATCTTTTGAGTGTGGCTTTATAGAATGCTTCATGTGCTTCACTTATATCATTTGAAGTTGGATTGCCTGTTTTCTCTTTACATAGAAAATCACCATTTGTAGAATACTCTTTTGCTTCACTTATATTTGTTAGAGCGTGGGCATATCTTTTGTAGAAAGAATTAAATTTTCTTGCTTCACTTATATCTTTTTAGAGAGATGACATGAATTGGTCATTCACATGGTTAGTCAGAAAATCCTACATAAACTTGTATATCGCTGAATATGATATGTTTGATTCCTTGCAATAGTTTTGCGATATAAAGATGGTGATATTAGAGTTATGCTAGTGGGTGGTCGTGAATTGTAGATACACTTCTGTTGAGGTTTGCAAGTCTCGTAGCATGCACGTATGGTAACCGTTGTGTGACAAATTTGAAGCATGGGGTGTTTCTTTGATTGTCCTCCTTACTAGTGGCGGTCGGGTACGAGCGATGGTCTTTGCCTACCAATCTATCCCCCTAGGGGCTTGCGTAGTAGTACTTTGCTTTGAGGGCTAATAAACTTTTGCAATAAGTATAGGAGTTCTTTATGACTAATGTGAGTCCATGGATTATACGCACTTTTACCTTACCATCATTGCTAGCCTCTTCGGTACCGTGCATTGCCCTTTCTCACCTTGAGAGTTGGTGCAAACTTCGCCAGTGCATCCAAACCCCGTGATACGATACGCTCTATCACAGATAAGCCTCATTATATCTTCCTCAAAACAGCCACCATACCTACCTATTATGGCATTTCCATAGCCATTCCGAGATATATTGACATGCAACTTCCATCATCATCATATTCATGACTTGAGCATTCATTGTCATATTTCTTTGCATGATCGTAAGATAGCTAGCATGATGTTTTCATGGCTTGTCCGTTTTTTGATGTCATTGCTATGCCAAATCATTGCACATCCCGGTACACCGCCGGAAGCATTCATATAGAGTCATATCTTTGTTCCAGTATCGAGTTGTAAGTAAATAAAAGTGTGATGATCATCATTATAGAACATTGCCCCCAAAAAACAAAAAATGGGAAAGGCCAAAGAAGCCTAAATAAAAAAGGGGGGACAAAGAAGCCCACCAAAAAAAGAGAAAAAGAAAAGGGGCAATGTTACTATCTCTTTTTCCACACTTGTGCTTCAAAGTAGCACCATGTTCTTCATGTAGTGAGTCTCATATCTTGTGCTTCAAAGTAGCACCATGTTCTTCATATAGATTGTCTCCTATGTTGTCACTTTCATATACTAGTGGGAATTTTAATTATAGAACTTGGCTTGTATATTCCAACGATGGGCTTCCTCAAATGCCCTAGGTCTTCATGAGCAAGCAAGTTGGATGCACACCCACTTAGTTTCTTTTGTTGAGCTTTCATACACTTATAGCTCTGAGTGCATCCGTTGCATGTCAATCCCTACTCCTCGCATTGACATCAATTGATGGGCATCTCCATAGCCCGTTGATTAGCCGCGTCGATGTGAGACTTTCTCCTTTTTTGCCTTCTCCACCTAACCTCCATCATTATATTCTATTCCACCTATAGTGCTATATCCATGGCTTGCGCTCATGTATTGCGTGAGGGTTGAAAAAGTTTAAGTGCATTAAAAAGTATGAACCAATTGCTCGGCTTGCCATCGGGGTTGTGCATGATGGGGGCACTTTGTGTGACGAAAATGAAGCATGGCCAAACTGTATGATTTTGTAGGGATAAGCTTGCTTTTACCTTGTTGTTTTGAAAATACATGATTGCTTTATTGGTATGCTCGAAGTATTATTATTTTTATGTCAAATGATAGACTATTGCTTTGAATCACTCGTGTCTTAATATTCATGCCATGATTAGACATATGATCAAGATTATGCTAGGTAGCATTCCACATCAAAAATTATTCCTTTTTATGATTTAGCTACTCGAGGACGAGCAGGAATTAAGCTTGGGGATGCTGATACGTCTCCGTCGTATCTATAATTTTTGATTGTTCCATGCCAATATTATTCACTTTCATATACTTTTTGGCAACTTTTTATACTATTTTTGGGACTAACTTATTGATCGAGTGCCCAGTACCAGTTCCTGTCTGTTGCATGTTTTTTGTTTCGCAGAAAACCCAATATTAAATGGAGTCCAAACGGGATAAAAACATACGGAGATTTTTTTTGGAATATTTATGATTTTCTGGAAGTAAAATCAACGCGAAACAGTGTCCAGGGTGGTCACGAGGTAGGGGGGCGCGCCCTACCCCCCCAGGCGCGCCCCTGGCCCTCGTGGTCCACACGTAAGGCGGTTGATGCTCTTCTTCTGGCGCCAGAAAGATAATTTTATGAAGAAGATCTGGGCGAAACATTCACCCCAATCGGAGTTATCGATATCCAGATATGAAGGAAACGGTGAAGGGGTAGAATCAGAGAACGTAGAAACAAAGAGATAGATCCAATCTCGGAGGGGCTCTCGCCCCTCCCAAGCCATGGGAGCCAAGTACCAGAGGGGAAACCCTTCTCCCATCTAGGGAGAAGGTCAAGGAATAATAAGAAGGGGGGCTCTCTCCCCCTTGCTTCCGGTGGCGCCGGAACGCCACTGGAGGCCATCATCATCACCGCTATCTTAACCAACACCGCCGTCATCTTCACCAACATCTCCATCACCTTCCCACTTCTATATCCAGCGGTCCACACTCCCGCATCCCGCTGTACCCTCTACTTTAACATGGTGCTTTATGCTTCATATTATTTTCCAATGATGTGTTGCCGTCCTATGATGTCTGAGTAGATTTTCGTTGTCATATCGATGATTGATGACTTGCTATGATTTGTTTGAGTTTCATGTTTTATTACTGGTGCTGTCCTATTGTGCCCTCCGTGTCGCGCAAGCGTGAGGGATTCCCGCTGTAGGGTTTGCAATATGTTTACGATTTGCTTATGGTGGGTGGCGTGAGTGACAGAAGCACAGACCCGAGTAAGTAGGTTGTTTGCGTATGGGATAAAAGGGGACTTGTTGCTTTAATGCTATAGTTGGGTCTTACCTTAATGAATCTTTAGTAGTTGCGGATGCTTGCTAGAGTTCCAATCATAAGTGCATATGATCCAAGTAGAGAAAGAATGTTAGCTTATGCCTCTCCCTCAAATAGAATTGCAATAACGATTACCGGTCTAATAACATAGTCCGTTTCCTAGGGACAATTCCACAACTCCTACCACCACTTTTCCATACTCGCTATATTTACTTTGTTGCTTCTTTATCTAAACAGACCCTAGTTTATATTTACGTGCTCTTTACTTTCTTGCAAGCTTACCCGAAAACACCTACAAAGTACTTCTAGTTTCATACTTGTTCTAGGTAAAGCGAACGTCAAGCGTGCGTAGAGTTGTATCGATGGTCGATAGAACTTTAGGGAATATTTGTTCCACCTTTAGCTCCTCGTTGGGTTCGACACTCTTACTTATCGAAAACTGTTGCGATCCCCTATACTTATGGGTTATCAAGACCTTTTTCTAGCGCCGTTGCCTGGGAGTCATAGCGTGGGGTGAATATTCTCATGTGTGCTTGTTTGCTTTATCACTAAGTAATTTTTATTTGCTGTTCTTAGTTGTTCTCTATCTTTAGTTATGGGTAGGAAATGCAAAATACCAAAAAAATTAGTTGTACCTGTTGAACCAATGGTTGAAGAACCACTCAAAATCTATCACACTACTGAAGCTTATTACTTGGATCATCTTTGATCCCTATGTGCTCGTGCTGAAACCCCAAATAGCTTAGTTGAGGGCAAATCTTTAGATGAGCATGCTTGTTATGTGCGGCACCGTATATCTGAAAAAGGGAAACTATTATGGAGTCAAATTCAACGTTTACAATGCTATGCTTGGAATTTATGTTGGGAATATGATTTTACTTGTTGTTTTGAAAACCCTAAAAAACACCTTCCCTACCAATGTGAGTTTATTGATAATGGAATCTTATCTTCTTATGCTAAGGGTGTTTATATTTACTATGATGTTCAACAAATTGAAGAATTTGTTGCTTTTAAGGGTGCTTTTGAAATTGCTATGTTAATTGCCAAGTATGATGCTACTCTTTACAAATCTAAAAAATTTGCCATACTTTTATAAGAATTATGCTTCTATTGCCTATTGTTGGTGTCAAAACCGGAGGATCTCGGGTAGGGGTTCCCGAACTGTGCGTCTAGGCAGATGGTAACAGGAGACAAGGGACACGATGTTTTTACCCAGGTTCGTGCCCTCTCGATGGAGGTAAAACCCTACTCCTGCTTGATTAATATTTATGATATGGGTAGTACAAGAGTAGATCTACCACGAGATCAGAGAGGCTAAACCCTAGAAGCTAGCCTATGGTATGATTGTTGTTCGTCCTACGGACTAAAACCCTCCGGTTTATATAGGCACCGAAGAGGGTTAGGGTTACACAGAGTCGGTTACAATGGTAGAAGATCTACATATCCGTATTGCCAAGCTTGCCTTCCACGCCAAGGAAAGTCCCATCCAGACACGGGACGAAGTCTTCAATCTTGTATCTTCATAGTCCAGGAGTCCGACCAAAGGTGATAGTTCGGCTATCCGGACACCCCCTAATCCAGGACTCCCTCAGTAGCCCATGAACCAGGCTTCAATGACGACAAGTCCGGCGCGCATATTGTCTTCGGCATTCCAAGGCGGGTTCCTCCTCCGAATACTTCATAGAAGATTTTGAACACATGGATAGTGTCCGGCTCTGCAAGATAAGTTCCACATACCACCGTAGAGAGAATAATATTTACACAAATTGAATCTGCTGACGTATTCCGTGGCATGACATCACACCACGGCCAAGCCTTTATTCGAATCGTTTTTACTATTCCACCTCAGCGCGTTTAGCGAGGCGGTTTCCTTGGCACATCTTGTCAAAGGAGAGATCGTGTCCCCTTATTCCGGGATTCTCATTAATACGGGCGTGGGTAACCCAGTCGTGCCCGTTGGTACGTCTCCTCTATCGAAGGCGAGTCCCGAACGGTCACGGGGAAGGCTCTTGGTATTCAACCTCTTTATAAAGAGACCAAGGCTCCACTCCTTTCTTTCAATCTCAAACGAATCCGCCCCTTGCCTCAAGTTCCAACACCCAAAGCTCCAGATTCAGGCGCTTCGGACCTTCGATGATGTCCGGCTCCGACCTGCAAGGCCAGTGGATGCCTTCCTCCGTTACGGAAGAAGACGTGCTAAAGCTAAGAGATGCCAGGTATCTGACCGGCAAAATTTCGCATAGGCTGCCTGCCCAAGGGCAGGTTATTCCCACTCCCAAGCCTGGCGAAAGCCTAGTGTTCGCGTCTCACTTCCTTCGGGGGCTATGCTTCCCGACGGACCCCTTCATGAGGGGGCTCATGTTTTACTATGGGTTGGAATTTCATGACTTGGATCCGGAGTCCATCCTCCACATCTCATCGTTCATTGTCGTATGCGAAGCCTTCCTCCGCATTACCCCTCACTTCGGATTGTGGCTCAAGACCTTCAAAGTGGAGCCGAAGGTGATCAAGGGGCAGCAGGAAGAGTGCAGAGGGGCTGTTATAAGCAAGAATGCCGATGCTCCGTGGCCCGAGGGCTCTTTTCAAGAGGAGCTCGGCTTATGGCAACAAGTGTGGTTTTATATCACAGCTCCCAGGGGCACCAAATGGGTGGCGCCACCTGCCTTTCGCTCGGGTCCTCCACCGCGGCTGGTGTCATGGGTCAATAAAGGACTTGACTGGGGGCCGTCCAAGGATGTGCCCTTGTTGCAGAGCCGCATTCAAGATCTCCTAGAGAGAGAGATCACTCTGGTCGTAGTGGCGCAGGTCATGCTGATTCGTCGCACCCTTCCCTGCAAACGTCGCCCCCTCCGCCTGTGGGAATTTAACCCGGAGGGACC
Source organism: Triticum dicoccoides (assembly GCF_002162155.2). NCBI lineage: Eukaryota > Viridiplantae > Streptophyta > Magnoliopsida > Poales > Poaceae > Triticum > Triticum dicoccoides. Next base: position 306,447,526 of record NC_041385.1, on the reverse strand, counting down.
ACAAGCTCTCCAACATTTTATGGGCGCGACGCCCGTGGAGATGTACAAGCTTTTCTTCGGATCATAGGTGATGTGTCCGGACTTGACCGAGGACGCAGGTCTGAACTGCAATCGCCCGGATACTCAAGTAAGTAGCCTTGTACTCGGACACGCTATCCCATATTTATCATGAATTCGCCCTCAAAAGGGATGTCCCTTGAACATGAGTGGATATAGAAAGCAAAGTTAATAAGGTGTCCGGCCCCCCTCCCTGAGACCACGCCGGATCCCGTGTTAACCAGGATGCTAGAGGTTGCGCCTTGGGAAGAAGGTGAAGGGGGGGACAAGGAAGCTGCCGCCTCCGCGAAGGAGGCTGTCAGGAAAGGAGGGATCGAGAATCCCTCTATCCAAGGGAATAAGAGGACCGCCTCTGAAGACCCGGAGACCATGGTCTTAAAGCGGGGGAAGAAATCTTCGTCAGACGGTCCTGCGCCGAGAGATGCCTCGGCCGCATTATGCCCCCAAGGGTATCAGCCCTCCACCGAGCCGTAAGTAAAAAGGGGAGTTTTTTTTTAAATAAAGGATATCCCTGCCCTATTTCTGATGAAGATAACCGAAGTTTTACCTTGTAGTTCGGATCTCATCCCTTCTCAACAGAGCTCATCTTTGGGGGACCTTTGTCCGGAGATGATAGAGAGCGAAACGCCTCCCCCTGCTGTACCCTCTTGCGAGGCGGGCGACCCTGAGGTGTCGTCGCGGAGGGTTTCTCCGAGTCCAGCGGGGCCAGAAGGCAGTCGTATTTCCCCTCAAAGCCCTGCGCGTTCGGCCTTCGAAAAAGGCCGTCGGACGAGTCCGGCACCACCTGGTGTACGGTCGGAGGACCTGAAGGATCTGCTCGGGCGAGCGTCTATCTCAAAAGATCACCGTGCGCTAATGGGTACGGTGATTGAAAGGATTTCATCCGCGGAGAGCGGATTGCACGAAGCCGTCAGAAGTTTACTGACAGGTTTTGAGGTACGCAAAATGATGTAACTGCATATAAAATGTGCCATGTGTAGATAGTAGCCCCTGAGGCTCGGTGTGTTGTAAAAAATGATAGCACGCCGAGGATCATAATCCCAGGTATAATGTGTCGCCCTTCCTATGTAGGTGGCGAAGGGTCCGGTGGCTAGCCGGACTGATGAATTTGCCGAACTAAAGTGGCAACTTGACGTGTCGGATGCCGACATCACGCTTGTCAATAAGCGACTTGACGAGTCACAAGGTATGCAATTTCTCCGCGAACACCTGGTAAGGGAGCTTGATGCCCGTGCCTTACAACATGTATGCTTGATGCAGATGGTGCCGCCGCCATGGAGAACCTTCGGGCGGAGCTCGCCCGGGACAAGGAGCAGGCCAGAAAGAGTGATGCGGTTGCCTTAAAGGCGGCCAAAGAGCTAAAAGCCGAACAGGCTGCTCACGGCCGAAGCAAGAAGGAAATGGCCGATATGGCCGTGAAGTTGAAGAATGCTGCCGACCGCTGCAAGCTTCTTGAAAAAGAAGATCGAGCGGTGCAAGAGGACCTGAAGAAGGCCACTACCGAGGCCAAGGATGCTCTCTCTGCAATGAGAGCTATGAAGGAGGAGCTGTGTCAGGCCGGAGATATCACGGCTGGAAAACCCTTTTTGCTGCGAAGGAAATTCATGGATCCTAATTACACTTAGTTGGACCAGCTGTGGAGTGCTTAGGATGCTTATCTGGACTTGGCGGCAAGTGCCGCGAACGCGGCCGAACACTTCCAAGACCAAAAAGATCACGAAATGGAAAAGGTTTTTTGGTCGCAGTTCCATACTCCAGAGCGCCCACTTCAATTAACCGATCGCTTGGCCGAATGGGCGGAGCTGAATAGGTTATCCGGACTTGCCATGAAGGATATCGTGAGTCTTTTGTAGCCGAAAAGGCCCGAGCCGAAAATTTATTTTGGCTTGGTGCAGCAGTTCCTTGGTGCGGTGCCGCATATCAATGCAATGAGGAGGTCGGCATGCATAGAGGGTGCGCGGATGGCTCTTGCCCGTGTCAACACATACTGGGCGGAGATGAAGGCCACCGATGTTGCATCCCAAGATTCGGACGGAAGCCGAGTACCTGTCGAGCACTATTTTCAGGAAGTTCTGCAGGGTGCTCGTTTAATATAGACGCAGTGCTCAAAGGATATTATGTTCGAATAACATGTATTATTGTGAAACAATGTATCGATAGAATATAAAAGCTTTTTATACTTGTGCCTTTCAAGAATTAAAATACCTCCTGTGCGGCCGCTAATGTATATGTATATATAACCTGAAAGATGGCAGTCTTTGGCTTCAGCCCCCACGCATATAATGTGGGGGTGTTTGCAAAAGGCGCATTTTCACACTTGATCCAATGTCTTGGTCCTATAAAGGAGGTGGTAGCGCATCAAACTAGGCAACCGGACTATAATGCTTTATCACTTTCACTTAGCCATAGGAGTTTGACAGTGGGGCTACTATATAGCCCCTAGGGGCACCGCGCTCACTAGAATTCAGGGCGTGTGTGTGCCTGACCGGGAAACGGCCCTTCGTCAATGCGGAGGAATCCTATAGATTCTGGCGGGTCATCGAGTGGTTGACCAGTCTCACGCTATATCATGACAGTCAGTTTTCGGCTTTCTCCACTGAGGTGCTCGCCTGGCCGAACCGGGGCACAATCGCAGTAGTTCTCCTAGTGCCGCCTTAGCCGATAGAGCGGAACGTAAGGCAGCAAAACACAGGAGTCGGGTAAACCCAACATTTGACCAAAGACATGATTCGAAGATGATGCATATAAGGCCTAACTCGTGACGCCGAACACTCCCTAAGGTATTCGGTCTTTATGAAAACAGGCCGAACAACACCCTTGGTAATAAGCCCCTGGTTTCCAGGTACGCGCAAAATTATGACATGGCCCATGCTAAAACGCCAGCCTCCTCCTCGGTTATGGCAAGAAACCAGGGGATGTGTATCAACAAGAGACAGTAAAAAAGGTGTATGCAGGGTCTTAATCTGAAAAGAATCCTTGTCACGGGTCCCTACTGCATGTCCGCGCCTGTGTCTCCGTTGTGCCGTATCCTGGACGGTTGTAGCACGGTGTTCATCTGTAAAAGAGAGGAACTTAGTTGAAAAAGATCATGCCAAAATGTACGTTATATTAAATAAACTAAGTACGATTCAAAAAATGAATAAGATTGAGCTTTATTGTCTCTTGTTGTACAGGCGCGGAGCCCCTTGTGCTGGGGCATGCGGCTAGTAAGCCCTTGTATGTTTACGCCGGACTCGTCTAACCGTGTCCGGGGTCTGGATGACCTATTTAGGTGCTTTGATTAGTAAAGCCGGTTTAGTCTGTGGCTGTCAAGGCAGTCACACAATCTTCCACGCTCGAGGAACACTCGATAATTCCCTTTAAGGAGATGATGCCTCGCGGACCGGGCATTTTAAGTGTAAGGGATGCATAATGCGGTATTGCGTTAAAGCGGGCGAAAGCTTCGCGTCCCAGTAGTTCTTGGTAACTACTTGTAAATGGGGCAAGGTGGAAGGTTAACTTTTTGCGGCGGAAGTTGTCGGGTGAGCCGAACACAACTTCTAGCAGTAGAGAGCCCGTACAATGGGCATATGGGCCTGGCATTACCCCTTGAAAGGAAGTGTTGCTATGGCGAATTTTGGTTGGGTCTATCCCCATTTTGCGGATTGTGTCCTGGTATAGCAGGTTTAGATCACTGCCGCCGTCCATTAGGACTTGTGTAAATTGGAGTCCGTCAATTATCGGATCTACTATCAAGGCAGTCCATCCTGCATTCCGGATACTTCTAGAGTAATCCTGATGGTCGAAGGTGATTGGTTTTAACAACCAGTGGCGGGACTCCTCTAGGATAGGTCGTATGGCACGTACCTCTATGGGTTCCGCTCTATTTTTCCCTTTTGTCACGTGAAGTGAGTTTAATCTTTTGACTTCTTGTGGGAAATTCTTTTGTTTTCCGGTGCTCTGCTTGTGGGGTTCGTCATCGTCCTCGCTTGGTGTGTCGAGCCCCTTGTGTTCGACGTTGAGTTTGCCGGACTGCTTGAAGACCCAACAATCTCTATGGGTATGGTTTGCAGGCTTCCCGGGAGTACTGTGGATTTGGCATATCTTGTCCAAAATTTTGTTTAAGTTAGACAGCTCGTCCCTGTTATCCTTAAGGGGCAATTTTTTATGATTCTGCCGAGAGCTTTTGAATTCGGCGTTGACTGTCGTGCTCTTCGGGCTGTTTCCCTTGGTCCGGCGCTGGTCCTTGCTGTGTCGCAGTTTTCCGTTTCCATCCCTAACTTCGGATGTAGTTGGGTCGCTGGTACTGCATCTTGCCAACCAGCTGTCCTCTCCCGCGCAAAAGCGGGTCATGAGGCTTGTTAATGCGGCCATTGTTCTTGGCTTTTCTTGGCCGAGGTGTCTAGCGAGCCATTCGTCTTGGACGTTGTGTTTGAAAGCTGCTAAGGCTTCAGCGTCCGGACAGTCGACTATTTGGTTCTTTTTAGTAAGGAATCTGTTCTAGAATTTTCGGGCTGACTCTTCGGGTTGTTGAGTTATGTTAGTTAAATCGTCTGCAGCCGGAGGTCGGACATAGGTCCCTTGAAAATTTGCCCGAAAAGCATCCTCGAGCTCTTCCCAACTTCCAATGGTGTTTTCGGGGAGGCTTTTTAGCCAATGCCGGGCTGGCCCTTTGAGCTTGAGGGGTAAGTATTTTATGGCGTGGAGGTCATCTCCTCTGGCCATGTGTATGTGGAGGATGTAATCCTCAATCCAGACTCCAGGGTCTGTTGTTCCGTCGTATGCCTCTATGTTTACGGGCTTGAATCCCACTGGAAATTCATAATCCAGACCCTCATCGGTGAAACATAGGGGGTGTGCGGCACCCATATATTTAGGTGTACCGTAATATTCGGATACTTGATGTGTTGCATTGCTTACTAGAGCTTGCTTTCTTGGCCCGTAGATAGATCTAACTAGGTCATCTTTTTGGTGCGAATCCGTTTGCGGATCGCGTGCTAGCTTGTGTGCGGTGCCGTTTGCCACTCTATGTTTGCCATGGCGTCGTCTATCCGACCGGGTGGTCTCCTCGTTCTTTGATTGCGGGGGCTCTACGGCCTCCTCATCGAATTCGGGTAGTAGTTTTCGCTTCGGGTAGCTCTTTGTTCGGCGACTATCGTCGTGTTTGTCTGCGGTGTTGAGTACTTTGCTCCATCTGATTCTGAGCGCGTCTTCCACTGTTTTTAGCTTCCGCTTCTACTTTTTCAGGCTACGCGCAGTGGCGATGAGCCTTTTCTGGAGGTTCTTCTGCTCCGGCAACTTGTCCGGCGTGAGATTGCACGGACTGCTATCTTCGCCGGGGACGGATTGTTTATCCATATTGTCCTGTTCGGACGGTTGCTCGATAGCATGTTCGCTGTCCACCGGTTCGCCCTGTTCTATGGCTGGGCCTGTATCGCTGCTGTCTTTGTCGAGGCGGGATTTTTAGCGGCGCTTACGTCGCCATTTTTTCTGCTTTTCGAGGGAATGATCCCTCGTGGTGTCCCGTTGTTCCTCTTCGCCGCTTCCTTTAGGTGTGTCCACCATGTATACATCATGAGATGAGGTGGCTGTCCAGTGCCTTATAGGTGCTGGTTCATGCTTATCACCTACATCGCCGTCAATACCATCGATGTCTTTGGAGTCGAAATCGAGCACGTCGTTTAAACTTTCGACAGTGGCTACGAAGTGGGTGGTGGGTGGGCTTTGAATTCCTTCATCGTCCGCATCCCGACCTTGCTAACCATAATCCGGCCAGGGCTCTCCTGATAAAGAGAGAGACTTTAGTAAATTCAGGATGTCGCCAAAGGGCGAGTGCTGAAAGATGTCCGCGGTGGTGAACTTCATGATCGGCACCCGATCGGATTCGATTGGCAGGAGCGCGGAAGGTTCGGAGTCCGGAGAGGAGTCCGGCACCTTGGAGTCACGAGCTTCGCAAAGGACAGGGATGGTGTTCGGCTCAATCGCCATAGAGATTGCAGCCCTCGAGGCAGTGTCTAGCCACCCGTCCTCGATCGGCGCAGTTGGCTCCGAGCTAAGGGTCGGAGCGGACACTGGTGCGGCCTCCAGGGCACTGTCCGGCGGCAGAGCTAGATCATGCCCATCGTGACAGTGCGGCGCGCTTGGCTGTGGCTTGAACCCGTCGAAGATAAAGTCTCCTCGGACGTCAGCCGTGTAGTTCAAACTTCCAAATCTGACCTGATAGCCAGGGGCGTAGCTTTCAATCTACTCCAGATGGCCAACCGAATTGGCCCGCAGTGCAAAGCCGCCGAATATGAAGATCTATCCGGGGAGAAAAGTCTCACCCTGGATTGCATCATCGTTGATGATCGGAGGAGCCATCGGGCCTAAAGATGACGACACAGAGGAACTCTCAATGAAAGCACCAATGTCGGTGTCAAAACCGGCGGATCTCGGGTAGGGGGTCCCGAACTGTGCGTCTAGGCAGATGGTAACAGGAGACAAGGGACACGATGTTTTTACCTAGGTTCGGGCCCTCTTGATGGAGGTAAAACCCTACTCCTGCTTGATTAATATTGATGATATGGGTAGTACAAGAGTAGATCTACCACGAGATCAGAGAGGCTAAACCCTAGAAGCTAGCCTATGGTATGATTGTTGTTCGTCCTACGGACTAAAACCCTCCGGTTTATATAGGCACCGAAGAGGGTTAGTGTTACACAGAGTCGGTTACAATGGTAGGAGATCTACATATCCGTATCGCCAATCTTGCCTTCCACGCCAAGGAAAGTCCCATCCGGACACGGGACGAAGTCTTCAATCTTGTATCTTCATAGTCCAGGAGTCCGGCCAAAGGTGATAGTTCGGCTATCCGGACACCCCCTAATCCAGGACTCCCTCACCTATGTTAAACAATTTATTCACAAAGTCTCCGCTGTCCAAGAAGGGACTAATATTTTGCAGCAAGCTATGGAAGAGAAATTGATGAAACTGTGAGCTCATTGGATGAAAAAGATGACGAGGAGAGCAAAGAATAAAAGGAGGAGGAACGGATTAGCTACCTGTGCCCACCTTCTAATGAGAGTAACTCTTGAACTCATACATTGTTTAATTCCCCTTCGTGCTTACCAAAGGATGTCACATCCCTAGCTTCTAGCATTGCACTATGATAGTGTCATGTGTGCATCATGTCTAAATTTTTCTTAAACTTGAAATGGGGACTAACAAACCCCAAAACCCCCTTTTGAAATACTAGGTTCCAACAATTGGAATTTCAATGAACCCAAAATGCCCTTCATAAATGTTTACCATCTTTGGTCCTAGCTAAAACCTCTACCAAAAATGGTTTCATATTTTTGGAGGCTATTCTGGATTTTTGCACCAAGCCATAAGTATTTGCATTTGGGAAATTTAAATCCTATAAATATTTTAAAATGCCCAAATAATCCTGAAGGTATTTTTAGGCTGTTGAGAATATTTTCAAATGTGCCTTTGAATATTTTCATGTTTTTCCTAAATGGAATAGTATTTCTACTATTTCAAAACATAGAACAGAAACAAATAAAAAGTAAAACAGAAAGCAGAGAGAGAGGGTTTTACCTGGCGCTCACCTGGCCTGGCCCAGCACGGCCCAGCCCACTGGCATGTGCCAGTCGTCACCCACCTCTGCCAGTAGGCAGAGGAGGGACAGCGCACGGCGCGCGCGTGGGCGCCACGCCACCAGGCTGCCTGCCTGCATCGCCTGGCCACCGCGACGCCTCGCGCCTTCTCCTCGGCGCCGCCTCGACCCCCTCTTCCTTTCCACCGAGCCACGAGGTCCCGGACGCGCTGCAACGCCGCCACCATCGCCGTTTCCGTCGCCGGCCACCGAAGCTCATCGCCACCGATTCGGGAGCTACCGGACGTCCCCGACCTCGCCCCCGCGCTCCTTGGACTCGCTGTGAGCACCTGCATCTAACGCCCCTAACCCTGCTGCCTCTTGCTCACCGTAGCCGTCGCCCTCTTGCTGCTCGTAGCACGCCACCGGCCGATATCGCCGTCAACGCAGCTCCGGTGACCATTTGGTCACCCCGGCGACTCCAACACGCTCATAGCACCCCGTAGAGCAGCCCCAGCGCATCAGATGGCTCGGTTGCAAGCTGCAACACTGATCCCGCGACCACCCGAACTTTGGCCGCCGCCTTGAGCTTGCCGTCGTCGGCTTCGGCCACCATAGGTCCAGCCACCACCACCACTCGAGGCGCGCCAACGAGAGCTCTCCAACAAGCCCAAGCACGGCCTCGTCCGTGCCCTGTGGGCGTTTTCCGAGCCGCGCCACCGTCTCAGGCCTCGCCGGCGTCGAGTCGCTGGTGGGTTTGACCCACTTTGACCACGACTGGGCCCCCCCTATATCACTGACATGTGGGGCCGGCCTCTGACTAGAGTTAGTTTAGGTTTTAGTTAGTGCTAATTACAACTGTTAGAGGTTAATCATCTCGCTAACTAAACTCTGTATCACTAACATGTGGGCCCACGCCCACTGACACTTTTAGTTAGGATTAAATTAGCACTAATAGTCTCTATTAATTAGTCTAGTCACTGACCAGTGGGTCCCAGCGTCAGGTTTGACCTGGGCCGCCCGTTGACTTGCTGACGTCACAGTGACGCAATGCTGACGCATTTAATTCAATTATTGGAATTATTCCTATTCAGGAAAATCTAGAAAATTGCCTAAACTTCTAAAAATCATAGAAAATCAACCGTAACTCCAAATGAGATAAATTATATATGAAAAATGATCAGAAAAATCCAATCTATCCATCCATACTATTTTCATGCATGTTAGAACAACTTAAAGCTCCTGTATACAACAATTTTAATTAATGGCATTTGAAATGTCATATATGGAGTTTGAATTTGAATCTTGGATTCAAACCAACTCCATTTAATCTGCTGCTAGTTGCATTAGCCCAAAACACATTCTTATTGCCATGTCATAGCATGCATCATATTGTGCATTGCATTGATTGTGTTTCTTCTTTGTTTGTCGGTGCTTGTCCCCTCTCAGTAGACGTGTACCGACGATGTGATCGATGACACCGATGAAGAACTATACTATCTTCAGAAGTAGCAGGCAAGCAAAACCCCCTTGTTCATTCCGATACAACCCTACTCTCTCGCTCCTGCTCTCTTTTACTGCATTAGGACAACAACGATTCATCTGTTACTTGCTGCGGTAGCTGAACCGCTTTATCCTCTGCATGACATGTCATTGCCACAGTAAATAGATGAAACCCACTAGCATGAGTAGGAGTTGTTTGAGCCCTGTTGTGCCTACCCATTCATGCTTGTTTGTCATGCCTGCTACTGCTTAGAGTTGAGTCAGGTCTGATTCATCGGGGATGAATCAGAGGTGTGTGAACATGTCCTACTGTGTGTGAGCTAAGTGTGTGAACACGATTTGGTAAAGGTAGCGGTGAGAGGCCATGTAGGAGTACATGGTGGGTTGTCTCATTGAAGCCATCCTTAGGAACTGAGTTCTGTGTTTGTGATCCATGATTCAACTACTACCATGCATTGGGCCCTGAAATATGACCCCGGTTGACTTCTTAATCACCCTTGTCCTCTGTCCAGGAGTTGCAAGTAGTTTCTGGTGTTTGTAGTATGCTGGAGGCGGTGCGCAGCGCTGACCGGAGGGGTGGGCTGTGATGCGGTAGGCACGTGGCCGGGTATACCGGGCGCCCGTTTGGTGTCACGGAACCCTGTTCACATCGTTTGGGGCTGTGAGCGAAACCCCGGCCGGATCTCCTCATGGATGGAACCCGAATAGGCGATAAACCTGGACTAGAGACTTGAGTGTTTAGGTAGGTCGTGGTCTACACCCACGTCGGCTTTCGCTTGAAGTCTGTCGAGCACATGTCATGTGCAGACGCTAAGTGGTTGAAACATTTATGAAGAAGTACACCCCTGCAGGGTTAACATCATCTATTCGAATAGCCGTGTCCGCGGTAAAGGACTTATGGGTTACTTATATCAGTTCATAGACAAGTGAAAGTGCATACCCTAAAATACGCAAGATAAGCGTGAGTGATATGGATGGCGTTCTCATAGGGAGACGGGAGCGGATACATAGTGGTGTATTGATATGGTGAATATGTGGACTCGTGTGCGCCACCTCAAAGAGTTACTTGCAGTCGTAGTTCAGGATAGCCACCGAGTCAAAGCTGGCTTGCTGCAGTTAAACCCCACCATCCCCTTTGTTGATAATGATGCATATGTAGTTAGTTCTGATGTAAGTCTTGTTGGGTACATTTGTACTCATGTTTGCCTATTTTATGTTTTTGCAGAGAGACTTCAGTCTCACTAGTAGTTTCGCGTGGACTTCGATGTTTAGCTTGTTACCTCAGCTACGATCTTGTGCCCTCGGCAGGATCTGGTAGATAGTCAGGCTTCTAAGCCTTTTTCATTTGTAGATGTCTGTACCCAGACATGTTAAGCTTCCGTTTGTGCTTTGAACTGTATGCTCTGAATGCTGGGTTGAGAGACCCATGTTTGTAATATCTCGCTCCTTGGAGCCTATTGAATAAATACTTGAGTCGTACAGTCATGTTGTGATGCCATGTTGTATTTGCACATATCGAGCATATTGTGTGTATGTTATTGAAATGCTTGGTATGTGTGGGATCTGACTATCTAGTTGTTTATCCTTAGTAGCCTCTCTTACCGGGAAATGTCTCCTAGTGTTTCCACCGAGCCATGGTAGCTTGCTACTGCTCCGGAACACTTAGGCTGGCCGGCATGTGTCCTTCTTCGTTCCTGTGTCTGTCCGCTCGGGGAAATGTCACGCGATGAATACCGGAATCCTGTTAGCCCGCTACAGCCCGGCTCACCGGAGTCCTGCTAGCCCAGTGCTACAGCCTGGATTCACTCGCTGATGACCGACACGTTCGATGCTGGGTCATGGATACCTGTCCCTGTAAGGTTGTGCCACTTTGGGTTTATGACTAGCCATGTCAGCCCAGGCTCCTTATCATATGGATGCTAGCGACACTATCATATACGTGTGCCAAAAGGCGCAAACGGTCCCGGGCAAAGGTAAGGCGACACCCATGGAATACCGTGCGTGAGGACGCAAAGTGATATGATGTGTTACATGCTAGACCGATGTGGCATTGAGTCAGGGTCCTGACAGCTTTGGTATCAGAGCCTGACTGCCTGTAGGATTACCAAGCCAAACTGGTCGAAGTTGTGTCTAGAAATGCTTTAGTTATGTAAGGGAATTGATTGTGGGAGGGAACATAAGGCTCTTTTTACTCCTTATACCTCATGTCCTTCTGATCTGAGTCAACCTCTTCTTTTCTACGGGGATTAAGAACTAGGCCTTCTCACCTATCTATTAGGATGATGTGTTACTAATCCATAGACTTTTAAGATTGTTGGTTTTAAGCCTCAGTTCAGTCTCTACTACTTCTGTGTGTTAACTATTGATCTCAAACCTTGATATTGTGCTACTGAGTGGTTATGCCACCATTTTTGTGAATGTCTCAAATCTTTTCGAGCATTTACAGCCGTTATGTTGTCCGGGTCATCCCAGGTTTCTAAATAGTCTGAAGCATTTGCAAAATCCCTTCCTCCCATTCCGATGTTCCTTTGGGCCAGATTAAGCACACTAACCGGTGCGTTGAGGTAATTTATTACCTTGACATATATGTTGGAGCTATTATTATGACCCTAGGTGTTTTAGGGAGTCACCTAGTAATTTAGCCATGTTATGTGTTCCCAGTGTGATGATTCTGGTCTTTATTCTCGAAAGCATCCCGTGATGCCATTTAGTTAGTAGTCATTCTATTCCTGAGTTTTGAACCCGAGACTCACCTACTTACCTCATGTTGATAGTCTTTGCTCGTTCCTTTAGGATATTAGTAACCTTTGCATTAGTCCTCGAGGTCCGTGGTATTTCCTTCTTCCAAATACTATGAACCACATATGGCAGAAGTTTGTTGGATCAAAAGATCACAACAGGAGTGCCCTTGTTGAGTTCTCCATTCTATATTGCGACTCTGCCAGTTCTACTTTTTCTGCATGGGTTATCCGGAAGAAACCTGTTGGACTTGATTCGACATACTAATCCATGCATCTACAACTCAGAAAATGATTTGTTCTTTTGATTTGTCCCTCTAAATTGTCTTCTGACCATCGTCTATCAATTGATAGACAGGAGTAGTTGTGCACTCGAGCTCATCGATGCTTATTATTCTTGTGGTCCGTCAAGCCATTCTATTCCAGAATGACTAGGAGAAACAAACTCCAGTACCTCATCCACATCCAGGATTGGGTCAAAGTAGTTGTACCTCGCAGATCAAAATGCCAACCCACCTTTTGATCTGTTCTACCTGAAGTATTACCCACTTTACATCAGGCATATCATGAGGATTGCACCTTCTCTTATGGGTTCTTGACGTAGTAATACTTCTTGCCATCATTGTTCATTCCTTGGTTTCCATGTTATTGTAACCGGAATGGCGACAAGTGAATCATGGTGTGTGAAATCAATATTGCTAGCAACTCTGTTGCTTGGTAGTTGAATGGACGATAACCTCATTCTTAGCATGTTGATTATTGAATCGTCACCTTAAGGTTGATTGTGCTACCTAGACCATCTTCCAAGGTGCACTCTTCGATCAATGAGTTAGGGTTGTGCCAATCCCTTGCTCTTTTGATCATATCGTCTTGCCCTGAAAAGCAAGATTGTTCTCGAGCTTAGTAACATATCGGTGGTTCGTGATTTTCCAAATATCTTCTCGGAAGTGTTACCAGGTTGTCACCTGACCGCTATGTTGAGTTCGTGATCAACTTGGTTTCTTGTAAACAGCCCCTTCTCCAAGAGTCTGTGTTGGGTACCCCTGAGCTAGTTGGCTAAGCTGAACAACAACTTGGAGAGTTGAAAGATGGAAGCTTGTCCGATTTAGTTCACCTTAAGGGAAATTTTGTGTGTGTGTTGCAGAAAGATGATATCTTCACCAATTGGTCCTCGTGATCAGTTGTTGGACCTATTGTCTTGCCAAAACTTTGATTTCAGTGTGGGCTATCCTCAAATCAAATCAGAACCAACGATGTTCTTAATGTTGTCTTACTTGTGGTTGATCCCCTGAGCATACATCATTATATCTTTTGGTCTGACCAATACTATCATTTGTTCTCATAATTATGGAATTCCATTTTTATGGAAGCTAGGATGAATTGTAGATGAGCCCATCGACAACATCCTTGTTTTCTCCATAATTTTGTTGAACATTAAGCTAGTGTTGGAAACTTTTGAAAGCATTTGTTCATGCTAGCTCATGAAGCATATGTTCGGATGTAAGAAGTGACTTCCTCTAGTTCATGTGCATTTGATGCAAGTTGCCGCCGTGGATTCGAGAAAGTCAATGTTGCCTCCTATGGAATCATCCCAAGTCAGTCATGTATGTGCGAAGTATGCTATGGTTTGACAGGATCGCTACCTCCAATCCACATGTATCCCCTAGTACACCAAGCCACAGATTGATTTGTCCAAGGAGAAGAAGTTCCTTCTTAAGAGCAAGACTTATGCAAGAACTTCGATATCCTCGATGATGGTTCCCCCTCTGAACTCGGTAGTGTTTAGTTATAAGACTACTACTTGGTCATGCTTGCCTGAGGCAGCGTGTTCGCATGTTTGTAGCAGAACCGGCTCATGTTTTGGAGCTTGCTATCGTAGTTCATCCCCGAGAATCTCGCAACGTCATTTCGTCGATTTGTGTTGCAAACTTTCATTTTTCTTTCCAGACTTGATGAGTCTGGACTATTCTAACACCAACCAGATCTGAATCTCAGGCAGATGTGATGGTTGGAACATTTCCCAAGAACTATAATATTGGTCTCGCGATAACCGGTAAAGTGGATGTCGTGGCCAACACACCCCGCCGGAAGACCTATTATTGTAGTATCTGATTGAAGAAGTTGGCCACCTCCCCATAAGGATCTCGTAGAATTTATTCTAGTAGTTGTTCCTTATGTATTCTTGTACTTACGAAGTCCGACCTTTTACCTGATGTTCTGGGTACCAAACCATCTAAATGAATGGGTTACGCTAGCACATCAAGGGGAACATCAGAAGCAGAGTGCTAAATGTCTCTCGGTCGATCATCCAGATTTTGTCCCCTTGGCCTCGCTAAGGTGAAATCTGAGAAAGTGTTACCTTCCTTTGCATCTGCATCCTCAACCATTTTCATCATGGTAGTATGTTGTGTTACCAGGATCCTTGACATGGGTATTGGTAAAACCTTGATGAACATGGAAATGCTCAAGTTCTTGAGAGCACGCGTAAGTGCTAGGTTTTTATCATATGCATTAATTTCTTAGTGCTCTTAGTTTCCTCGATTATGCTATAACTTTCAGACAGTGCATTCACTCTCTACTGTTGAGCTTCTCCCCAATTACTAAAATCATCCCTTGTGTTGTTTTCAACAAGGTAATTCACATCATCCATACTGGTCCGGTTATGTCATTCCACCGAACTCCTCCAAATGATCGATTTTGATTTGACTTAAGCTGGTATAAAGAATTTCAATGATCTCAGAATCAAAGGTAATTCTTTTCCCACTTAAGGGGATATATTCTACGAGTCACCTTCCCTAAAATGCATCGTTATGGTATCATGGCAACTCAACTTCTCGCTACGTTGACAACTGGTTATCACCTTCTAAAGTGCGAAATTGTTGTCTACGTAGTGAACCCTCGTCATAGGTTCCACTCCATCCCGCTAGATGTGTGCTTCGTGTCTCAGCACAAGAGATGTTGCTATGACTCACCCCGTGAGCTGATCCTGAGTTGTTCGATCTTCGAGAAGATCGATCCCTCTAGAGTTTTCCTTTCCTCCCGTTGTCATGTTGGTTGAAGTTCCCGGAGCAAGACTTCGAGACAATGATGGTGATCGGATCAACGTTCTTATAAAGTGCAACCTGGATCGTGAAGATTGTGTTAGTTTGCATTTGTGTTAGTTTGCGTTCCCCCTTCATCTTACCCTACGCTTGAATCTCGGGGCGAGATTCTTGTTTAGTGGGGGTGAGTTGTCACATCCCTAGCTTCTAGCGTTGCACTATGATAGTGTCATGTGTGCATCATGTCTAAACTTTTCTTAAAGTTGAAATGGGGACTAACAAACCCCAACACCCCCTTTTGAAATACTAGGTTCCAACAATTGGAATTTCAATGAACCCAAAATGCCCTTCATAAATGTTTACCATCTTTGGTCCTGGCTAAAACCTCTAGCAAAAATGGTTTCATATTTTTGGAGGCTATTCTGGATTTTTGCACCAAGCCATAAGTATTTGCATTTGGGCAATTTAAATCCTATAAATATTTTTAAATGCCCAAATAATCCTGAAGGTATTTTTAGGCTGTTGAGAATATTTTCAAATGTGCCTTTGAATATTTTCAGGTTTTTCCTAAATGGAATAGTATTTCTACTATTTCAAAACACAGAACAGAAACAAATAAAAAGTAAAACAGAAAGCAGAGAGAGAGGGTTTTACCTGGCGCTCACCTGGCCTAGCCCAGCACGGCCCAGCCCACTGGCCTGTGCCAGTCGTCACCCACCTCTGCTAGTAGGCAGAGGAGGGACAGCGCAGGGCGCGCGCGCGGGCGCCACGCCACCAGGCTGCCTGCCTGCGTCGCCTGGCCACCGCGACGCCTCGCGCCTTCTCCTGGGCGCCGCCTCGACCCCCTGGAACCCTCCCGCTCAGTCCCTCGTCCCCATCTCCTCCCCTGGCTCTCTCCCTCCCACACGACCGAGCGTGTCCGTCGCCGCCGACGAGCATCGCCGTGGCCACAGCCACTGCCTCGCCTCGTCGTTGCGCCCAGAGGCTCCGCCTCGACCCCCTCTTCCTTTCCACCGAGCTACGAGGTCCCGGACACGCTGCAACGCTGCCACCATCGCCGTTTCCGTCGCCGGCCACCGAAGCTCATCGTCGCCGATTCGGGAGCTACCGGACATCCCCGACCTCGCCCCCGCGCTCCTTGGACTCGCTGTGAGCACCTGCATCTAACTCCCCTAACCCCGCTGCCTCTTGCTCGCCGTAGCCGTCGGCCCCTTGCTGCCCGCAGCACGCCGCCGGCCGAGCTCGCCGTCAACGCAGCTCCGGTGACCATTTGGTCACCCCGGCGATTCCAACACGCTCATAGCACCCCGTAGAGCAGCCCCAGCGCATCAGATGGCTCGCTTGCAAGCTGCAACACCGATCCCGCGACCACCCGAACTCCGGCCGCGGCCTTGGAGCTCGCCGTCGTCAGCTCCGGCCACCATAGGTCCAGCCACCACCACCACTCGATGCGCGCCAACGAGAGCTCTCCAACGAGCCCAAGAACGGCCTCGTCCGTGCCCTGTGGGCGTTTTCCGAGCCGCGCCACCGTCTCAGGCCTCGCCGGCGTCGAGTCGCTGGTAGGTTTGACCCACTTTGACCACGACTGCCCCCCCCCCTGTATCACTGACATGTGGGGCTGGCCTGTGACTAGAGTTAGTTTAGGTTTTAGTTAGTGCTAATTACCACTGTTAGAGGTTAATCATGTCGCTAACTAAACTCTGTATCACTAACATGTGGGCCGACGCCCACTGACACTTTTAGTTAGGATTAAATTAGCACTAATAGTCTCTGTTAATTAGTCTAGTCACTGACCAGTGGGTCCCAGCGTCAGGTTTGACCTGGGCCGCCCATTGACTTGCTGACGTCACAGTGACGCAATGCTGACACATTTAATTCAATTATTGGAATTATTCTTATTCAGGAAAATCCAAAAAATTGCCTAAACTTCTAAAAATCATAGAAAATCAACCGTAACTCCAAATGAGATAAATTATATATGAAAAATCATCAAAAAATCCAATATATCCATCTATACCATTTTCATGCATGTTAGAACAACTTAAAGCTCCTGTATACAACAATTTGAATTAATGGCATTTGAAATGTCATATATGGAGTTTGAATTTGAATCTTGGATTCAAACCAACTCCATTTAATCTGCTGCTAGTTGCATTAGCCCAAAACACATTCTTATTGCCATGTCATAGAATGCATCATATTGTGCATTGCATTGATTGTGTTTCTTCTTTGTTTGTCGGTGCTTGTCCTCAGTAGACGTGTACCGACGATGTGATCGATGACACCGATGAAGAACTATACTATCTTCAGAAGTTCCAGGCAAGCTAAACCCCCTTGTTCATTCCGATACAACCCTACTCTCTTGCTCCTGCTCTCTTTTACTGCATTAGGACAACAACGATTCATCTGTTACTTGCTGCGGTAGCTGAACCCCTTTATCCTCCGCATGACATGTCATTGCCACAGTAAATAGATGAAACCCACTAGCATGAGTAGGAGTTGTTTGAGCCCTATTGTGCCTACCCATTCATGCTTGTTTGTCATGCCTGCTACTGCTTAGAGTTGAGTCAGGTCTGATTCATCGGGGATGAATCAGAGGTGTGTGAACATGTCCTACTATGTGTGAGCTAATTGTGTGAACACGATTTGGTAAAGGTAGCGGTGAGAGGCCATGTAGGAGTACATGGTGGGTTGTCTCATTGAAGCCGTCCTTAGGAACTGAGTTCTGTGTTTGTGATCCATGATTCAGCTACTACCATGCATTGGGCCCTAAAATATGACCCCGCTCGACTTCTTAATCACCCTTGTCCTCTGTCCAGGAGTTGCAAGTAGTTTCTGGTGTTTGTAGTATGCAGGAGGCCGTGCGCAGCGCTGACCGGAGGGGTGGGCTGTGATGCGGTAGGCACATGGCCGGGTATACCGGGCGCCCGTTTGGTGTCACGGAACCCTGTTCACATCGTTTGGGGCTGTGAGCGAAACCCTGGCCGGATCTCCTAATGGATGGAACCCGAATAGGCGATAAACCTGGACTAGAGACTTGAGTGTTTAGGTAGGTCGTGTTCTACACCCACGTCGGCTTTCGCTTGAAGTCTGCCAAGCACATGTCGTGTGCAGACGCTAAGTGGTGGAAACATGTATGAAGAAGTACACCCCTGCAGGGTTAACATCATCTATTCGAATAGCCGTGTCCGCGGTAAAGGACTTCTGGGTTACTTATATCAGTTCATAGACAAGTGAAAGTGGATACCCTAAAATACGCAAGATAAGCGTGAGTGCTATGGATGGCGTTCTCGTAGGGAGACGGGAGCGGATCCATAGTGGTGTATTGATATGGTGAATATGTGGACTTGTGTGCGCCACCTCAAAGAGTTACTTGCAGTCGTAGTTCAGGATAGCCACCGAGTCAAAGCTGGCTTGCTGCAGTTAAACCCCACCATCCCCTTTGTTGATAATGATGCATATGTAGTTAGTTCTGATGTAAGTCTTGCTGGGTACATTTGTACTCACGTTTGCCTATTTTATGTTTTCGCAGAGAGACTTCAGTCTCACTAGTAGTTTCGCGTGGACTTCGACGTTTAGCTTGTTACCTCAGCTACGATCTTGTGCCCTCGGCAGGATCTGGTAGATAGTCAGGCTTCTAAGCCTTTTTCATTTGTAGATGTCTGTACCCAGACATGTTAAGCTTCCGTTTGTGCTCCGAACTGTATGCTCTGAATGTTGGGTCGAGAGACCCATGTTTGTAATATCTCGCTCCTTGGAGCCTATTGAATAAATACTTGAGTCGTAGAGTCATGTTGTGATGCCATGTTGTATTTGCACATATCGAGCATATTGTGTGTATGTTATTGAAATGCTTGGTATGTGTGGGATCTGACTATCTAGTTGTTTATCCTTAGTAGCCTCTCTTACCGGGAAATGTCTCCTAGTGTTTCCACCGAGCCATGGTAGCTTGCTACTGCTCCGGAGCACTTAGGCTGGCCGGCATGTGTCCTTCTTCGTTCCTGTGTCTGTCCCCTCGGGGAAATGTCACACGATGAATACCGGAGTCCTGTTAGCCCGCTACTGCCCGGCTCACTGGAGTCCTGCTAGCCCAGTGCTACAGCCTGGATTCACTCGCTGATGACCGACACGTTCGATGCTGGGTCATGGATGCCTGTCCCTGTAAGGTTGTGCCACTTTGGGTTTATGACTAGCCATGTCAGCCCGGGCTCCTTATCATATGGATGTTAGCGACACTATCATATACGTGTGCCAAAAGGCTCAAACGGTCCCGGGGAAAGGTAAGGCGACACCCATGGAATACCGTGCGTGAGGCCGCAAAGTGATATGATGTGTTACATGCTAGACCAATGTGGCATTGAGTCGGGGTCCTGACAAAGGATGACTGCTATGATGATTGCTATGATCCCATTGCCAAGATGCCAATATGAATTATGCTTTTGGAGATGAACTTGCTATAGTTCCTTATGTTAAACATGAAATTGTTGCTATTGCACCCACGCATGATAGTCCTATTATCTTTTTGAATTCTCTTGACTACACTATATCGGAGAAGCTTGCACTTATTAAGGATTATATTGATGGGTTGCCTTTTACCGTTACACATGATGATTTTGATGAATATAATATGCATGTGCTTGCTGCTCCTACTTGCAATTATTATGAGAGAGGAACTACATCTCCACCTCTTTATGTTTCCAACACGATAGAATTGCAAGATACTGCTTATACTATGCATTGGCCTTTACTATGTGTGCATGAATTGTTCTTTTATGACATGCTGATGCATAGGAAGAGAGTTAGACTTCGTTGTTGCATGATATATGTTACTTTGTGCTCACTACTAAATTACAGATCATTGTTAATTAAAATTGACTTTGATATACCTTGGGATCCGGGTGGATTCACTACTTGAGCACTATATGCCTAGCTTAATGGCTTTAAAGAAAGCGCTGCCAGGGAGACAACTTGGAAGTTTTAGAGAGTCATTTATTTCTGTTGAGTGCTTTCATATAGTTTAAAAACAAAAAAAATAAAGAGGGGAACCCAAAAACTTTTCAAAAAGGAAAGTGAAAGTGAGAGAGACAAGCATTGTTGAAGTGGGAGAGCTCCTTGAACTTTGTTCATGCTCACGGAAACTTTGTGAATCTTAATTACAGAAACTTTTCAATAAAAATAATTATCCCCTTGTATAATTCCATTGTATTATAAAAATAATGTGCCAAGGTTTGCCTTTAGGATGTTTACAATGCTTGTTGGGTTGTACGGTGCAGGACACAAACTTTGGCTGTAGTGCACGATTTTAAATTTTTAACTGGAACGTCAATTGGTTCTGATTCCTTTTGCACTGTATTTATATACAACTTGTTTATTTTTCGAAATTTTTTGTAGAATTTGTGGGGGACCATAAGTATGGTGGATGTTCAGATTGCTACAGACTGTTCTATTTTTGACAGATTCTGTTTTTGATGCATAGTTTGCTTGTTTTGATGAATCTATCAACTTATATCAGTGGATTAAGCCATGGAAAAGCTATATTACAGTAGACAGAATGCAAAAACAAAATATGAATTGGTTTGCAACAGTACTTAGAGTGGTGATTTGTTTTATTATACTAACGGATCTTACCGAGTTTTCTGTTGAAGTTTTGTGTGGATGTAGTGTCTAATCGAGGATGTTTTGATGTGAGAAGAAGGAAGAGAGACAAGAGCTCAAGCTTGGGGATGCCCGAGGAACCCCAAGTAAATATTCAAGGAGACTCAAGCGTCTAAGCTTGGGGATGCTGGGGAGGCATCCCTTCTTTCTTCAACAAGTATCGGTATGTTTCGGATTCGTTTCGTTCATGCATTATGTGCAAGTCTTGGAGCGTCTTTTGCAATTAGGTTTTTATTTTTCTTTTATGCACCATGCTGGTATGAGATAGTCCTTGGTTGATTTATAGAATGCTCATTGCACTTCACTTAAATCTTTTGAGTGTGGCTTTATAGAATGCTTCATGTGCTTCACTTATATCATTTGAAGTTGGATTGCCTGTTTCTCTTTATATAGAAAACTGCCATTTGTAGAATGCTCTTTTGCTTCACTTATATTTGTTAGAGCGTGGGCATATCTTTTGTAGAAAGAATTAAACTATCTTGCTTCACTTATATCTTTTTAGAGAGATGACAGGAATTGGTCATTCACATGGTTAGTCATAAAATCCTACATAAACTTGTAGATCGCTGAATATGATATGTTTGATTCCTTGCAATAGTTTTGCGATATAAAGATGGTGATATTAGAGTTATGCTAGTGGGTGGTTGTGAATTGTAGAGACACTTGTGTTGAGGTTTGCAAGTCCCGTAGCATGCATGTATGGTAACCGTTGTGTGACAAATTTGAAGCATGGGGTGTTTCTTTGATTGTCCTCCTTATGAGTGGCGGTCGGGGACGAGCGATGGTCTTTTCCTACCAATCTATCCCCCTAGGGGCATGCGTAGTAGTACTTTGCTTCAAGGGCTAATAAACTTTTGCAATAAGTATATGAGTTCTTTATGACTAATGTGAGTCCATGGATTATACGCACTTTTACCTTACCACCATTGCTAGCCTCTTCGGTACCGTGCATTGCCCTTTCTCACCTTGAGAGTTGGTGCAAACTTCGCCGGTGCATCCAAACCCCATGATACGATATGCTCTATCACACATAAGCCTCATTATATCTTCCTCAAAACAGCCACCATACCTACCTATTATGGCATTTCCATAGCCATTCCGAGATATATTGCCATGCAAGTTCCATCATCATCATATTCATGACTTGAGCATTCATTGTCATATTGCTTTGCATGATCGTAAGATAACTAGCATGATTTTTCATGGCTTGTCCGTTTTTTGATGTCATTGCTATGCTAGATCATTGCACATCCCGGTACACCGCCGGAAGCATTCATATAGAGTCATATCTTTGTTCTAGTATCGAGTTATAATATCGAGTTGTAAGTAAATAAAAATGTGAAGATCATCATTATAGAACATTACCCCAAAAAAACAAAAAAAGGGGAAAGGCCAAAGAAGCCTAAATAAAAAAGGGGGCCAAAGAAGCCCACCAAAAAAAGAGAAAAAGAAAAGGGGCAATGTTACTATATCTTTTTCCACACTTGTGCTTCAAAGTAGCACCATGTTCTTCATGTAGTGAGTCTCATATCTTGTGCTTCAAAGTAGCACCATGTTCTTCATATAGATTGTCTCCTATGTTGTCACTTTCATATACTAGCGGGAATTTTCATTATAGAACTTGGCTTGTATGTTCCAACGATGGGATTCCTCAAATGCCCTAGGTCTTCATGATCAAGCAAGTTGGATGCACACTCACTTAGTTTCTTTTGTTGAGCTTTCATACACTTATAGCTCTTAGTGCATCCGTTGCATGGCAATCCCTACTCCTCGCATTGACATCAATTGATGGGCATCTCCATAGCCCGTTTATTAGCCGCGTCGATGTGAGACTTTCTCCTTTTTTGTCTTCTCCACCTAACCTCCATCATTATATTCTATTCCACCTATAGTGCTATATCCATGGCTTGCGCTCATGTATTGCGTGAGGGTTGAAAAAGTTGAAGCACGTTAAAAAGTATGAACCAATTGCTCGGCTTGTCATCCGGGTTGTGCATGATGGGGGCACTTTGTGTGACGAAAATGAAGCATGGCCAAACTGTATGATTTTGTAGGGATAAGCTTGCTTTTACCTTGTTGTTTGGAAAAGACATGATTGCTTTATTGGTATGCTCGAAGTATTATTGTTTTTATGTCAAATGATAGACTTTTGCTTTGAATCACTCGTGTCCTAATATTCATGCCATGATTAGACATATGATCAAGATTATGCTAGGTAGCATTCCACATCAAAAGTTATTCTTTTTTATGACTTAGCTACTCGAGGACGAGCAGGAATTAAGCTTGGGGATGTTGATACGTCTCCGTCGTATCTATAATTTTTGATTGTTCCATGCCAATATTATTCACTTTCATATACTTTTTGGCAACTTTTTATACTATTTTTGGGACTAACTTGTTGATCAAGTGCCCAGTGCCAGTTCCTGTCTGTTGCATGTTTTTTGTTTCGCAGAAACCCGATATTAAACGGAGTCCAAACGGGATAAAAATAGACGAAGATTTTTTTTGGAATATTTATGATTTTCTGGAAGTAAAATCAACGCGAAACGGTGTCCAGGGTGGTCACGAGGTAGGGGGGCACGCCCTAACCCCCAGGCGCGCCGCTGGCCCTCGTGGTCCACCCGTAAGGCGGTTGATGCTCTTCTTATGGCGCCAGAACGATAATTTTATGAAGAAGATCTGGGAGAAAGATTCACCCCAATCGGAGTTACGGATCTCCAGATATAAAGGAAATGGTGAAGAGGTAGAATCAGAGAACGCAGAAACAGAGAGATAGATCCAATCTCGGAGGGGCTCTCGCCCCTCCCAAGCCATGGGAGCCAAGGACCAGAGCGGAAACCCTTCTCCCATCTAGGGAGAAGGTCAAGGAAGAAGAAGAAGGGGGCTCTCCCCCCTTGCTTCTGGTGGCGCCGGAATGCCGCCAGAGGCCATCATCATCACTGCTATCTTCACCAACACCGCTGTCATCTTCACCAACATCTCCATCACCTTCCCCCTTCTATATCTAGCAGTCCACTCTCCCGCATCCCGTTGTACCCTCTACTTGAACATGGTGCTTTATGCTTCATATTATTTTCCAATGATGTGTTGCCATCCTATGATGTCTGAGTAGATTTTCGTTGTCCTATCGGTGATCGATGAATTGCTATGATTGGTTTGAGTTGCATGTTTTATTATTGGTGTTGTCCTATTGTGCCCTCCGTGTCGCGCAAGCGTGAGGGATTCCCGCTGTAGGGTTTGAAATATGTTTACGGTTTGCTTATGGTGGGTGGCGTGAGTGACAGAAGCACAGACCCGAGTAAGTAGGTTGTTTGCGTATGGGATAAAAGGGGACTTGATGCTTTAATGCTATGGTTGGGTTTTACCTTAATGAATCTTTAGTAGTTGCGGATGCTTGCTAGAGTTCCAATCATAAGTCCATATGATCCAAGTAGAGAAAGTATGTTAGCTTATGCCTCTCCCTCAAATAGAATTGCAATAACGATTACCGGTCTAGTAACGTAGTCAGTTGCCTAGGGACAATTCCACAACTCCTACCACCACTTTTCCATACTCACTATATTTACTTTGTTGCTTCTTTATCTAAACAGCCCCTAGTTTATATTTACGTGCTCTTTACTTTCTTGCAAGCTTACCCGGAAACACCTACAAAGTACTTCTAGTTTCATACTTGTTCTAGGTAAAGTGAATGTCAAGCGTGCGTAGAGTTGTATCGGTGGTCGATAGAACTTTAGGGAATATTTGTTCTACCTTTAGCTCCTCGTTGGGTTCGACACACTTACCTATCGAAAACTGTTGCGATCCCCTATACTTGTGGGTTATCAAGCAGCTTCTGATGCCCCATCCACGACCGCAGATCTGCATCGTCGACACCATCCTGAACCCAACGACCGGAGCAGCTTCACCGATGCCCTCATCTACGGCCTCAGATCCGCTTCGCCCATACTGTAGTCCACCCTACCGGATCTGATCCACAAACACCCTACTCGACGGTTCTAGATCTCCTTACCGAACCATGACAGTCAGCACAGCGCCATCACCCTTGACGTTTCTAACCTGATTCCCATCGTTTGACAAGATGCCAAGCACCCGCCACGGCCTAGGTACTTGTCACCTTTAAACCCGTCCAACATCACCTGCCCGATGTACTTAAAATATACTAAAAGGTCGTTGTTACATGTCATGCAGCTGGCAAAAACTACAAGGACGATGTTTCTTCTGGATCTAATAGCTTGGCCAATCAAGATCCTAGACTGAGGCATTGCTATGATCTTGTAAGTGTGTCTCTCTCTATTGTATTGTTGCGTGCCTGCCAGCAAGCTTTGCTAGGATTTTCGATCAGTAATCCCTTTGTGCAGATAATGATTTCTACTAATGGCTTCTAAATTAGATATGTAGATGTCATACATGATACTCCCTCCATTCCTACATATATGTCTTTCTAGAGATTCCACTATAGGCTACATACAGAGCAAAATGAGTGAATCTACACTCAAAAATGCATCTGTATACATATGTATGTGGTCCATATTGGAATCTCTACAAAGACATATATTTAGGAACAGAGGTAGTACATTACACAAAAGCATAGATGGCATGTAGGAATTCCAGTGCACTACATTAGGCTCCCTTAGAGTGCCTGCTAGTCGAGCACACAGAGTCATGGCTAGTTTATGCTACCAACACAATCGTTAATTGGTGGTTTAAATATGCGCAAGGGATATGCCATGTATCATAATGTAAAGATGTCTAAAATTAGCCGTGTTAACTTGCAGATAGGGTTATGCAATGAAAAAGTACAAGATGTATGTGGCAATTTCAGGGAACATCACAAAAAAAGAGGCATCAGTGAGCCTATACAGTGTGCTATGGTAGTTCACTCCGGCCCTGTCCTTTTGCAGGATTCTCCCAAAATCTGCCCCTCTCTAGATTCTCCTAGAATCTTTAACCCCCTTTTGTTTTACAATCCTACCTAATTAGACCCTAACTAGATAGGATTGTAAAACAAATGGGGCTCAAAGATTCTGGGAGAATCTAGGTAGGGGTCAGATTCTAGGAGAATCTTGCAAAAGAACTAGCCCTCCATTGCAACCATCGTGACATGTTATTTGTATGTCAGTTCTATTGGCAAGTTTCTTAGGGACAGTTATTTTGAGTTATCCTAAGAAAATAAGCAACTTTGAATATAAGCTCCAAGTAATAAGCCAACCAGTTTTTTTCATTGCCTGCCTTTTCAGCTTATCTGTGGTATGATCAGTGAAAGGTCTAGATTTCATTATATTTTATCATTTTGCTGCCCATATGAAAATTAAATTTGACTTGAAAATATCACAAATTGAACCCAGTGTAGTAGTTAATATGATAGGAAAATAGACCATCAGTATTTGTTCAAAATACAAATACAAAGATACCATCTACTTGGCACAATCTACTTTGGTCAATGTCTTCCATAGAGATCACATTGCCTAATTTAAATGAAGAACGCATGGCCTAAATTTAAATGAAGAACAATTATTTATCGAAATTTGATGGTCCAAGTGGCTGGTTATTATCATATAGAAGCACCACCTAAAAGCATCATATAGTAGCAGCAGCTCATAGCAACTCATCATATAGCAGTAGCAGCGTGCAATTCAGCATATAGTGGCAATAGGAGCAACTCATAGCAATTCATCATATAGCACCCGTAGGAGCAGCTCATAACAATTCATCATATAGCAGCAGCAGGAGCAGCTTATAGCAACTCATCATATAACAACAACAACAACAGCTCATAGCAATTCATCATATAGCAGCAACTCATAGCAATTCATCATATAGCAGCAGCAGGAGCGGCTTATAGCAATGCATTGATACGTCTCCAACGTATCTATAATTTTTGATTGTTCCATGCTACTTTATCTACTGTTTTAGGAAATATTGGGCTTTATTATCCACTTTTATATTATTTTTGGAACTAACCTATTAACCGGAGGCCCAACCTAGATTTGCTCTTTTTATGCCAATTTCAGTGTTTCGAGGAAAAGGAATATCAGACGGAGTCAAAACGGAACGAAATCAACTGGAGAAGTTGTTTTTGGAAGGAAACCCACCTGATGGACTTGGACCCCACGTCAGAAGATACGGGAGGTGCTCACGAGGGTGGGCCCCCCCCCCTCCGGGCGCGCCCCCTACCTCGTGGGGCCCCCGTAGCTCCACCGACGTACTCCTTTCACCCATATATACCTGCGTACCCTAAAACTTCCAGAACAGAAGATAGATCGGGAGTTCCGCCGCCGCAAGCCTCTGTAGCCACCAAAAACCTCGGGAGCCCGTTCCGGCACCCTGCCGGCGGGGTATCCCATCACCGGTGGCCATCTTCATCATCCCGACACTATCCATGACGAGGAGGGAGTAGTTCACCCTCGGGGCTGAGGGTATGTACCAGTAGCTATCTGTTTGATCTCTCTCTCTCTCTCATGTTCTCTCTCGTGTTCCTCTATGGCACGATCTTGATGTATCTCGAGCTTTGCTATTGTAGTTGGATCTTATGATGTTTCTCCCCCTCTACTCTCTTGTGATGAATTGAGTTTCCCCTTTGAAGTTATCTTATTGGATTGCGTCTTTTATGAGAACACTTGATGTATGTCTTGTCATGATTATCTGTGGTGACAATGGGATATCATGTGCCACTTGATGTATGTTTTGGTGATCAACTTGCGGGTTTCGTGACATTGGGAACCTATGCATAGGGGTTGGCACACGTTCTTGACTCTCCGATAGAAACTTTGGGGCACTTTTTGAAGTACTTTTATGTTGGTTGGATGAATATGAGATTGTGTGATGCATATCGTATAATCATGCCCACAGATACTTGAGGTGACAATGGAGTATCTAGGTGACATTAGGGTTTTGGTTGATTTGTAAAGGTGTTATTCTAGTACGAACTCTTTTATAGATTGATCCGAAAGAATAACTTTGAGGTGGTTTCATACCCTACCATAATCTCTATGTTTGTTCTCCGCTATTAGTGGCTTTGGTGTGACTCTTTGTTGCATGTTGAGGGCTTGTTATATTATCTATCTATGTTATTATTGTTGAGAGAACTTGAACTAGTGAAAGTATGAACCCTAGGCCTTGTTTCCTATCATTGTAATACCATTTACGCTCACTTTTATCATTAGTTACCTTGCTGTTTTTATATTTTCAGATTAGAAAACCCTTTATCTACTATCTATTTTGCACTTGTATCACCATCTTTTCGCCGAACTAGTGCACCTATACAATCTACCATTGTATTGGGTGTGTTGGGGACACAAGAGACTCTTTGTTATTTGGTTATAGGGTTGCTTGAGAGAGACCATCTTCATCCTATGCCTCCCACGGATTGATAAACCTTAGGTCATCTACTTGAGGGATTTTGCTACTATCCTACAAACCTGTGCACTTGCAGGCCCAACAACGTCTACAAGAAGAAGGTTGTGTAGTAGACATCATGCATCATATAGCAGCAGTAGAAGCAGCTCATAGCAATTCATTGTATAGAGGATCAGAATGAAAAATTGGCAAAAAATTAGAGGAGATCCTCACCTTGTTGGATGAGCTCATCCTTCAACAACACCTCAAGGCCATGACCTAGGAGGAGGGGAGGTGGAAAGAGGTACCTTTAGCGGTAGTGTGGCATCAGCCATAGTTGTGCGGCGCTCGCCGGAGTAGTGCGTCGGACGGACCACAGTGGAGCAGCTGCTGGAGACCATGAGAATGAGGGGCGATGCCAGAGGGACGAGAAGCCGGGGAGATCTAGCCCTATCCGCTGGCCATGTAGCCTAGCTGGACAGAGCGTCATCGAGGACCAGGCCAGATGGGACCAGTGGCGACGACTCACTGGAGGAACCCTAGTGCTGCAGGCAAGGGATCGAGGTAGAGGGAAAGGGGAGAGGAGATGCAAGCGGGCAGGGCAATGAACGCTTGCGTGTTTGTTTTTACTTGAGGGTCAGGTGTGACGTGGGCGTGAGTAGTGGAATTTTGAGTGTAATATAGGCAGACAATAGAGTCATTTCACTATTTCCCTTCCCTTCAATTTTTAGTGACCTTCTACCCAAAACAACCCCCTCCAAAGCGAAATAAGTTAAGCCCAATCCCATAACTCAAAAATGACTTCTTTACATCTTTTAGGGCATATTTTCACAATAAGCTCTGAAAAGGCAGAATAGAACTGGCCGTTAACCTGTCATTCAATTGTATGTGTAATGATGAATCACTGGTGCCTGCTATAGTGTACATTTAGGCATCATCATACATGGCATAACCGAATACATGTGCATTTCATTATAGAATCTGAAATATGCAATGTTTGTGTTATTTCATACGTTGCACATTATGTTTAAATGCCCCTTAAATTTGGTCAGTTAAGTGATGGTCTTTAAGCCTCCTTCTATGCTTGTTTTCTTGATATGTAAGATTTCTCACACATCTGTTCAATTGCTTGTTTGTATCAGCCAGCCATACTAGGACTGTTTGCTTTGATTACTTGCTGTTCTTGACCTAACGGAGCTTGTAAATGATTTAAACACTAAGGGTTGTTTTAGTGGGGGCTTGTATAACTCATAGGTGACATAAAGGTTTGGCTGTACACTAAAGTAGGCTCTCAAAGAGTACCTGGAGGTCCAATTCAAAGGTATTCCTAGTTTTTACATAGTGCACACATAGTAAATGCTAATTTCATTGTGTGCAAGAGATGTGGCATGTTTCATTATGTGGTGTTGTTTTGTTATAGTATCATCCTTTTGTGTTATTCATAGACTGGAAACTATGCATATTTATCTTCCAAGGAGACTAGTAACTAGTTTGTGTCACCTTGCAGAGGGGGTGCAATGAAGATAAGATTGAGGATTTCCAAGTACAAGATGTTGGAAGGAGCCTTGTAAGAGAAGGAGGAGCAGCGCTGAGCCTGTTCAACCAGTTAAGGTAAGTCACATTGTATTACAATTACCAGGACATACTATTAGTCTGACATTGTGCTTGCGTAGGATTCTTCGCCTGTAACCCAGTCATTGGGCCATTGATTAAAACCCCCTCCACTGACTACTATATGATGTTCTAATTTTTTGTAAATCAGATGTATGTAAATACATTTTAATGTGTCTGTTCACTCATTACGGAGGTAGTCTACTTTTAAATATCTAAAACATCTTATAGTAGTGAACAGTGTGAAACTGCTCCCTGCCATGGTAGAGTTGTCGATGTCATAAATGTCGTAACCAAACACATATTCACATCAATAGCCTCCCTGTCATTACTAGGATATTGATTACATACTAGTCGAGATACTTCATAGGGGGCAAACAATATTATATTACTTGTTCCTTTATATAGTAAATGTAGCTAGTCAGTGGATGTTATTGAGGCGTTGATGACCCACAAGTATAGGGGATCAATCATAATCCTTTCGATAAGTAAGAGTGTTGAATGCAATGAGGATCATATGGAAATGACAAGCGGTTTTCAGCAAGGTAATGTCTGCAAGCACTGAAATTATAAGTAACGAGTAGTTTGATACCAAGATAATTTGTAGTGAGCTAGTAACGGTAATGGTAACAAAAGTGCAGCAAGGTAGCCCAATCCTTTTGAGGCAAGGGACAGACCAAAGAGGTCTCTTATGATAAGCAAAGTGTTCTTGAGGGTACACGGGAATTTCATCTAGTCACTTTCATCATGTTGGTTTGATTTGTGTTCGCTACTTTGATAATTTGATATGTGGGTGGACCGGTGCATAGGTACTGTTCTTACTTGAACAACCCTCCTGCTTATGATTTACCCCCTCGCAAGCATCCACAACTACAAGAAAAGTATTAAGAATAAATTATAACCATAGCATTAAACTTTTGGATCCAAATCAGCCCCTTACGGAATAGCGCATAAACTAGGGTTTAAGCTTTTGTCACTCTCGCAACCCATCATCTAATAACTACTCCACAATGCATTCCCTTAGGCCCAAATATGGTGAAGTGTCATGTAGTCGACATTCACATGACACCACTAAGGGAATCACAACATACATACCATCAAAATATCGAACACACACTACAGGAATCAGGCACTTTGCCATCAGCCATGGCTGATGGCAAAGGCATGCCAGGCTGATGGCAAAGAGCTTTGCCGTCAGCCAGCAGACGGCAATAGGTCCGGCTAAATAGGCTACGAGAAAGACCTCTTTGTCGTCTGCTAGCGGACGGCAAAGATCCAAAGGGCTTTTCCGTCTACTGACAGACGACAAAGAGCTTGGACGGCACACGTGGCAGTTCAGGTCCGTTAAGTGGTTAAGAGCATGCTTCACCGTCAGCGGGCAAACAACAAAGGCCTTTGCATCATTGTCATCAGCCAGCGGACGGCAAAGATGCAAATGCCTTTGCCATCTGCTAGTTGACGGCAAATCTGCCAAATAGGCCAGCCCAGTACACCCCAGGTTGTACACGTAGCTGCTGTGTGGCGGCTTTGCCGTCTGCTAGGAGACGGCAAAGACCTTTGCCGTTTGTCAGCAGACGGCAAAGTGGCTATATAGCCCATGTTTTTCCTATTTTTTCCTAAATTCATTCAATTTGACAGAATTTCACACACACACACACACACACACATATATATACACACACATTTCAAAATAATTTTAACAAGCATACCAACAATAAGTTTCCAACAACATGAACATATACAAGTTTCCAACAACATACAATGGTTTCCAACAACATTTCCATACATACATAGCCAACAA
The DNA here is from genome assembly GCF_002162155.2 of Triticum dicoccoides. Lineage (NCBI taxonomy): Eukaryota > Viridiplantae > Streptophyta > Magnoliopsida > Poales > Poaceae > Triticum > Triticum dicoccoides. Next base: position 306,416,230 of record NC_041385.1, on the reverse strand, counting down.
CTTTCCAACAAGTTTCCATAAACAAAAAGGAAGCACAAGTAGAAGAGTACACTCCATCAATGCAAGCTTCCTCATCTCAAGAAAATCTGCAAATTAGGAAAGATGAAAGTTAGAAGAAGAAGAAGACTAGCTAGAAGAAAAAGAAGAAAAAGAAGAAGAAAAAGAAGAAGAAGAAGAAGTCTTCTTCTTCTTCTTCTTCCAACTAAGGTAGGTAAAAATGCCATTTTTTAGCTAAGGTAGGTAAAAATGCTAAGTGTGTAGGTCATTTTAGAGCTAAGCTAGGTAAATAGGTCATTTTGGAGCTAACCTAGGTAGTTATGCCATTTTTGAGCTAACTAAGCATATTCATTCATTTTAGAGGAAAAAATGGTAAGTGTAGGTCATTTTAGAGCCATCCTAGTTAAAATCGGTCATTTTAGAGCTATGTAAGGTTATTTCGTCACTTTGGAAGAAAATAAACTAATTATATGATAGTTTGGAGCTAAACCATGGTCATTATGCCATTTATTACCTAAGTAATCTAATTATGTCATAAATGAACTAGGTAAGCTAAGTATAGATCATTATTTAGCTATCCTAGGTAGTTATGACATTTTTCAGCTAACTAAATTAAGTCATTCATGAAGTAAAAAAGCTATGTATAGGTGATTTTATAGCTATCCTAGGTAAAGTATGCCAGTTCGGAGCCAAGTAAGGTTATTATGTCATTTTTGAAGAAAATAAGCCAAGTATAGGTCATTTTGGAGCTAAACCAAGGTTATTATGCCATTTTTTACCTAAGTGGGCTAATTATGTCATAAATGAAGTAGCTAAGCTAGTTATAGGTCATTATTGAGCTATCCTAGGTTGTTATGCCATGTTTTACCTAAGTGAGCTAATTATGTCACAAATGAACTAGCTAAGCTAGCTATAGATCATTACTGAGCTATGCTAGGTAGTTATGCCATTTTCTAGCTAACAAAGCTTATCAAGTCATTTTGGAGGGAAAAATGCTAAGTATAGGTCATTTTATAGCTATCCTACGTAGAATATGTCATTTTGGAGGTAAGTAAGATTATTCTGTCATTTTCGAGGAAAATAAGCTAAGTATAGGTAATTTCTTAAGCTAAGTATGCATTTGTTAAGCAAAGCACTTGGGAAAACTTACCATCTTCAGGGAGGTGAAGGAACGGTTGGGTTTGCGCCAGTGCCAGACGGAGAAGGACCGGTCGGGGTTGCACCACTGCGAGACGGAGAAGGATCGGTCGATGCTTGTCGGGAGGCGTGCTGCACCAAACATCATTTGCAATGTTTAGTTATGATGATGCAACTGAAATGTGAATACTAGTAACTAATGATCATTCAAATGAAACTCACCGTGTCCGCTATACCAATCTAGGGCATCGGTGGACGGGTCTGGCCGGTTTTCTTGCGCATGGATTGCACATTTTATTTTCACGAGTCAGTCATATTAGTTAGTAATGAAACAAACATTACGTGCATGATTTGGTTAGTATGCAGGAGAAACTTACCACGAGGAGCTCGTATAGGGCTCGATGACCCACATCGTTCCAGTTCCTCTCCGCTTCCAACAGATTAGCCGTCATGTCCTCCAACTGCCTCTCCCTCTGCGCCGCCCGCCTGGTTGCCTCCGCCAGAAGCTCCAGGGACCTAGCCTCGACGGCGAGCTCCATTGGTCGTGGTCGAGGCCTCATCTCAAGAGGAGACCTCGTCTGGCACTTCTTGATCTCCGGGAGACTTCTAGGACAATGTATCAGTCCATCCCCAATGGCTACCGAGCCATGTTTCCTCCCCTCACAAGATAGCATCACGACTCAGGATCATAAGGACTCTGGCTTGGGTTGAAGTCCTCACCTTTCATCTTCTTCCCCCAGTCTTTGTACCTCATGAGCTTCTCATGGGAGGAGATGTTGGTGAAGCTCTCTAGATGATTAAGGTCATCCTCCGAGAATGCCATGGCCTTCTTGAGCGGGATACTATGGGCCATTGTATAGAGGTCATACAGAAGTGGCACCTCCTTCTTGTTGTGTCGCACCTGAAAGAGAGGAACAGGGTAAATTAGTAATTAAAGGGCTGAAGCTAGCATAAAGAATGAAATTGCATGAATCGTTAACGGCTCAAACCACATACACAGTGATCCCCGTACTCAAACAGGTTAGAGCTCCCTTGATGGCGTGGCACACCTTAAATCTGGGCATGCTTGTACCTAGCCTTGTTGTGGACGGCTAGCCATTGGTGAGAGCACCACTCATCCACCAACCTCTCCCGACACTCCATCTTATCCGCACACCATCTCGGGGGCACCTAAGTTAGACAAAGAGAAATTGCAGTGCTACGCCTATGAATCAAATCATGGAAATTAAGTACAAGGCCTTAAGAATAGGTAATTACCTTCATGTACTTCTCCTTACTCAGGTACTTGCGGCGACACTTCATCTTCTTCTGCCTCCTGATGTTAGTCGAGGCGTGGTAGTCTCAAACAGCCAGCACCTGAGCCTCGTGCCATACGTTCTGAAGTAGGCGCTTGCACTCGGCTTCGAGAACCATAGCCGTGTCCGCCTCGTGTTCCTCAAGACACCTGTAGAAGGTCTGCAATCAAACAAGACAACATTGATCATTATTACAATCACTAGGTACTGTTGATTTTTAATTCTGTAAAGGAGAAATTATCCAAAACCACCATCTAACAATGTCGGCTACTATCTCGCACACGACACTGTCGACTGATAACCCACAAGTGTAGGGGATCGCAACAGCTTTCAAGGATAAAGTATTCAACCCAAATTTATTGGTTCGACACAAGGGGAGCCAAAGAATATTCTTGAGTATTAGCAATTGAGTTGTCAATTCAACCACACCTGGATAACTTAGTATCTGCAGCAAAGTATTTAGTAGCAAAAGTGGTATGATAATAAAAGTAACGGTAGCAAAAGTAAATATAATTGTATTTGGGTTTTTGTAGTAGTTGTAACAATAGCAACGGAAAAGTAAATAAGCGAAGAACAATATGTGAAAAGCTCGTAGGCAATGGATTAGTGATGGATAATTATGCCGGATGCGATTCCTCATGTAATAGCTATAACATAGGGTGACACAGAACTAGCTCCAGTTCATCAATGTAATGTAGGCATGTATTCCGTCAATAGTCATACGTGCTTATGGAAAAGAACTTGCATGACATCTTTTGTCCTACCCTCCCATGGCAGTGGGGTCCTAGTGGAAACTAAGGGATATTAAGGCCTCCTATTAATACAGAACCGGAACAAAGCATTAGCACATAGTGAATACATGAACTCCTCAAACTACGGTCATCACCGAGAAGTATCCCGATTATTGTCACTTCGTGGTTGTCAGATCATAACACATAATAGGTGACTATAGACTTGCAAGATAGGATCAAGAACACACATATATTCATGAAAACATAATAGGTTCAGATCTGAAATCATGGCACTCGGGTCCTAGTGACAATCATTAAGCATAGCAAAGTCATAGCAACATCAATCTCAGAACATAGTGGACACTAGGGATCAAACCCTTACAAAACTAACTTGATTACATGGTAAATCTCATCCAACCCATCACCGTCCAACAAGCCTACGATGGAATTACTCATGCACGGCAGTGAGCATCACGAAATTGGTGATGGAGGATGGTTGATGATGACGACGGCGATGAATCCCCCTCTCCGGAGCCCCGAACGGACTCCGGATCAGCCCTCCCGAGAGAGATTAGGGCTTGGCGGCGGCTTCGTGTCGTAAAACGTGATGAAACTTTCTCTCTGATTTTTTTCTCCCCAAACGTGAATATATGGAGTTGGAGTTGAGGTCGGTGGAGGTCCAGGGGGCCCACGAGATAGGGGGGCACGCCCCCTGTCTCGTGGACAGGACCTGGGCCCCCTGGTGTATTTCTTTCACCTAGAAATTCTTATTAATTCCAAAAAGTGCATCCGTGGATTTTCAGGTCATTCCAAGAACTTTTCTTTTCTACACATAAAACAACATCATGGCAGTTCTGCTGAAAACAACGTCAGTCCGGGTTAGTTTCATTCAAATCATGCAAATTATAGTCCACAACAAGGGCAAAAGTGTTTGGAAAAGTAGATACGTTGGAGACGTATCAACTCCCCCAAGCTTAAGCCTTTGCTTGTCCTCAAGAAATTCAGTTGATAAACTGAAAGTGATAAAGAAAAACTTTTACAAACTCTGTCTGCTCTTGTTGTTGTAAACATGAAAAGCCAGCATTCAAGTTTCAGCAAATATCATGAACTAACCATACTAACAATAACACTTAGGTCTCACAATTACTCATATCAATAGCATAATCAGCTAACGAGCCATAATAATAAAACTTGGATGACAACACTTTCTCAAAATAATCATAACATGATATAACAAAATGGTATCTCGCTAGCCCTTTCTAAGACCGCAAAACATAAATGCAGAGCACCTTTAAATATCAAGGACTGACTAAACATTGTAATTCATGGTAAAAAGATCCAGTCAAGTCATACCCAATATAAACCAATAGTAATGAATGCAAATGATAGTGTGCTCTCCAGCGGGTGATTTTTAATAAGAAGGGTGATGACTCAACATAAAAGTAAATAGATAGGCCCTTCACAGAGGGAATCAGGGATGTGTAGAGGTGCCAGAGCTCGATTTTAAAATAGAGATTGAATAACATTTTGAGCGGCATACTTCTGCTGTCAACGCAACAACTATGAGATGGCTGTATCTTCCATACTACATGCATTATAGGCAGTTCTCAAACAGAATGGTAAAGGTTTATACTCCCCCAACTACCAACAAGCATCAATCCATGGCTTGCTCGAAACAACGAGTGCCTCCAACTAACAACAGCCCTGGGGAAGTTTGGTTTTATTATTTTGATTTGCTTTGATCTTTTTGGATCATGGGACTAGGCATCCCGGTTACCGGCCCTTTCTCGTGAATGAGGAGCGGAGTCCACTCCTCATGAGAATAACCCACCTAGCATGGAAGATATAGGCAGCCCTAGTTGTAACATGAGCTGCTCGAGCATACAAAACAGAATTTCATTTGAAGGTTTGGAGTTTGGCACATACAAATTTACTTGGAACGACAGGTAAATATCGCATATAGGTAGGTATAGTGGACTCATATGGAACAACTTTGGGGTTAAAGGAGTTTGGATGCACAAGTAGTATTCCCGCTGAGTACAGGCGAAGGCTAGCAAAAGACTGGGAAGCGACCAACTGAGAGAGCGACAACAGTCATAAGCATGCATTAAAATTAATTTACACCGAGTACAAGCATGAGTAGGATATAATCTACCATGAACATAAATATCATGAAGGCTACGTTGATTTTGATTCAACTACATGCGTGAACATGTGCCAAATCGAGTCACTCAATTCATTCAAAGGAGGATACCATCCCATCATATCACATGATAATCATTCTAATAGCATGTTGGCACGCAAGGTAAACCATTATAACTCATAGCTAATCAAGCATGGCACAAGCAACTATAATCTCTAAATGTCATTGCAAATATGTTTACTTCATAATAGCTGACTCAGAAATGATGAACTCATCATATTTACAAAAACAAGAGAGGTCGTGTTCATACCAGCTTTTCTCATCCCAATAGGTCCATCATATATCGTCATTATTGCCTTTCACTCGCACGACCGAACGATGTGTATAATAATAAGAGTGCACGTGCATTGGACTAAGCTGGAATCTGCAAGCATTCAACTCAAGAGAGAAGACAGGGTAATATGGGCTCTAAATTAAATAAACAATCATGCATATGAGAGCCACTAAACATTTTCAATATAGTCTTCTCGACCCCCAAAGGAAAGAAAAGAAAATAAAAGTATTTGCACGGGAAAGCTCCCAACAAGTAAGAAGAAGAAGAAGAAATCTTTTTGGGTTTTCATTTTAATTTCTACTACAAGCATGGAAATTAAACTAACTATTTTTTTTTGGTTTTTCTTAAGGTTTATCAAACACACAAGAAGAAAACTAGAAAAAGAAATTTAAACTAACATGGATAATACAATGAAAGAGTATGAGCACCGACAACTAGTGTGTGAACATGAATATAAAGTCGGTGAGAAATACGTACTCCCCCAAGCTTAGACTTTTGTCCTAAGTTGGTCTAGTACCAAGGACCGCCGCTACTCTCCCCGGTGTAATGGGAGGTGTAATCAGGATTCCATTGGCTAGTCATCTCCGGATCCCACTGGACAGATGATGCACGATAAGGGTCTAGTTCAGGTTCCGGCTCAGGTTCAGGTTCTGGTTCTGGAGTAAAAGCTTGGGCTCGATGGTTGTTCACCGCTTCCGGTGTTACAAGAAAATTTTCTGCAAGCAAATCAAACAACAGAGGTGCAGGCAAAATAATAATCTCAAAGTGTTTTTTATTAAATCTAAGTTTATACAAAAGCATCTTCTCTTCGTTATCAACAATAAACTTGTGTGCTACCATGCTCTTGTAATCTAAAATGTGAGGAGGCAATTTTGTCTCCTCTTTCTCATGGTGCCTAATGGGTATCTGAAAATATTTAGCAAGACATACAGCATAGATACCTCCAAATACGGGGCCTTTTGTACGATTCAGGGCTAGCCGCTTAGCAACGATGGCACCCATACTAAAAGTATTGTCTCCAAGCAAAGCATGTTGAAGAATGATAATATCAGGAACGCTCAAGTTTCCACTATTTCCACGACCAATCAAACATCTACTAGCAAATATGGCAAAGTAGCGTAAAACAGGAAAGTGTATGCTAGAGACTTTTGCCTCGGAGCCCTTCTTTGGCTCCTCTATAGCTATATTGTTAACAAAGCCACCCACATCTTCACGATGGGGTTCCTCTAATTCTCCCTCATAAGGTATCCTACACACCGCGCAAAAATTACGTAAAGACATTTCTCTGAATTCATCATATAAATGAATTGATACTGCAGGCGGTGACTTCTTAGGATAATAATAAAAGTTTTGCATGAAAGTATTGGTGAGTAAGAGATCCTGATCGATTCGGTCGTTCATGAAACTGGTGAGGCCTGCAGTCTCGATCAAAGCTTAAAAATCTTCATGAATTCCAGCTTCTTTCAAGAAATCCTCACACGACCATTCACAAGACCGTACTTCCGCTAAGCAAGGAAGATTATACTTGGCTTTTTCCTTCTCTTTGGCTTGTTTTTCCTGAGAGCTTTGGCTAGAAGAGCCCCTCAAAAGTTTCCTCAACATTTTCTGAAAATTTCTGAAATTTTAGTAACTTCAAACTAAAAGTGAATAAAACTAAACAAGATTGGTAGCAACTACTCCTACAAGTGCCTAGAGCCTATATCATGCATTGGAATTGCTTGGGACCTCATAAATTTAACATGAAAGCTCAAGAACATGGTCACCTATGCAGCAAAAATTTGCAATGAATAAAGCACTAGAACAAAAACTAATTGGACCAATGGAGGAGTCACATACCAAACAACAATCTCCCAAAGCAATTTTGTGAATGGAGGTTTGAGCAAGGAGATTGAAAATCACAGCAAAACGAGCTAGAACTCGTGCTTGAGCTGGATGGGGATTTTTTGGGTAGAAGATGAAGTGTGTGGGTGCTGGCATAAGTGGAGGGGGGGCCACCAGGGGCCCACGAGATAGGGGGGCGCGCCCTATAGGGGGGGGCGCCCTCCACTCTCGTGGCTTGGTGCTTGCCCCTCCTGTAGTGATTTCAGTGCCTAAAATCCTCAAATATTCCATAAAAAATCATACTAAATTTGCAGGGCATTTGGAGCACTTTTATTTTTGGACTATTTTTTAATGCACGGATAATTCAGAAAACAGACAAATAACACTATTTTTGCTTTATTTATTCTAAAAAACAGAAAGTAAAAAGTGGGTACAGAAGGTTGTGCCTTCTAGTTTCATCCATCTCATGATCATTAAAATGAATCCACTAACAAGGTTGATCAAGTCTTGTTAACAAACTCATTCCGAATAACACGGAACCAGAGAAATTTCGAATAACACTAAGTTACCTCAACGGGGATATGAAAATCTCCAACAATAAGAATATCATACTTTTTCTTGATAGTAGGAAGACGAAATTCAAAACCTCCAATAACAATAGTTGGAATTTTTCCAATAGAATTGATGCTATGAACTTGAGATTGTTTCCTCGGAAAGTGTACCGTATGCTCATTACCATTAACATGAAAAGTGACATTGCCTTTGTTGCAATCAATAACAGCCCCTGTAGTATTAAGAAAAGGTCTACCAAGGATAATAGACATACTATCGTCCTCGGGAATATCAAGAATAACAAATTGAGTTAAGATAGTGACATTTGCAACCACAACAGGCACATCCTCACAAATACCGACAGGTATAGCAGTTGATTTATCAGCCATTTGCAAAGATATTTCAGTAGGTGTCAACTTTTTCAATTCAAGTCTACGATATAAAGAGAGAGGCATAACACTAACACCGGCTCCAAGATCACATAAAGCAGTTCTAACATAATTTGTTTTAATAGAGCATGGTATAGTTGGTACACCCGGATCTCCAAGTGTCTTTGGTATTCCACCCTTAAAAGTGTAATTAGCAAGCATGGTGGAAATTTCAGCTTCCGGTATCTTTCTTTTGTTTGTAATGATATCCTTCATATACTTAGCATAAGGATTTACTTTCAGCATATCATTCAAGCGCATACGTAAGAAAATAGGTCTAATCATTTGAGCAAAGCGCCCAAAATCCTCATCATCCTTTGACTTGGATGGTTTAGGAGGAAAGGGCATGGGTTTATGAACCCATGGTTCTCTTTCTCTACCATGTTTCCTAGCAACAAAATCTCTCTTGTCATAACGTTGATTCTTTGATTGTGGGTTATCAAGATCAACAGCAGGTTCAGTCTCTACATCATTGTTTTTGCTAGGTTGAGCATCAACATGAACATTATCATTAACATTATAACTAGGTTCATGTTCATCACCTGATTGTGTTTCAGCATCAGAAATAGAAATATCATTAGGATTCTCAGGTGTGTCTACAGTAGGTTCACTAGAAGCATGCAAAGTTCTATCGTTTTTCTTTTTCTTCTTTTTAGAAGAACTGGGTGCCTCTAAAATTCTCTGAGAATCTTGCTCGATTCTCTTAGCGTGGCCTTCAGGATACAAAGGTTCCTGAGTCATTCTACCAGTTCTACTAGCCACTCTAACAACAAAGTCATTTTTATTATTTAATTCTTCAAGAAAATCATTTTGAGCTTTGAGTACTTTCTCAGCTTGAGTAGCAACCATAGAAGCATATTTGCTAACGAGTTTGAGTTCATCTTTAATTCTAGCTATATTATCGCCTACGTGTCCTATCTCGAGAGCATTTTTCTTTAACTCTCTACCAACATAAGAATTAAAACTTTCTGGCCTAACCATAAAGTCATCAAATTCATCTAAGGAAGGGCTATGAAATTTAGTAGAGGGGATTTACTCTTTATCATATCTATAGAGAGAATTTACCATTACTACCTGTGTCGGGTTATCAAGATAATGTGGTTCTTCAACAGGCGGTACATTAAGACCATGTATTTCTTCAATAGGAGGTAAATTCTTAACATCTTCAGCTTTAATATCTTTTTCTTTCATTGATTTCTTTGCCTCTTGCATATCTTCAGGACTGAGAAATAAAACACCTCTCTTCCTCGGAGTGGGTTTAGGAATAGGCTCAGGAGTTGGCTCAATTGGTTCAGGAATTTCTTCAGGAATTGGATCAGGAAGAGTCCAATTATTTTCATTAGTCAACATATTATTCAATAATATTTCAGCTTCGTCGACTGTTCTTTCCCTGAAAACACAACCAGCACAACTATCCAAGTAGTCCTTGGAAGCATCGGTTAGTCCATTATAAAAGATATCAAGTATTCCATTTTTCTTGAGAGGATGATCAGGCAAAGCATTAAGTAACCGGAGAAGCCCCCCCCCCCCAAGCTTGTGGGAGACTCTCTTCTTTGATTTGCACAAAGTTATATATTTCCCGCAAGGCAGCTTGTTTCTTATGAGCAGGGAAATATTTAGCAGAGAAGTAATAAATCATATCCTGGGGACTACGCACACAACCAGGAGCAAGAGAATTATACGAAGTCTTAGCATTACCCTTTAATGAGAATGGAAATATCTTAAGAATATAATAATAGCGAGACTTCTCATCACGAGTAAACAGGGTGGATATGTCATTCAACTTGATAAGATGTGCAACAACAGTTTCAGATTCAAGGCCATAAAAAGGATCAGATTCAACTAAAGTAATAATTTCAGGATCAACAGAGAATTCATAATCCTCATCAGTAACACAGATAGGTGACGTAGCAAAAGCAGGGTCGGGTTTCATTCTAGCATTAAGAGACTGCTGCTTCCATTTAGCTAATAATTTCTTAAGATCATATCTATCATTGCAAGCAAAGATTTCCCTAGCAGCTTCTTCATTCATAACATAAACCTTAGGAACAACAGGTAATACATTATCATTGGGAGAACCTTCATCATCACTATCATCAATAATAGCATCTTCAATATTTTCATTCCCCCTAACTCTAGCAAGTTGTTCATCAAGAAATTCACCTAATGGCAAAGTAGTATCACGCACAGAAGTAGTTTCATCATGCATAGCAGAAGTGGCATCATCAATAACATGCGACATATCAGAATTCATAGCAGTAGCAGGTTTAGGTGTCGCAAGCTTACTAATAACGGAAGGAGAATCTAGTGCAGAGCTAGATGGCAGTTCCTTACCTCCCCTTGTAGTTGAGGGCAAAATTGTAGTTCTGTCGTCTTTCAAGTTCTTCATAGTGATCAATAGATATAAATCCCAAGTGACTCTGAGAATAGAGCTATGCTCCCCAGCAACGGCGGCAGAAATTAGTCTTGATAACCCACAAGTGTAGGGGATCGCAACAACTTTCGAGGGTAAAGTATTCAACCCAAATTTATTGATTCGACACAAGGGGGGCCAAAGAATATTCTTGAGTATTAGCAGTTGAGTTGTCAATTCAAGCACACCTGGATAACTTAGTATTTGTAGCAAAGTATTTAGTAGCAAAAGTTGTATGATAATAAAAGTAACGGTAGCAAAAGTAAACATAATTGTTTTTGGGTTTTTGTAGTAGTTGTAAGAGTAGCAACGGAGAAGTAAATAAGAAAAGAACAATATGTGAAAAGCTCGTAGGCAATCGATCAGTGGTGGATAATTATGCCGGATGTGATTCCTCATGTAATAGCTACAACATAGGGTGACACAGAACTAGCTCTAGTTCATCAATGTAATGTAGGCATGAATTCCGTAAATTGTCATACATGCTTATGGAAAAGAACTTTGTCACGCCCAATATGCGACCCTATCCAAAAGGAACTCGAAGGTCCCACCAAGGATAGATCCGCATATTGAAACGCTTTTGCAAGGTGCATATCATTACATGAACATTACATAATAGATGGGGATACATACAAAAGGCATACACTGCCACACGAATACAACATCATCTTACATAAGAGCACCATCTGGCTATGGATGAAACACAAACAGAAGCTCGAATGACATCCACCCTGCGAGCCCACGCTGCCGACCTGGAACCTATCCCCTGATCGTAGAAGAAGCAGAAGAAGAACTCCAAAACAAGCAAACATCGCTCTCGCGTCAAGATCATCGCAAAACCTGTACCTGCAACTGTTGTTGTAGTAATCTGTGAGCCACGAGGACTCAGCAATCCCATTACCATGGGTATCAAGACTAGCAAAGCGTAATGGGAAAGGAAGGGGTAAAGTGCTGAGGTTGCAGCAGCGACTAAGCATATATGGTGGCTAACATACGCAAATAAGAGCGAGAACAGAAGCAACAGAACGGTCGTGAAGCTATCAATGATCAAGAAGTGATCCTGAACTCCTACTTACGTCAAACATAACCCAAAACTGTGTTCACTTCCTGGACTCCGCCGATAAGAGACCATCACGGCTACACACGCGATTGATGTGTTTTAATTCGGATCTGGTGTCAAGTTATCTACAACCGGACATTAACAAATTCCCATCTGCCACATAACCGCGGGCACGACTTTCGAAAGTTTATACCCTGCAGGGGTGTCCCAACTTAGCCCATGATAAGCTCTCGCGATCAATGAAGGATATTCCTTCTCCTAGGAAGACCCGATCGGTCTCGAAATCCCAGTTTACAGTACATTTCGACAATGGAAAAACAAGACCAGCAAAGCCGCCCGATGCGCCGACAATCCCGATAGGAGCTGCTCATATCTCGTTCTCAGGGCAACACCGAATGAGACATCCTACGAGTAAAACTAGACCTCGAGTTTCCCCGAGGGGGCCCCGCAGTCTACTCGGTTCGGACCAGCACTTAGAGAAGCACTGGCCCGGGGGAGGGGGGGTCTAAAATAAAGATGACCCTCGGGCTCCGGAAACACAAGGGAAAAAGGGCTAGGTGAGGCAAATGGTAAAACCAAGGTTGGGCCTTGCTGGAGGAGTTTTATTCAAAGCGAACTGTCAAGGGGGTCCCATAAATCACCCAACCGCGTAAGGAACACAAATTCCGGTAACATAACACCGGTATGATAGAAACTAGGGCGACAAGAGTGGAACAAAACACCAGGCATAAGGCCGAGCCTTCCACCCTTTACCAAGTATATAGATGCATTAATTAAATAAGAGATAATGTGATATCCCAACACAATCCTGTCCACCATGGAGCAATCTTCAACTTCACCTGCAACTAACAACGCTATAAGAGGGGTTGAGCAAAGCGGTAACATAGCCAAGCAACGGTTTGCTAGGAAGGGTGACAAGGTTAGAGGCTGACATGGCAAATTGGGAGGCTTGAAGAGCAAGCGATAGGTAGCGCAGCAAAGCGATAGAACGAAGCAACTAGCATAGCAATGATAGTAGTGAGATCTAGGGTAGCGGTCATCTTGCCTGAAATCCCACAAGGAAGAAGAACGAGTCCATGAAGAAGACGAAGCCACGAAGACAAACCAAGCGTAGACGAACGAATCCTCACGATCGCAACGAAACGGGAACTATCGAGAAGAAGCACACAACATGGTAAACACACCACACATAACAAGACATGATGCGCAACCAAGTATGATGCATGACAAGGATATATGCAGATACTCATGGCAAGAGATGATGCATACAAGAGCAACACACCAAAGCAAATTTAAATGAGGCCGGAAACAACATATAAGAAATCCGGTAAGTCCTCATATGCAAATTTAGAAATTGGTCCAGAACTGAATAAACCTTACGTTCAAGTTGTTAAATAGCAAGTTAAGATGCACCAAGAGGATCTACACGAAATTCTAGTCAAGTTACATATAAAGTTCATTTAGTTCGGAGCTACGGCCTAGAAGATATGAGCAAAACAAGTTAAACATGGCATTGATGCAAAATGCATACAAACATCAAGCAAACACTTCAAAACATGGATGCACCATGATAACATGAAACTACATGCAAAATCAAGCAAGTTTCATATAGAGCACACTCAAAACGGAGCAACGGTTCAACACATGCACTCTATACAAGTTTAAAGGACAAGCCGTCCAAAACAGCAACTAGGCATATAGCAAGCATCAAAACAATATGCTACAGCATCTCAACGTAAGAACAAAAGGCATGGACATGATATACAAGTAAAGCATGACAAAACATGCACACTGAGCTATCTTCAGAAATCAATAGAACATGCTCAAAAGGACATAGCAAGTTTGCAAATAATAACAGTTTACAGTCTTAGCAGAAATAACATCAGGTTGCAATGTTTAGAGCTATCAAACAACATGTTACAGAAACTTAACATGGCAAACAAAGGCATGGCATGAATCTACTAATTGCGTAGAACAAAAGTCCCTTACTGGCGATGAGCCAAAAGGGCACAGAAAATATGATGGCACCCATGTAAACATAGCAAGTGATATGACAGATTCATACATGGCAGGAACAACAATAAGTAAGCATGTTGGTGAGCTTGTACCACTCACCACTGAGCAATACATGGCATGAAAAGGTAACCAACAGTAATAAGCCATGTTTATGAAGCTAAGCATGGCAAGAACAAGTTCATAGGGTTCATGGACCACTAGCAAAGCTCATGGCAAAACTGAACTTAATGTTAACAGGCTGACAACAACATTATTTAGCAATTTGAGAGCAAGATTACAACAAGCTACCGCAGGCTATAAACACAACCAGGGGGATGGATGGATAGAGCATGCCATGTATAACAAAACATCCTTAGTGAACATCTCCAGATTATGCATCGAATGACTTGTAGCAGCAGGTTTACATAGCATCAGGATATAGCAGATTCAGCCTAGCAAAACAGAAACAGCAAGTACCCTACTTCACGAGCTCGATGCACTCACTAAAATACTCACAAAAATACATGGATTGCACCACAGTAAATATGGCATGATTTAGTACAAAACACATGTAGAGCTCATGCTCATAGGATGCACACACAAAATGCAAGGAAAAAGACAAACCTGCAAGTTATAACAGTTTCAGCAGGTTAACATCATATAGCACTCTTGCAACGATTATTAGGGCATCAGGATGAACAAAATGAAGAGCATCTCATGATGAAAATTTCGATATATTATGCACGCAGAACGGAGGTACAGACATGGAGATATGATGCGATGAACATGAGCTAAAAATATGGCAGAAAAATGACAGACGAGATCGCGGTCAACCTCCGGTCCAGATCTAGGGTTCATGGCACGGTTCCAGAGGCGGCGGCGCGAGCTCGCCGGAATCCTCGCCGGAGAGGAGGTAGGTGGCCGGAGTGGAAGAAGGGGCCGGATCCGAGGCGCTCCTCGCCGGATCCGGTTGGTGGAGGCGAGGGAGAGGCCGGGTTGCGCGCCTGCGGAGTGGC
>NC_041385.1:306394055-306400966 GCF_002162155.2 Triticum dicoccoides | reverse complement strand
GCGGCGGCGCGGGAGACGCGGGCCCGCACGGGCAGCGGCGGGCGGCGGCTCGGGCCCCGCGGGCCCTAGCAGCGGCGGAGGAGAGAGAGGGCCGGCGCGGATGAGGTGGCGCCCTCTGATTCGCCGAGGGACGGCGGCGGACGTGTCCGGCACCGGGCGGACGTTTCCGGCGCGCGGAGGAAGGATGCGAGGGTTTCATCCGGAATTTTTGGTGGAGAAGGCATATATATAGGTAGAGGGAGCTAGGAGACTACAAATGAGGTGCAGTTTTCGCCCACACGATCGTGATCGAACGACCGAGAGCATGGAGGGGGTTTGGATGGGTTATTGGGACATTCAGGAGGGGGTTGGGCTGCACACAAAAGAGGCCTTTACGGTTACCCAGTTAACCATTGGAGTATCAAACAGACTCCAAATGGCACGAAACTTGACAGGCGGTCTACCGGTGGTGTAACAATGCCGCTTGGCAAACCTCGGTCCATTCCGAGAATGTTTAACACCCGCTCACGAAAAGAGACAAGAAGGGGACGCCGGATGACATAGGAGTGCCGGATTGCAAAACGGACAAGGGGGAAAATGCTCGGATGCCTGAGACGAACACATATGCAAATGCGATGCACATGACGACATGATATGAAATGCATATGATGACATGGAAAAGTGCAACACGCAAGCAAATAACATGGCAACGACGGCGAATAACTAGCAGACACCTGGCGCATCGAATCCGGGGCATTACAACACTCCTCCACTAACAAGAGATCTCGTCCCAAGATCTTAGGACTGAGACGTAAGGGAAAAGGGATGAGGTGAAACAAGAACTCAAGAGAAGAATTAATGAATCAAGATCACTCGAGAAGAAGTGAGGAACAAAGAGAATGACGAGAATCAAATTCTCATGGAAACTAGATAGACACTGAAACCACTCCGGTTAGAACAAGATAGAAAAAGAATAACAAAGACGGAATTTCGGTAACACTTCGGCTGAAAAGGAAGCAATAGAACATGAGCTTGAGAGGATGGAATGATACTTGATGAAGACATGACACCAAACCTCCGGAAAGGATCGAAAGAGTTGAATGAAAAGAACGGAGAAGAAAATGACAACTTTTGCCACGAATGAAATTGAAAGCATCTTTAGAAGGAAGGTTTAAACTGAGTTGTTGAGAAAATCAACAATGAAAAGAATAAGCTTGTTGTGGTCTTATAGGTAACATCTCAAGATTATAAGGTGATAACCGGCCACAAACGGAAATGATTGGATAGCTTAGAAGAACGAAGAAATGCAAAACTCCACTTCAAAAGAATACAGAAAATTAATTACACTTTGAGACGCGAGAAGAAATGATACTTGAACTCCACCAACAAAATCTTGATGAAGACTTTAGGAATGAATTAAATCATGAAGAACCACCATGAAGAACTCCGGTGACAAAGGATGATGAGATAGAATGAAGGATGAAAGAATAAGACGAGCCTTGCGATGATATACATGGAGGTTCCGACAAAATGACCGAGAAAATTTGAACTCCGGAAAAGAAAAAGATGAAAACACTTGGAACTAGAATTTATTCACCAAGAACAAACTCTGAAGGAAGGGCTTACTTGACTACGATGAAACAAGAATAAGATTTATTGTATGCTTATCCTTCATCAAATTAAATAGATGACAAGCAATGGATTTTCATACTACTTATTCTTCTTGAAAAGGATTAAGGGGGGTATAGCACAAAACTTGAGAAAGTTTTCATGAACCACCGGTAGGATTTTGAAAGAACGAATGAATTAATATGATAACAAAAGGAAAAAAATCTTGAACGAACCACCGTAAGAATTTGGAAATGACTAACGAAAGAGAATGAATCACCGGGAAGAATTAGAAGAACAAATATGCTTGATGGGGATTTAGATGCAAAAGAACAAAGAGATCATGAGCTGATTAAAGAACACTTGAATGAAGCGCCGGGATAATATGGAGGCGAACGAAAGGGAACAGATATAGAATAATTGAGAGAACGAAGATGAAAACTTGGGACGAGGAAATCTTCTGAAATGGAGGCCTCCGGATAATCGGAACAGAAAAGCAACTCATGAAATACTCCGGATGGATGAAAAGAATTGCACGACTGGAAACAATTAGATAGGATAACATCGAACTAGCACCATGAATCTCCGGGAGAACGGACAAGATTTAAGAGAAACTCTACTTCCATCTTCAAAAGATGAGAATGACGAAGAGAAACACCTTGCAGAATTTGTTGAAACACTCCGGAAGAATGGAAAGAGGATAGATTCACCCGAACATGAAAGAATTTGAAAGCGATCTTGGAGAAGTATCTAACTGATGATATTCATACTTACATCAAACTTCGAATAAAAGGAATTTGAGAATAACTCCAGAAAACTTAGAAGAGTCAGGTAAGATCCTGGGAAAAGACCTGTGGGTTAGGGCCCACTCAAGAGAAAAACACCATCGGAAAGGGATGTTGAACAGATAGATTATACATTGGAACAATTGAAATATTTGAATGAGGTGACAACCTCGAATTAATTGGAACATAACTGAATCTCCTGAGATGTCTTCAACACTCCGGACGATTAAATGGCGAGAGGCGAACGAGCAAGGGGAACACTTGATCCAAGGAAAAGAATATGATAAACCCGAAAAACTTGAATTGAGTCCATCGGAAAAGAAAGAGATGAAGAATGACGAACTAGACAAGAAATCACTGGTTGAAACAATTGACGAAAGACTGAAGGGGTTCCGCACGAATGAAATTGATGGTCGAAAGAGATTCATATTCCGGGAAGAAAAAGGGTGGGAGGGCGGGAAAAACAAAGTCAACTTGGAAGGGGAAATCGACGACTAACTTGAAGAGAAAGCACCGCTTGAAATAATTGAGGAAAGAAAACAAAGACTTCGCACAAGTAGGATGAATACTCGATAACGGACTCCAATTTCAAGAAGAAAAGGGTTGGGTGGGTGGGAAAAACAAGGACAACTGAGGATTGAACTTGGCAGAGAAGAAGAGGCTCGAGTCAACTTGACGAGAAATGCACCGAATGAAAAGAGCTGAGAACCAACGAACGGAAAACTAACCGCGTGAAACTAAAGAAAATTTTGAATGTGAAGAGGAGTAATTCAAAAGACCTACGTCAAGATTCCTCACCAGAGCGACGAAGGGGCTGAGGAGTAAAAAGAATTCCTACTCTCCGATATAACTATACTCCGAAAACAGTTTTCTTCTAGACTCAACAACGGCCAAACAACACGATCAATCAAGGGGGCTCCTAAGGTCGGTCGAGGCTCTGATACCAACTTGTCACGCCCAATATGCGACCCTATCCAAAAGGAACTCGAAGGTCCCACCAAGGATAGACCCGCATATTGAAACGCTTTTGCAAGGTGGATATCATTACATCAACATTACATAATAGATGGGGATACATACAAAAGGCATACACTGCCACAGGAATACAACATCATCTTACATAAGAGCACCATCCGGCTACGGATGAAACACAAACAGAAGCTCGAACGACATCCACCCTGCTAGCCCAGGCTGCCGACCTGGAACCTATCCCCTGATCGGAGAAGAAGAAAAAGAAGAACTCCAAAACAAGCAAACATCGCTCTCGCGTCAAGATCATCGCAAACCTGTACCTGCAACTGTTGTTGTAGCAATCTGTGAGCCACGAGGACTCAGCAATCCCATTACCATGGGTATCAAGACTAGCAAAGCTTAATGGGAAAGGAAGGGGTAAAGTGGTGAGGTTGCAGCAGCGACTAAGCATATATGGTGGCTAACATACGGAAATAAGAGCGAGAAGAGAAGCAACGGAACGGTCGTGAAGCTAGCAAAGATCAAGAAGTGATCCTGAACTCCTACTTACGTCAAACATAACCCAAAATTGTGTTCACTTCCCGAACTCCGCCGCTAAGAGACCATCACGGCTACACACGCGATTGATGCGTTTTAATTCGGATCTGGTGTCAAGTTATCTACAACCGGACATTAACAAATTCCCATCTGCCACATAACCGCGGGCACGACTTTCGAAAGTTTATAGCCTGCAGGGGTGTCCCAACTTAGCCCATGATAAGCTCTCGCGATCAACGAAGGATATACCTTCTCCCAAGAAGACTCGATCAGTCTCGTAATCCCGGTTTACAAGACATTTCGACAATGGTAAAACAAGACCAGCAAAGCCGCCCGATGCGCCGACAATCCCGATAGGAGATGCACATATCTCGTTCTCAGGGCAACACCAGATGAGACATCCTACGAGTAAAACCAGACCTCGAGTTTCCCCGAGGGGGCCCCGCAGTTTACTCGGTTCGGACCAGCACTTAGAGAAGCACTGGCCTGGGGGGGCTAAAATAAAGATGACCCTCGGGCTCCAGAAACCCAAGGGAAAAAGGGCTAGGTGAGGCAAATGGTAAAACCAAGGTTGGGCCTTGCTGGAGGAGTTTTATTCAAAGCGAACTGTCAAGGGAGTCCCATAAATCACCCAACCGTGTATGGAACGCAAAATCCGGGAACATAACACTGGTATGATGGAAACTAGGGTGGCAAGAGTGGAACAAAACACCAGGAATAAGGCCGATCCTTCCACCCTTTACCAAGTATATAGATGCATTAATTAAATAAGAGATATTGTGCTATCCCAACACAATCCTGTCCACCATGGAGCAATCTTCAACTTCACCTGCAACTAACAACGCTATAAGAGGGGCTGAGCAAAGCGGTAACATAGCCAAGCAATGGTTTGCTAGGAAGGGTGACAAGGTTAGAGGCTGACATGGCAAATTGGGAGGCTTGAAGAGCAAGCGATAGGTAGCGCAGCAAAGCGATAGAACGAAGCAACTAGCATAGCAATGATAGTAGTGAGATCCAGGGTAGCGGTCATCTTGCCTGAAATCCATCAAGGAAGAAGAATGAGTCCATGAAGAAGACAAAGCCACGAAGACGAACCAAGCATAGACGAACGAATCCTCACGATCGCAACGAAACGGGAACTATCGAGAAGAAGAACACAACATGGTAAACACACCACACATAACAAGACATGATGCTCAACCAAGTATGATGCATGACAAGGCTATATGCAGCTACTCATGGCAAGAGATGATGCATACAAGAGCAACACACCAAAACAAGTTTAAATGAGGCCGGAAACAACATATAACAAATCCGGTAAGTCCTCATATGCAAATTTAGAAATTGGTCCAGAACTGAATAAACATTATGTTCAAGTTGTTAAACAGCGAGTTAAGATGCACCAAGAGGATCTACACTAAATTCTAGTCAAGTTACATATAAAGTTCATTTAGTTCGGAGCTACGGCCTAGAAGATATGAGCAAAACAAGTTAAACATGGCATTGATGCAAAATGCATACAAACATCAAGCAACCACTTCAAAACATGGATGCAACATGATAACATGAAACTACATGCAAAATCAAGCAAGTTTCATATAGAGCACACTCAAAACGGAGCAACGGTTCAACACATGCACTCTATACAAGTTTAAAGGACAAGCTGTCCAAAACAGCAACTAGGCATAAAGCAAGCATCAAAACAATATTCTACAACATCTCAAAGTAAGAACAAAAGGCATTGACATGATGTACAGGTAACGCATGACAAAACATGAACACTGAGCTATCTTCAGAAATCAATAGAACATGCTCAAAAGGACATGTCAAGTTTGCAAATAATAACAGTTTACAGTCTTAGCGGAAATAACATCAGGTTGCAATGTTTAGAGCTATCAAACAACATGTTACAGAAACTTATCATGGCAAACAAAGACATGTAATGATTCTACTAATTGCATACAAAATAAGTCCCTTACTGACCAAGAGCCAAAATGCCACAGAAAATATGATGGCACCCATGTAAACATAGCAAGTGAGATGACAGATTCATACATGGCAGGAACAACAATAAGTAAGCATGTTGGTGAGCTTGTACCACTCACCACAGAGCAATAAATGGCATGAAAATGTAATCAATAGAAGGAAGACATGTT
This sequence comes from Triticum dicoccoides, assembly GCF_002162155.2. Taxonomy (NCBI): domain Eukaryota; kingdom Viridiplantae; phylum Streptophyta; class Magnoliopsida; order Poales; family Poaceae; genus Triticum; species Triticum dicoccoides. The sequence goes on along the minus strand of NC_041385.1, from coordinate 306,394,929 downwards.
TACGAAGCTAAGAATGGCAAGAACAAGTTCATAAGGTACATGGATCACTAGCAAAGCTCATGGCAAAATTGAACTTAATGTTAACAGGCTGACAGTAACATTATTTAGCAATTTGAGTGCAAGATTACAACAAGCTACAGCAGGCTATAAATGCAACCAGGGGCATGGATGGATAGAGCATGACATGTATAACAAAACATCCTTTGTGAACATCTCCAGATTATGCATAGAATGACTTGTACCAGTAGGTTTACGTAGCATCAGGATATAGCAGATTCAGCCTAGCAAAACAGAAACAGCAAGTACCCTACTTTACGAGCTCGATGCACTCACTACAAGACTCACAAAAATACATGGATTGCACCACAATAAATATGGCATGATGTAGTACAAAACACATGTAGATCTCATGCTCATAGGATGCACACACAAAATGCAACGAAAAAGACAAAACAGCAAGTTATAACAGTTTCAGCGGGTTAACATCATATAGCACTCTTGCAACAATGATTAGGGCATCAAGATGAATTCAAATGAACATGTCACAATGGAACAAAATGAAGAGCATCTCATGATAAACATTTCGATATGTTATGCATGCATAACGGAGCTACATACATGGAGATATGATGCAATGAACATGAGATAAAAATATGGCAGAAAAATGACTTAGACGAGATCGGGGTCAACCTCCGGTCCAGATCTAGGGTTCATGGCACGATTCTAGAAGCGGCGGCGCGAGATTGCCGGAATCCTCGTCGGAGAGGAGGGAGGTGGCCGGAGTGGAAGAAGGGGTCTGATCCGAGGCGCTCCTCGCCGGATCCGGTTGGTGGAGGCGAGGGAGAAGCCGGGCGGCGCGCCTGCGGAGTGGCGC
>NC_041385.1:306387050-306393530 GCF_002162155.2 Triticum dicoccoides | reverse complement strand
GCGGCGCGGGAGACGCAGGCCCGCACAGGCGGCGGCGGGCAGCGGCTCGGGCCCCGCGGGCCGGATCTGGTCCCCGCGGGCCCTAGCGGCGGCGGGGAAGAGAGAGGGCCGGCGCGGATGAGGTGGCGCCCTCTGATTGGCCGAGGGACGGCGGCGGACGTGTCCGGCGCCGGGCGGACGTGTCCGGCGCGCGGAGGAAGAAGGAGGCTAGGGTTTCATCCGGAATTTTTGGGGGAGAAGGCATATATATAGGTAGAGGGAACTAGGAGACTCCAAATGAGGTACGGTTTTCACCCACACGATCGTGATCGAACGACCGAGAGCATGGAGGGGGTTTGGAGGGGTTATTGGGCCATTTAGGAGGGGGGTTGGTCTGCACACAAAAGAGGCATTTACAGTTACCCGGTTAACCGTTAGAGTATCAAACGGACTCCAAATGGCACGAAACTTGACAAGCGGTCTACCGGTTGTGTACCAAGGCTGCTTGGCAAACCTCGGGCCATTCCGAGAATATTTAACACTCTCTCACGAAAGGAGACAAGAAGGGGACGCCGGATGAAATAGGAGTGCCGGATTGCAAAACGGACAAGGGGGAAAATGCTCGGATGCCTGAGACGAACACGTATGCAAATGTGATGCACATGACGACATGATATGAAATGCATATGATGACATGGCAAAGTGCAAACTAAGGGATATTAAGGCCTCCCGTGGCAGCGGGGTCCTAGTGGAAACTAAGGGATATTAAGGCCTCCTTTTAATAGAGAACCGGAACAAAGCATTAGCACATAGTGAATACATGAACTCCTCAAACTACGATCATCACCGAGAAGTATCCCGATTATTGTCACTTCGGGGTTGTCGGATCATAACACATAATAGGTGACTATAGACTTGCAAGATACGATCAAGAACACACATATATTCATGAAAACATAATAGTTTCAGATCTGAAATCATGGCACTCGGGCCCTAGTGACAAGCATTAAGCATAGCAAAGTCATAGCAACATCAATCTCAGAACATAGTGGACACTAGGGATCAAACCCTAACAAAACTAACTTGATTACATGGTAAATCTCATCCAACCCATCACCGTCCAGCAAGACTATGATGGAATTACTCACGCACGGCGGTGAGCATCATGAAATTGGTGATGGAGGATGGTTGATGATGATGACGGTGACAAATCCCCCTCTCTGGAGCCACGAACGGACTCGAGATCAGCCCTCCCGAGAGATATTAGGGCTTGGCGGCGGCTCCATGTCGTAGAACATGATGAAACTTTCTCTCTGATTTTTTTCTCCCCGAACGTGAATATATGGAGTTGGAGTTGAGGTCGGTGGAGGTCCAGGGGCCCCACGAGATAGGGGGGCGCGCCCTACAGGGGGGCGCCCCCTGTCTCGTCGACATGCCCTGGGCCCCCTAGTGTATTTCTTTCGCCCAGAAATTCTTATTAATTCCAAAAAGTGCCTCCGTGGATTTTCAGGTCATTCCGAGAACTTTTCTTTTCTACGCATAAAACAACATCATGGCAGTTTTGCTGAAAACAGCGTTAGTCCGGGTTATTTCATTCAAATCATGCAAGTTAGAGTCCAAAACAAGGGCAAAAGTGTTCGGAAAAGTACATACGTTGGAGACATATCATCGATCATCTCCCCCGGGGGGGCGGGGTAGCCTCTTGCAGCTCCCAAGTCAGTGCTAGCTGTGGAAGCTCACCCTCACTGGGCAACATGACCCACCCCGAGAAGTGGTACCGGCAAAGACTATGAGGGAGCTGGTTGGGTCCGCGGACACCATCTGCGTGTATCCCACCTGTAACGCCCTCGATGCGGCTATAGCTCCCACGTGTCGAGGCACGACTTAGAGGCATAACCGCATTGAAAGCAATGTCGCAAGTTGGGCAATCATTACAACATCCCATGTAAGATATAATAAAAGGGGGAGAAACATAGTTGGCTTACACTCGCCACGTCACATCAGAGTACACAAATAACATCCATCAAACAAACACTCATGGCCCGACTACGGCGCCAAAATGGAAAAGAACCCAACATGCGACAAGGTCCTGAATCGATAACCCCAACCAGGCACCACTACTGATCATCTGGAAAGGACACGTAGTATCGCTGAGAGTCCTCGTCGAACTCCCACTTGAGCTCGTAATCGTCAACTGGAGCGGAATCACCTGGACCTGCATCTGGAGTTGTAGTATCTGTGAGCCACAGGGACTCAGCAATCTCACACCCACGCGATCAAGACTATTTAAGCTCATAGGGATGGATAAGGCAAATATAAGTGGAGCTGCAGCAGCGACTAGCATATGTGGTGGCTAACTTATACGCAAAAGAGAGCGAGAAGAGAAGGCGAAGCACGAGCGAGAAGCTAAAAGGAACATCCTGCGCAAGCATAACTCCAACACCGTGTCCACTTCCCGGACTCCGCCGAGAAGGGGCCATCACGGTAACACACACGGTTGATTTATTTTAATTAAGTTTAGTTCAAGTAGTCTACAACCGGACGTTAACAAATTCCCATCTGCCCATAACCGCGGGCACGACTTTCAAAAGTTCAATCCCTGCAGGGGAGTCCCAACTTAGCCCATGACAAGCTCTCACGGTCAACGAAGGAATAGACCTCCTCCCAAGACGTTCCGATCAGACTCGGTATCTCGGTAACTCAAGACACTTCGACAGGTTAAAACAAGTCCAGCAACACCGCCCGAATGTGCCGACAAATCCCGATAGGAGCTGCACATATCTCTTTCTCAGGGCACACTCAGATTGTCTTAGGTACGGGTAGGCCAGCCCAGAGTTGCCCCTGGTAGCCACCCGTAGCTGACAGGTGGACCAACACTCAGAGGAGCACTGGCCCGGGGGGGTAAAATAAGATGACCCTCGGGCTCCGGAAACCCAAGGGAAAAAGAGGCTAGGTGGCAAATGGTAAAACCAATGTTGGGTATTGCTGGAAAAGCTTTAATCAAGGCGAACTATCAAGGGGTTCCCATTATAACCCAACCGCGTAAGGGACGCACAATCCGGGAACATAACACCGATATGACGGAAACTAGGGCGGCAAGAGTGGAACAAAACACTAGGCGAGAGGCCGAGCCTTCCACCCTTTACCAAGTATATAGGTGCATTAAGATAACATAGCAATATAATGATATCCCAACAAGAATATAAATGTTCCAACAAGGAACGGCTCCAATCTTCACCTGCAACTAACAACGCTATAAGAAGGGCTGAGCAAAGCGGTAACATAGCCAATCAACGGTTTGCTAGGACAATGGTGGGTTAGGGGTTCAACATGGCAATTGGGAGGCTGACAAGCAAAAGGTAGGCATCGTAGCAGTGGCAAAGCAAAAGAGCGAGCAAAGCTAGCATAGCAAAGATAGTAGTGATTTCGAGGGTATGATCATCTTGCCTGCACAGTTGTCAGAGTTGACCGGATCCTCACAAGCAAACTCAACGGGCTCCTCGGTAGTGAACTCGTCTCCCGGCTCTACCCAACAAGACAAGCAAGCAGCAAGGATACAATCAACCACGGGCAAGACCAAGCAATATGATGAAATGACGATATGCTATGCGGGATGCGATGCGGGATGCAAAATGCAAGATATGACAGGAAATGCATGAACCTGGCATCAACTTGGAAAACCAAGTGTGCCACTGGATAGAGGGGATGAAATCGCTTGAAAACGATATAAAGATCATAGGAATCGGAGCTACGGTTTGGAATTGGCGAGCGTTTTAAGATATGACACCGGTCTGCGATTTACAGCAAGTAGGCATCTAAATGCAACGAAATGAACATGCTACAGCCACCAAACATGAAAACAAAATACATGGCAGTGATGTACACAAGATGGTTGACAAAACACTAGCATTGAGCCATAGGCAAATTCATCCATTAAGAGGTTCAAACAAGCATGGCTAAAACGCAAATGCAAAACAGATTTCAGACTTAGTGAAATTAACACTAGTCTGAAATTTCAGATCACGATGCTCTCTTCGGAGCAGCAAAACAACATGATAGAAAACCTGAACATGACAAGTAAGAACATGGCATGGAGCTACTCATCAAGCTTAATAAAACACCCAAAGTGACCTGGGGCCAAAAGGGTTCACAAAATACTCTACCGAGCTCACGAACATTGCTCGAACACAATCAGTTTTCAGACTTAGTGAAAACTGAGACATGCTGAAATTTAACTCACGAAGGCATGTAAACGAGCTCGATGCACTCACTACGGTGCAAGTCATGGCAAGGAAAGCATATAACCAGCAAGAAGGCACAAAGTTCTAGCTACACATGGCAAGAACGAAGGCATAGCATGCATGGAACTCTAACGGTAGCATCGGCGAAATCGCAAACAAGTTGACGATCTGCCCAGATTAACAACGAAGCAAACGTTGAGCTCGATTGGGTCAACCTAGAGCACTCCACAAATGCCAAAAAAGACATGGATGGATAGAGCATGACATAAATATCAAAACTCCCTTACTGATCATCCTCAAAAGAGGCACGGATCGCTAAGAAACAAGCTGGACATATAGCATCATGAACTAAAATATCCCAGACTTAGTGAAAATCACTAAGTCCCTGAAATCTGCAATCTCAGGTACCTCTCTTCGCAAGCTTGCACAAGACAACACACACATCCTAAAAATGCATGGGTGGCACCTCTGGAAAGAAGACAAAATGCTTCACAATACATCCCAAAGGGGCACAGGCATATCATGCACGAATTAAACATAGCAAAAATGACAAAAGTGCATGATGAACTAACGGATCTGCAATTTAACTCACGAAGCCTCCTTCTAACAGCATTTCGGGTATCAAGATGACCTCAAATGCAAATGATGCAATGGAATGAAATGATGTACATGTCGAGGCGAAGATTTTCATATATCATACGCCCAAAACGGAGCTACGGTTGCAAAGTTACGGGACCTTGAACAGAGCAACATGGATCAAAAATCCAGGGACTTAGAAAAATCGGAGGGGGGGTTAGGGTTTACTGTAGCGGCGGTTCAGATCTGGATCGGGCTCGTCGGGGCACGGACGCCGAGGTCCACCGGAGAGGCGCGGGGCTCGCCGGGGAGAGGGGCTGCGGCCGGGGCTTCGGCCGGCGACGAGGGGGCGGCGAGGACGCGGCGAAGGCGGCGGTGGTCCGGGCGGCGAGGGTCTCGGCGGCGGGGACGGCGTGCGGGGGCGGCGACCACCGGCCGGAGTCGGCGAGGGGCGCGGTGGCCGGCCGGCTATGGCGCGCGGCGGCGGCGGCCGTCGCTGGAGAAGAAGGCGGCGGGGAGGCGCGGGGCGCCTGGGCCCGGGAGACGGCGCGCGGGGGCCGGGCGCGGGCCAGGCGGGCCGGCGGCGATGCGGTCCCGCGGGGGGACACGTGGCGGCGGCTGAGTGGCGGCGGGGTGGAGCGGACGCTGTCCGGCGCGGGCCGGACACGTCCGTCGGCGCGGGGAGATCTCTTTTTTTTTAGGGTTTTCGGAGAGAGGGAGAGATCCGAAAACGGAGGGGTGTATATATAGGCATAGAGGGAGCTAGGAGAGTCCAAATGAGGTGCGGTTTTCGCCCACACGATCGTGATCGAACGCACTAGGACATGGAGCAGAGTTTGGTGGGTTTTGGGCCAAATTTGGGGGGTGTTGGGCTGCAACACACACGAGGCCTTTTCGGTCCCTCGGTTAACCGTTGGAGTATCAAACGAAGTCCAAATGATACGAAACTTGACAGGCGGTCTACCGGTAGTAAACCAAGGCCGCTTGGCAAGTCTCGGTCCAATCCGGAAATGTTTAGACCCCACACACGAAAGAAGACTAGAAATGACCACCGGAGGAGAACGAAGCGCCGGAATGCAAAACGGACAACGGGGAAAATGCTCGAATGCATGAGATGAACATGTATGCAAATGCAATGCACGAGATGGCATGATAAGAGATGCACGAAAAAAGAAAAACAACACATGGAGACAAAGACCCGAACCCGAGAAATAAATATATCTTGACACCGGAAACGGCAAGAGTTGGAGTACAAATGGGGAAAGTTACATCTGGGGCGTTACACCACCCCTGCAGTATGACAAGGCCAACACATTAGATATTAATTTGAAGAAACATGAAGGAAAAAGGTTTAAAAAGAGTAAATGCACTTACTTCTCCCCGTTAGGCTGAATCAACCACCTCTCGTCACGGGTCGCCCGCACGGCGGGAGCTTAGTACCACCACGCTGGTAGACCTTCTTGCCCTTCTCAACTAGCTCGCCCTCACTGTAGCTATCCTCAGAAAATGTCTCCTCGACACCATCAGCATGGCCGCTAGTCTCCGGAGTCACGTGAGACGAATACTCTGGGAACTGAGTCTCCTGGGAGGGAGACTCTAGGACCCGAGACTCCTGGGAGGAAGACTCTGGACCCGAGGCTCGTGGACAGGAGTCCGAGACGGGTCCACCTGAGATGGAGCACTC
>NC_041385.1:306366118-306386802 GCF_002162155.2 Triticum dicoccoides | reverse complement strand
GGAAGGCACAACAGCCTTCCTACCTCTCCCAGCGCCACGTCCACCTCTACCTACACCCTTCTTCTTCCCCCGACCTCTCCCAGCCGAAGAAGAAGCGCCCGTCGAAGGTGTTGGGGGTGTCTGCATGGTGTCAACCAGCGCTCTCTGAAGGTTCTGGGGTGGAATAACAACACACCTCCCAGCACGCGCCGAGGAAGGAGGCTCGGAGTGCTCTCGACCCAAGCCCACCATCTGTCAACACCTACAATGACAAAGAGTAAACGAAATTAGTACAACATAAACATAATAAAAAATTTAAGTGGGTATCATCATCATGAACATAATAAAAAATTGAATACCTAATAACATAAAATAATTAATAATATATATATATGTACATAATAATAAGTGAATACTTGACCTAACTCATAATTCACAAATATATAACCCCGTCGGCCTCTTGAAGGCCGAAAAGCACCTTTTTCGGGAGGTGACTTGTTGGGGTCAGGGGTCAGGGGTGCCGTGTCGGGATCTCGGGGTGTCGGGGGTCGAGGGGTCTATGGTGTCGTGCCGGGGTGTCAAGGCAGTCTCGGGATGTCGTGTCGGGGATCGGGGTTTCAGGGTGCTGCGTCGGGATCGTAGTGTCGGGGTGTCGAGGCGGGGTCGCGGTGTCGTGTCGGGGGTCGGGGGCTCGGGGGTGCCGTGTCGGGGTGTCAAGGTGGTCTTGGTGTAACACCGACGATGCGGCTATATCTCCCACGTGTTGAGCACGATTTAGAGGCATAACCGCATTGTGGTTATTTCGCAAAAAGGGTCATCTTCACACAATCCCATGTAAGGAACAAGAAAGGGATAAAGAGTTTGCTTACAATCGACACTTCACACAAGTACTTAAATAAATCACACATAATTCAGACTACACACATAGTCCGACTACGGACAAAGCTAGAAGAAAAGAAGATAACCCAACTGCTAGATCCCCGATCGTCCCAACTAGGCTCCACTACTGATCACCAGGAAACGAAACATAGTAACGGCCAAGGTCCTCATCGAAGCATCACCTGCACTGGCATCATCGGCACCTGCAACTGTTTGGTAGTATCTTGTGAGTCACGAGGACTCGGCAATCTCAAAACCCCCGAGATCAAGACTATTTAAGCTTATGGGTAGGAAGTGCTAATGAGGTGGAGTTGCAGCAAGCACTAAGCAAATATGGTGGCTAACATACGCAAATAAGAGCGAGAAGAAAAGCAACAAAATGGTCGAGAAGCTAGAAGTGATCAAGAAGTGATCCTGAAACTACTTACACACAATCATAACACAAAGATCGTGTTCACTTCCCGGACACCGCCGAAAAGAGACCATCACGGCTACACACGCGGTTGATGCGTTTTAATTAAATCAAGTGTCAAGTTCTCTACAACCGGATATTAACAAATTCCCATCTGCCACATAACCGCGGGCACAACTTTTGAAAGTTTATAACCTGCAGGGGTGTCCCAACTTAGCCCATTATAAGCTCTCACGACCAACGAAGGATATTCCTTCTCCCAAGAAGACCCAACCAGACTCGGAATCCTAGTTACAAGACATTTCGACAATGGTAAAACAAGACCAACAAGACCACCCTAATGTGCTTAAAAATCCTGATAGGAGCTGCACATATCTCCTCAGGGCACACTGGATGAGTCAAGCTACGAGTAAAACCAACCCTCAAGTTTCCCCGAGGTGGCCCCGCAGGCTGCTCGGTTCGGACCAACACTTCGAGAAGCACTGGCCCGGGGGGGTTAAAATAAAGATGACCCTTGGGTTGGCCTGCCCAAGGGAGGGTTATAGGTTGTTAAGCAAATGTAAAACCAAAGTTCGGCCTTGCTGGAGGAGTTTTATTCAAAGCAAATTGTCAAGGGGTTCCCATACACCCAGCCACGTAAGGAACGCAAAATCAAGGAACATAACACCGGTACGACGGAAACTAAGGCGGCAAGAGTGGAACAAAACACCAGGCATAAGGCCGAGCCTTCCACCCTTTACCAAGTATATAGAAGCATCAATTAAATAAGAGATATTGTGATATCCCAACATAATCCTGTCCAACAAGGAGCAATCTTCAACTTCACCTGCAACTAACAATGCTATAAGAGGGGCTGAGCAAAGCGGTAACATAGCCAAGTAACAGTTAGCTAGGAAGGGTGAAAAAGGTTAGAGGCTGACATGGAAATTTGGGAGGCATGGTAAACAAGTGATAGGTAGCTGTCACGCCCAATATGCAACCCTATCCAAGAGGAACTCGAAGGTCCCAGCAAGGATAGACCCGCATATTGAAATGCTTTTGCAAGGTGGATATCGTTACATCAACATTACATAAATAGATGGGGATACATACAAGGCATACAAATACCACAAGAATACATCAATACATCATACATAAGAGCATCATCCGACTACGGATGAAACACAAACATAAACTCAACGACATCCACCCTACTAGCCTAGGCTGCTGACCTGGAACCTATCCCCTGATCAAAGAAGAAGCAGAACAAGAACTCCAAAACAAGCAAGCATCGCTCTCGCATCATGATCATCACATAACCTGTACCTGCAACTATTGTTGTATTAATCTATGAGCCACGAGGGCTCAGCAATCCCATTAACATGGGTATCAAGACTAGCAAAGCTTAATGGGAAAGGAAGGGGTAAAGTGGTGAGGTTGCAGCAGCGACTAAGGAAGTATGTTGGCTAACATACGCAAATGAGAGCGAGAAGAGAAGCAACGGAACGGTCGTGAAGCTAGCAATGATCAAGAGGTGATCCTGAACTCCTACTTACGTCAATCATAACCCAAAACCATGTTCACTTCCCGGACTCCGCTAAAAAGAGACCATCACGGCTACACACACGGTTGATGCGTTTTTGTTCGAATCTGGTGTCAAGTTAACTACAACCATACATTAACAAATTCCCATCTGCCACATAACCGCGGGCACGGCTCTCGAAAGTTTATACCCTGCAGGGGTGTCCCAACTTAGCCCATCACAAGCTCTCACAGTCAACAAAGAATATTCCTTCTCCCGGGAAGACCCGATCAGTCTCGGAATCCTGGTTTACAAGACATTTCGACAATGGTAAAACAAGACTAGCAAAGTCGCCCGATGTGCCGACAAATCCCGATAGGAGCTGCACATATCTCGTTCTCAGGGCACACCGGATGAGCAAGACGTCGGGTTGGCATAGACCCTGGTTGCCCAGGGGGCACCGGACATCGCTCGGTTTGGACCAGCACTTGGAGAAGCACTGGCCCGGGGGGGTTAAAATAAAGATGAGCCTCGGGATGCACGACTCCCAAGGGAAAAAGGCTAGGTGAGGCAAATGGTAAAACCAAGGTTGGGCCTTGCTTGAGGAGTTTTATTCAAAGCGAAACGTCAAGGGGGTCCCATAAATCACCCAACCGCGTAAGGAACGCAAAATCAAGGAACATAACACCGGTATGACGGAAACAAGGGCGGCAAGAGTGGAACAAAACACCAGGCATAAGGCCGAGCCTTCCACCCTTTACCAAGTATATAGATGCATTAATTAAATACGAGATATTGTGATATCCCAACATAATCCTTTCCATCATCGAGTAATCTTCAACTTCACCTATAACTAACAACGCTATAAGAGGGGCTGAGCAAAGCGGTAACATAGCCAAACAACAGTTTGCTAGGAAGGGTGAAAAAGGTTAGAGATTGACATGGCAAATTGGGAGGCTTGAAGAACAAGTGATAGGTAGCACAGCAAAGCGATAGAACGAAGCAACTAGTATATCAATGATAGTAGTGAGATCCAAGGTGACGGTCATCTTGCCTGAAATCCTGCTAGGAAGAAGAACGAGTCCGTGAAGAAGATGAAGCCACGAAGACGAACCAAGCGTAGACGAACGAATCCTCACCATCGCAATGAAATGGGAACTATAGAGAAGAAGCACACAACATGGTAAACACACAACACATGGACATGGCATGATGCCCAATCATTCAAGATGCATGACAACGCTAGATGAGGCTACTCATGTCCAGAGATGATGCATACAAGTACAACACATCAAAGCAAGGTTAAATGAGGCCAGAAACAACATATAACAATTCCGACAAGTCCTCATATGTAAATTTCGAAATTGGTCCAAATATGAATAAACCTTATGTTCAAGTTGTTAAGCAGCAAGTTAAGATGCACCAAGATGATCTACACGAGATTCTAGTCAAGTTACATATAAAGTTCAATTGGTTCGGACCTACGGCCTAGAAGATATGAGCAAAACAAGTTAAGCATGGCATTGGTGCAAAATGCATTCAAACATCAAGCACACACCTCAAGAAATGGATGCAACAAGGTAACATGAAACTACATGCAAAACTAAGCAAGTTTCATGTAGAGAACACTCAAAACGGAGCAACGGTTCAACACATACACTCTATACAAGTTTAAAGGACAAGCTGTCCAAAACAGCAACTAGGAATCTAGCAAGCATCAAAACTATATGCTATAGCACCTCAACATAAGAACAAAAGGCATGGGCATGAAGTGCAGGTAAATCATGACAAAACATGAACACTGAGATATCTCCAGAAAACAATATAATGCTCAAAAGGACATGGAAAAATTGCAAATAATAACAGTTTAGACTTAGCAGAAATAACATCAGGTTGCAATGTTTAGAGCTATCAAACAACATGCTACAGGAACTTAACATGGCAAACAAAGGCATGTCATTCGAATACGAAAGACAAAGAACAAAAGTCCCTTACTGAACTAATTCCAAAGATCAACAGAAAAGATGGTAGCATCCATGCAAACATGGCAAATGATATGACAGATTCAGACATGGCAGGAACAACAATATGTAGGCATGTTGGTGAGCTTGTACAACTCACCACAGAGCAATTCATGGCATTAAAATGTGACCAAATTTAAGAAGACATGATTATTAAGCTAAACATGGAAATATCATGGTCATAGGGTGCATGGATCACTAGCAAAGCTCATGGCAAAACTAAACTAAATGTTAACAGGCTGACAACAACATTATTTAGCAAATTGAGAGCAAGATAACAACAAGCTACAGCAAGCTATAAATGCAACCAAGGGCATGGATGGATAGATCATGACATGTATAACAAAACATCCTTAGTGAACATCTCCAGATTGTGCATAGAATGACTTGTAGCAGCAGGTTTACATAGCATCATGATATGACAGATTCTGCCTAGCAAACCAGTAACAGCAAGTACACTACTACACGAGCTCGATGCACTCGCTAAATGGCTCACAAAAATACATGGATGACACCACTGTAAATATGGAATGATGTAGCTCAAAACTCATGTAGACATCAAGCTCATAGGATGCACACACAAAATGCAATGAAAAAGACAAAACAGCAAGTTCTGTTAACAGACAGCATACAACATCATATAGCACTCTTGCAACAATGATAAGGGCATCAAGGTGAACTCAAACAAGCATGGCACAATGCAATGAAATGTATAGCATCTCTCAGTGAACATTTTGATATATTACACGCACAAAACGGAGCAGCACAAATGAAGTTATGATCACTCGAACATGCACACATGAGATGATATATCAAGGACTCGGCAGATTTTACCCTCACGAAAAGTGGACGGGGACGTTCCGGGACGGAGAGATCCGGGCGCGGGGAGGCATTTGGATGGAGGGACCAGTGGATCTCGTCCCGATCCACCGGATCCGGTGACGAGGCGGCCGGCGACGACGATCGGAGGGCTGGGCGGCGCCGAAGGAGGCAAGGCGCACCGGCGACGACGGTGGTTAGCGGCGACGAGGTCGGGCGCAGGGGCTGGGCGGCGCCGAAGGAGGCAGGGCCACGCCGGCGGCGGGAAGGAGAGGCGCAGGTGCTCGGGGGCGGCGTGCGGCGGGGCGGATCAGGCCAGCCGCGCGGAGGGCGGCGAATGCGGCGAAGACGGGCGGCGGGGTCCGGTGAACAGCGAGGAGGCGACGTCCGGGACAGCAGCGCAGCTCGCCGGCGGCGGGACCGGAGGGCAGGGGGCGGAGTGGTGCGCGGGCGCGCTCGGGCCCGATCACGGCCTGGGACGGGCCTGCCGTGGGCCGAGCGTGCCGCAGCGGCGCGGGGAGAGAGGTGGCCGGCGGGGACAGGTGGCGAGGCGCAGTTGGGCGCGGCGGCGGCGGCGCTAACGTGGCAGCACCGGATTGGTCCGAGCAACATGGCTGGAGGCGGTGGACATGTCCGGCGACGGGGTGGACACGTCCGGCGGCGCGAGAGGGAAGAGGACTAGGGTTAGACCGCGAATTTGGAAGGGGGGCCTATTTATAGGTAGAGGGAGCTAGGAGAGTCCAAATGGGGTGCGGTTTTTTCCCACACAATCGTGATCGAACGACCGAGAGCATGGAGGGGGTTTGGATGGGTTATTGGGCCACTTTGGAGGGGTGTTGGGCTGCACACAAAAGAGGCCTTTACGGTTCCCCGGTTAACCATTGGAGTATCAAACGGACTCCAAATGGCATGAAACTTGACAGGCGGTCTACCGGTGGTGTACCAAGGCCGCTTGGCAAATCACGGTTCATTTCGAGAATGTTTAACACCTGCTCACAACAGGAGACAAAAGGGGAACGCCGGAGGGCATAGGAGTGTCGGATTGCAAAACGGACAACGGGGAAAATGCTCGGATGCATGAAACAAGCACATATGCAAAATGAGATGCACATGATGACATGGCAAAGTGTGACACGCAAGCAAATGACATGGCAAGGACGGCGAATAACTGGCAGACACCTGGCACATCGAATCCGGGGCGTTACAGTAGCGCAGCATAGCGATAGAACGAAGCAACTAGCAAGCAAAGATAGAAGTGATATCGAGGGTAATGGTCATCTTGCCAGAGATCCCGGAAGGAAGAAGAACGAGTCCATGCAGAAGACAAACGGATGTAGTCGAACGAATCCACACAACTCCAGAACGAAACCGAAGCTAACGAGAGAAGCAAACCGAAAAGAAGCAAACAACATGGTAAACACCAAAGCATAATCATGGCATGATGCACAATCAAGTATGATGCATGTCCGGTTTAATGAGGCATGGCAAGGTGAAGCAAACAACACTACAATTTAAGTGGAGCTCAATATGCAACGAGTTGCATATTGATGGAACACCACTTTCAATTATTTAGTTCTCTCTCATTTACGCTACCCAACAATATTAAATGTTGTTAAACATGGCAAGAGGTGAAACGTAAGTAAACTAACTATTTAGGCAAGTTTAAATGAGGCCGGAAACAACAAACAACAATTCTGGAAAATCCTCATGTCCATATTTCGAATTTCGTACTTGTCGTGGTGGGCGCACGGCAGATGCCAAGGGATGGCTAAAGAGAGGAGGAGGCTCGAGGGCGCTGGTGGGCTTTGGAGGAGAGGTTGATATGCGCGGGCGTGGGACGCCGGACATACCCAGGTTCAGGGCTTTTCGGAGAGATAACACCCCTAGTCCTGCCGAGTTTAGTTGGATGGTTGATAGTATAATGTTGCTCCTGGAGCTGTTTGGAGGAGGAAGGAGGCTGGCCAAGGCTCCGGCTGCTCCTTCTCCTTGGTGTCGCTCTATGGTGGCTAGTCCTATCTTTCTTGCTCTACCTCGTGTGGCTTTGCATCCTGCATGTGTCGTATGTCTCTCTTGAATATCTTGTGTCCTCTCTCCGTTGGCGTGGACTCCTGGGGGGTTTTATGGACCAACACACCCAGGGTTACAATGGTAATATGCCGAGTCAGTGGGTCCGTATTGTCGGTGTCCTGGGTGCCAGGCTGGGTCCCGCTTGGGGTCTTGTGGTTCGCAGGGTTCCCCTAGGTGCGGGCCCTGCGTGCCTAGGGGGACTGTGCGCCGTCTTGTCGATCGTCATGGCGTGGCCGGGTCGAGTCGTGCACAGTGTTCTCCGTCAGGCCTCCGCTTGCTGTCGTCCGCGATAACGGCGGGAACACTGTTGCCGTGCCAACCCTAGTCAGCGAGAAGGTAAGGGGCACTGTTGCCACGCTCTGGCTGACCACGGGCATGTGCGGGGTCACTATAGTCTTGGTCATCAGTGACTGAGGTCTCGTCCCATCGTACGGCATGGATGGGACGGGAGTTGACCCGTGGCTGGGTTTCCGTGGACGCCACGGGTGGGTTGGCTTACTGGGGAAGCCAAGGCTACGCCGGGTTGAGTTGCCTTGCGCTAGCCGCTGCGGCCGGGTTGACGTACCTTGCCGAGTTGAGGGTCTTGGCCGGGTTGCGCGCCTTGCCGGGTCGAGCGACTCGGCCTGGCGCACGCCGGTTTGCGAGGCGATGCGAGCCCCGCTGTTTTTGAAATAGATCCGGGTTCCGTTGCCTTCCCGGGATTCATCCCCCCGACAGTACTCCCCGAAGCTGTGAAGGTCCGCCATCTTCGGATGAGTGGGCCTTCGCAGCTTCCCCCTTGAGCAAGGCGGAATCTGTGAACGCCGGGTCCGGCAACACCCAATGTGTGCCGGTTTTTTCGGAAACCGGATCGCGGCGTCCCGGTCGTGGCGGGAACCGAGGAGTCCGCCGAATCTTGAGGTGATCCCTCAGGCTTCGCGCTGGCACCACATGGTGCTGGGAAGTCGGAGGGGCCTGACAGGCCACGCGCGTGACGGGACCGGGCGATGGGCCGGGGGCCCACCGCCACGTGCCCTTTGCCACGCGTGCGGATTTATTGCGGCATCTGGGGGCCGGTCGCACTTCCCCGCGCAGTTAGTGCGTCGGTACGTGCGCATTTATTGCGGGGTAGTGGAATGGGCGCGTGCAGACGATCCCACATCCCCACGTTTGAAGCGAGGCTTATAAATTGAGGGGGGCAAGGGGGCGGCGGGCATTATTCTCGCTCGCGCCCTCCTATCCCCCTGCTCTCGCCCTGCTCCTTGCTACTGACGCACAGCTGCGCCCGTAGCCCCAAGCAGAGCTCTTCTCGGTCGTCCTTCTTGCTTCCGCTTCCATCCATGGCGCTGCCGTCGGGCTCTTGGATGGGTTCCAACGTCACCAACGATGACATCACGCAGCTTCGAGCTTCGCGGCGGTTGCCGCGGGAGACGGGGGTTGGTGTCCGCCTGTCACGTGGCAAGCAAAGGCCGCGACCCGAGGGGCAGGAGCATGTCGTCTTCCTTACCCGCTTCGAGCGCGGGCTCGGGCTGCCGGCGAGCACCTTCTTCCGTGCCTTTCTGGAGTTCTTCGGGCTTCATCCGCACCATCTCGGCGCCGGCGCCATCGTCCAACTCTCCGGCTTCGTGACCCTGCGAGGGGTACCTAGGGGTCGAGCCGACGATCGACCTCTGGGCGTGCTTCTTCTCCTTGAAGCAGCAGAGCCCGTCGGCCGGGAAGTTCGCCGACTGCGGCGCCGCCGTCATCTCCAAGCGGTCGGGGGCAGATTTCCCCAACATTTCGCTCGAGGATTCTGCCAAGAAGTGGCAGAATTCCTTCTTCTACGTCCACAATCTTGGCGCGGACCACATCAATCTCCCCTCTTTTGCCATGGCGCCGCCGCGGGCGAAGACGAACTGGGGCTACTCTCCCCGGCATCCGTCGCAGGAGATTGTCAACCTCTGTGAGCGGGTGACGGTGATGAGGACGCAGGAGGGGCTCACCGGCACGGATCTTCTCACCGCGTTCATCACCCGCCGGATCCTTCCGCTTTAGAGGCGCTCCTGCCTCATCGGCGAGATGATTGGCCTGCAGGACCCCAACCGAATGGGGTCGATGTGGCTGTCTGGGGAGCAGGCCGCGCGCGCCGTCAACGCCATCTCCAGGGCCAATCTTGGAGAGGATTGGCGATTCGGCAAGGCGTCGTATAGCTAGGCGAACTCGGCGCCGCAGGTGAGCATCTGGTCTCCTTACTTTGCCGCCGCACATCTTCTTGTTCGTCCTGATGCGTCGCGGGCGGTTCTTCTGAATGCGAGCCAGCATCCTTACGCCCGGGCTCCGCTACAGGTGGCGCCGGTGGCACCAGAGGAGCCCGCGGCCAAAGGCGGCGAGGAGGTGGCCGAGTCCGACGCCGGCGCTATGCGCCGAGCTGGTAAGCTTTGAGTCTTTCTCTTCTTCATTTTGTCTTGATTTGTTGCCCGTGTCGCGGTGAAGGCGATGCTGACATGGGTTGCTTGGTGTAGCAGAGTTGGGCGGGGGAGGCGGCGATGCGGGCAGAGCCGGGTCCTCGCATGGGGCGGCGCCGAGCCCCCTGCATGGCAAGGACAGCGTCGCGCTGCGACCCCACAGATCGAAGCGCACAGCGGACCCGGCCGAGTCCGGAAGGTCGGCCAAGAAGAAGCGCGCGAAGCCGACCCTGGTCCCGGTCTTGATGGGGTAAGTTCTGTTCGCCGCTTGCGCTTGGATTTCTTGTCTTTTTTGTTTACTTTGCCTTCTTCTTCAGGTCGCCGATCGCGCTGGCGAGGGCGGCGGCGGAGGATGCGGCCACCGAGGGGACTGCGTTCCGCAGGAGCCGGTCTGACCTCGCTGGTCTGGCCGGGGAGGAGGGACGAGGCGACTTGGACCTCGGCCTAGACACGGACGATGCCGAGGCCTTGGCCTGGCGTGACTGGAACCAGGCCAAGGCGGAGCAGGAGGCAGCGTCGGTACGGTCTTAGACCGATGTGGCTGCGGCGTGGGCATGAGGCGGCGCGGAGCCGTCCTGGGGCGAGATGCCGAAGGGCATGGTGGTGGAGGCGGCAGTTTTTGAACCGTCGTCGGTGAGGGAGCGCGGCCGTGGGGGGCGGCCCGAGGTGGTGCTCCTCGACCAGGATGTCACATCCTAGTTAGCCATGCATTAGAGTGTTGCATCATGTTTACTCTTTCATCAGAAACCTGAAATGGGGATGACAGAACCCCCAGTCCCCTCTGAAACCAATTAGGGTTTACTAAAAACTTTTTCAATGAACCTGAAATGCCCTTCTAAAATGCCCATCATTTTTGTCTTGGTTCAGAACCTCTGCCAAAAGTGGTGCACATTTTCCTAGGCCAGCTTAGGGTTTTTGAATTAAATCATAAATATTTGAATTTGGGCATTTAAAATTATATAAAATATTTAAATGCTCAAATATCTCCAAACTAAAATGTTTCATGTTGGAAATAATCCAACTATGGACCAGGAGTAGTTTGGTGATTTTAGGAGTAGCCTAAGTATTTTATTTAATTCAACAAAGTTGCAGAAGTATTAAAAAAACAGAAAACAGAAAGAAATGGAAAAAACTTACCTGGCGCCTGCTCCCGGCCCACCTGCCGGCCCAGCCCAGCGCCGCTCCAGCGAGCTGCTTGCCGGCCAGGCAGGCAGGCAGGTGCCCGACGGCGACCGCAGCGCGCGCCACGCACCTGCTCGCCGCCTCGCCGCTCCCCGCGCCCGGTGACGTCGTGGACCGGCCTCCCTCGCTCCCCCGAACCCCCCAGACACCCCCTCTCCTCTCCAGCTCCTCCCCCTCGCGCTCCCCCGCCATGACCGACGCCACCATCGCCGTGCCTTCGTCGTAGCCGTGCTCCCCGCCGCCCGTGCGTCCTCTCATCGTGTCCAGGAGCTCCGCCGCTGTCCACTCCATCGAGCAAGCCGAGCCCCGAGCGCTCGCAACGCCCGAGTCCACCGCAACGACCTCGCCCGAACCGCCGTCGCCGGAGATCCCCTTCAACGCCGTCGTCGCTCCGGTCCATCTCCGGCCACACCAAGGGCTTCGTCGCACTCACTGTGAGCTTAGCCATCTTCCCCTTCCTTCCGTTCTTGCTCCCGAGCCGTGTAGCGACCTCCCGGAGCTCAACCGCACCCACCGCCGTGGAGCTCATCGCCGACGTGCTCCCGGTCATCCTCCGGCCACTCCCCGGTGTCCATCATGCTCACCGTGTCACTTAGCACCTAGCTAGCCACTCCCCGAGCCTCACCGACCCCTCTAGCGTCAAGTTCGTCTTCGGCCGAACCCCGGTGGCCGCCAAAGTCGTCGCCGGCGCCAACTCCGGCCACCCCGACTCCAACGGACTCCACCAAGAGCTGCGGCTTGTCCTCAGCTCCACTCCGGTGGTCTCCGCGACCCATTTGGTGGCCGAAACGGCCAAAACCACTTCCGCCGCCGCGTCGGGCTCGCCGGCGGCTAAACGCCGGTGCAGCCAACCCGGGTTTGACCACGGGTGGGCCCTGGTTGACTCCCCTGAGTCAATGACAGGTGGGGCCCAGCCCTGTTAATTGAACAGGTTTAGTTTTAATTAAACTTTAATTAATTTAATCACCCTGACATGCGGGACCCACTGTCAGGTTTGACCCGGACGTGTTCCATTGACCTGCTGACGTCACACTGACGTCAGGCTGACGCAATAATTGATTTTCTGGAATTAATCTAATATAGGAAATTCCAGAATATAGTTTAAACTTCAAAAATTCATAACTTTTATTCTGTAACTCCAAATCAGACAAATTATATATGAAAAATGATCAGAAAAATCCAATCTATCCATCTGTACTATTTTCATGCATGATTAAAAAAGTTAACATGATGTTTAATGCAGAACAAGGAAAAACACTTTAAAGGGCCATGTTTGAGTTTGAAATTTGAATCTTTGATTCAAATTGGTTCAAACCCTTCTGGTCTTAGCTGCATTAGCCCAACACACTCATATTGCTATGTTTCATGCATACATCATATTGTTGCACATTGTTTGGTGATGGTTGTGTATCGGTGTTCTTTGCGGCAGGATCTGCCTCCGAGGAGTATCGTGATTACCCTAACGAAGAACCGTATCAGTGCATCGAACCATCAGGCAAGCAACCAACCATTTGATCATATCGATACAATCCCATGTTCTCGCTCCTGCTCTCTTTTACTGCATTAAGACAACGCGTTTCAAACTGCTGTGTGCTACGGTAGTTGAACCCACTTCCTCTGCATGACCTGTCATTGCCACAGTAACTAGATGAAACCCACTAGCATGTGTAGGAGTTGATTGAGCCATATGTATGTGTTGTTCCTACCTTGCTATGCCTGCTATGCTTAGAGTCGTGTCAGGTCTGGTTCATCTGGGTGATGGGCTAGAGTGAAATGATTATGTCGGTAATAAGAGTGGTGTGGTGAACACGATTTGGTAAAGGTATCGAAGAGAGGCCATGTAGGAGTACATGGTGGGTTGTTTCATTGAAGCCGACCTTAAGCACTGAGATCTGTATGTGTGATTTAAGAATCAGCTACTACCATGCATTGGGCCCGAAACCAATGGACCCTCTCGGCTTCTTCTTCACCCTAGTTCTCCGTCCAGGAGTTGCAAGTAGTTTCTGGTGTTTGTAGCCTACTGGAGGCCGTGGACAGCGCTGACCGTAGGGGTGGGCTGTGATGCGGTAGGTACATGGCCGGGTGTACCGAATACCCGTTAGGTATCTCGGGAACCCTGTTCACATCGTTCGGGGCCGTATGGGAAACCTCGGCCGGACTCCCTGCGGATGGAACCTGGATAGGCGATAAACCTGGGCTGGAGGCTTAGGTGGTTAGGTAGGTCGTGGCCGACACCCACGTTGGGCTTCCGCTTGAAGGTTGCCGAGTACATGTCGTGTAAACGACGGTAAGTGGTGAGAGCGTGTATGAAGAAGTACACCCCTGCAGGGTTATCATGATCTATTCGAATAGCCGCGTCCGCGGTAAAGGACTACTTGGTTGCCTATATAGTTCATAGACAAGTAAATGGAAACTACTAAAAACCTCAAGATAAGGGTGAGTGCCGAGGATGGCTCTTCCGTAGGAAGACGGAGGTGGATCCTCGGTAGTGTATTGAATTGGTGAGTAGTGGACTCGTGTGCGCAAAACCATTTCGAGTTGGAGTCTCGTAGGTTAGCCTAGCCAAGAGTCAAAGCTGGCTTGCTGCAACAACTCCACCAACCCTTCTTGATAATATGCATGTATGTAGGATCTGATGTAAGTCTTGCTGAGTACCTTTGTACTCATGTTGCTATAATTTACATTTTTTACAGAAGACGCTGCAACCCCTTCTGATGGGTTCTACGTAGACGTTGACATCAATGAGTAGGCTAAGGCCCAGGTGGTGATCCTGAGCTTGTGAAGGACCTCGTAGTATAGCTAGGCTTTCCAAGCCTCTTTTATTTTACTAGTTGTCTGTACTCAGACAAGTTACTTCCGCTGCTGGTTTGTATGACTGTATGACTTGAATGCTGGGTCGTGTGACCCGTACCGTTGTGTATGTTATGTATGGCTCTCTGAGCCTTAAATAAAGTACTTGTGTCATAGAGTCATGTTGTGATGCCTTGTTGTATTTGCACATATCGAGCATATTGTGTGTATGTTTGAAATGCTTGGTATGTGTGGGATCTGACTATCTAGTTGTTTGTCCTTAGTAGCCTCTCTTACCGGGAAAAGTCTCCTAGTGTTACCTCTGAGCCATGGTAGCTTGCTACTGCTCGGGAACACTTAGGCTGGCCGGCATGTGTCCTTCTTCGTTCCTGTGTCTGTCCCTTCGGGGAAATGTCACGCATTGAGTACCGGAGTCCTGTTAGCCCGCTACAGCCCGGTTTACCGGAGTCCTGCTAGCCCAGTGCTACAGCCCGGACCCACTTGCTGATGACCGACACGTTCGTTGCTGGGTCATGGATGCCTGTCCCTGTAAGTCTGTGCCACTTTGGGTTTACGACTAGTCATGTCAGCCCGGGCTCTTTATCATATGGATGCTAGCGACACTATCATATACGTGAGCCAAAAGGCGCAAACGGTCCCGGGCAAAGGTAAGGCGACACCCGTGGGGTTACCGTGCGTGAGGCCGCAAAGTGATATGAGGTGTTACAAGCTAGATCGATGTGACATCGAGTCGGGGTCCTGAGAGCGTTGGTATGAGAGCTCGAAACTAAATTATATGCATTGGGCCCGAAACGAATGGACCCTCTCGGCTTCTTATTCACCCTAGTTCTCTGTCCAGGAGTTGCAAGTAGTTTCTGGTGTTTGTAGCCTACTGGAGGCCGTGGACAGCGCTGACCGTAGGGGTGGGCTGTGATGCGGTAGGTACGTGGCCGGGTGTACCGAATACCCGTTAGGTATCTCGGGAACCCTGTTCACATCGTTCAGGGCCGTATGGGAAACCTCGGCCGGACTCCCTGCGGATGGAACCTGGATAGGCGATAAACCTGGACTGGAGGCTTAGGTGGTTAGGTAGGTCGTGGCCGACACCCACGTTGGGCTTCCGCTTGAAGGTTGCCGAGTACATGTCGTGTAAACGACGGTAAGTGGTGAGAGCGTGTATGAAGAAGTACACCCCTGCAGGGTTATCATGATCTATTCGAATAGCCGCGTCCGCGGTAAAGGACTACTTGGTTGCCTATATAGTTCATAGACAAGTAAATGGAAACTACTAAAAGCCTCAAGATAAGTGTGAGTGCCGAGGATAGCTCTTCCGTAGGAAGACGGAGGTGGATCCTCGGTAGTGTATTGAATTGGTGAGTAGTGGACTCGTGTGCGCAAAACCATTTCGAGTTGGAGTCTCGTAGGTTAGCCTAGCCAAGAGTCAAAGCTGGCTTGCTGCAACAACTCCACCAACCCTTCTTGATAATATGCATGTATGTAGGATCTGATGTAAGTCTTGCTGAGTACCTTCGTACTCATGTTGCTATAATTTACATTTTTACAGAAGACGCTGCAACCCCTTCTGATGGGTTCTACGTAGACGTTGACATCAATGAGTAGGCTAAGGCCCAGGTGGTGATCCTGAGCTTGTGAAGGACCTCATAGTATAGCTAGGCTTTCCAAGCCTCTTTTATTTTACTAGTTGTCTGTACTCAGACAAGTTACTTCCGCTGCTGGTTTGTATGACTGTATGACTTGAATGCTGGGTCGTGTGACCCGTACCTTTGTGTATGTTATGTATGGCTCTCTGAGCCTTAAATAAAGTACTTGTGTCATAGAGTCATGTTGTGATGCCTTGTTGTATTTGCACATATCGAGCATATTGTGTGTATGTTTGAAATGCTTGGTATGTGTGGGATCTGACTATCTAGTTGTTTATCCTTAGTAGCCTCTCTTACCGGGAAATGTCTCCTAGTGTTACCACTGAGCCATGGTAGCTTGCTACTGCTCGGGAACACTTAGGCTGGCCGGCATGTGTCCTTCTTCGTTCCTGTGTCTGTCCCTTCGGGGAAATGTCACGCATTGAGTACCGGAGTCCTGTTAGCCCGCTACAGCCCGGTTTACCGGAGTCCTGCTAGCCCAGTGCTACATCCCGGACCCACTTGCTGATGACCGACACGTTCGTTGTTGGGTCATGGATGCCTGTCCCTGTAAGTCTGTGCCACTTTGGGTTTACGACTAGTCATGTCAACCCGGGCTCTTTATCATATGGATGCTAGCGACACTATCATATACGTGAGCCAAAAGGCGCAAACGGTCCCGGGCAAAGGTAAGGCGACACCCGTGGGGATACCGTGCGTGAGGCCGCAAAGTGATATGAGGTGTTACAAGCTAGATCGATGTGACATCGAGTCGGGGTCCTGACAGCGTTGGTATCAGAGCCGGACTGCCTGTAGGTTCTCCAAGCCAAACCGGTCGATGTTGAGTCTAGAAATTCTTTAGTTATATGTAGGGGAATTGTTTGTGGGTTGGAACGTAAGGCTCTTTTTACTCCTTTATCTTATGACATTCTGATCTGAGTCAGTCTATTCTTCCACCGGGGGTTAAGGAATTAGGATCTATTCTCTCTATCAGGATCACGCGTTACTAATCAGTAGTACCTTATAGGGTTGATGGATACAAGCCTAGTTCAGTTCTTCTACCACGTTATGTTGTTAGGATGGATTCAGAACTTTGATATGATGATGTTGAGTGTGAATGAAATCCAAGTCGACAGACTTGTTTTCCTTGCATCTTTGATAGCTCTCAAATTTTCAGATATTAATATCATTTTGGGTATGGACTGGATGTCAGCTCATCATGCCAAAATTGATTGCTTCTCTAGGACTGTTCAACTCACTCATCCTTCGGGGAAGATAGTCAATGTCTTGACCCGATTAGCCAAGCGACAATTATATTCTCTTAACGCCAGCCCTTTGCCAGACCTTGAGGACGTTCCGGTAGTCCGTGACTTTCCGGATGTCTTCCCAGAGGAATTGCTAGGTGTTCCACCTGACAGGGATGTTGAGTTCGTAATAGACCTCATTCCAGGAACCGTTCCGATTGCTAGAAGACCCTATAAGATGGCACCACTAGAACTAGCCGAGCTTAAGAAACAACTCGATGAGTCCTTGAAAAAGGGTTTCATCCGACCTAGTTCATCTCCGTGGGCTTGCCCCGTCCTCTTCGTCAAGAAGAAGGATGGTACGGACCGGATGGTTGTAGATTACCGACCGGTCAATTTGGTCACAATCAAGAACAAATATCCGCTCCCTAGGATCAACGACCTGTATGATCAGCTCGCTGGATCCTCAGTCTTCTCCAAAATGGATTTGAGGTTGGGCTACCATCAAATCAAAATCAGAAACGGGGACATTCCTAAAACGGCCTTTGTTACTCGTTATGGCCAATACGAGTACACCATCATGTCCTTCGGTTTAACCAATGCTCCAGCCACCTTTTCTCGGTTAATGAACTCAATCTTCATGGAGTATTTGGATAAATTCGTCGTAGTTTATCTCGATGATATACTCATCTACTCCAAGAACGAGGAAGAACATGCCGAACATCTAAGGCTAGTGTTGAAGAAACTTCGAGAGCACCGCCTTTATGCCAAGTTTTCCAAATGTGAATTTTGGTTGTCAGCAGTGACCTATCTGGGTCATGTAATATCTGGTAAAGGTATTGTTGTTAACCCTGAGCGAGTTCAAGCCGTCCTTAATTGGACTCCACCTGAATCGGTCAAGCAAGTTCGGAGTTTTCTGGGCTTAGCGAGCTATTGCCGTCGCTTTGTTGAAAACTTCTCCAAAGTTGCTAAACCTCTAATCGAACTCCTCAAGAAAGATAAGAAGTTCAAATGGACTTCACAATGTGAGCACAGCTTTTAGGAACTGAAAAGACGCCTGACTTCTGCTCCCGTACTGGTACCGCCAGACTTCTCCAAGGACTTTGTTATCTACTGCGACGCCTCGCGACAAGGACTAGGTTGCATTCTCATGCAAGATCGACACGTAATTGCTTACGCTTCACGGCAATTGCACCCACATGAGGAGAATTATCCTACTCATGATCTAGAGCTTGCAGCCGTAGTCTGTGCACTTAAGACCTGGCGACATTACCTCCTCGGTAACCGTTGCGAAATATTCACTGATCACCAAAGTCTGAAGTACATTTTCACCCAACCGGATTTGCATCTCAGGCAAAGATGTTGGGTTGAGTTGATCACAGATTTTGACTTAGGAATAACTTACACCCCAGGGAAAGCCAACGTTATGGCTGATGCGCTAAGTCGTAAATCTTATTGTAACAACCTAATGTTACAACGAAGTCAACCGCTTCTCCATGAGGAATTTCGGAAGCTTAACCTTCACATTGTTCCTCAAGGTTTTATTCCCACCTTGGTGGCGAAACCTACCCTTACGGACCAGATCGTCAAGGCACAGAAGGTAGATCCGGGAATCTCCCGCATCAAGAGAAACATCAAGAAAGGAATTGCGAATTGTTTCTCCATTAATGATCAAGGGGTCGTATACTTCGGGAATCGACTAGTGGTTCCCAAAGTGCGAAACCTGAGGCGATTGATCCTTAAGGAGGCTCATGAATCTCCTCTCACCATTCATCCCGGTAGTACTAAGATGTATCAGGACCTACGCCAGAGGTTCTGGTGGACTAGGATGAAGAGAGAAATTGCTCAGTATATTGCTAATTGCGACGTCTGTCGTCGTGTAAAAGCAGAGCATCAACGGCCTGCTGGCACCCTTCAACCCTTAGCTATTCCTGAATGGAAATGGGATAAAATTGGTATGGATTTCATTACCGGTTTTCCCAGGACCAAGAGAGGGAATAATGCTATTTTCGTCGTTGTCGATCGTCTTTCCAAAGTAGCCCATTTCCTACCTGTTCGTGAGAGTATAACCGCTAGTCAGCTGGCAGACTTATACATCTCCCGAATAGTGTCTCTCCATGGTGTTCCTTTGGAAATTAACTCGGATCGAGGAAGTATTTTCACCTCTCGATTTTGGGAAAGTTTCCAAAATGCTATGGGAACCCGTCTCTCCTTTAGCACCGCTTTCCACCCTCAGTCGAGTGGTGAAGTGGAACGCGTCAACCAGATTCTAGAAGACATGCTTCGATCCTCTGTTATCTCATTCGGAATGGATTGGGAGAAGTGCCTTCCATTTGCCGAATTCGCTTACAACAACAGCTATCAATCTAGCTTGGGTAAAGCCCCTTTTGAAGTTCTCTATGGACGACGGTGTCGAACACCCCTTAACTGGTCAGAGACCGGGGAAAGACAATTCTTTGGCCCGGATATGATTCAGGAAGCAGAAGAACAAGTTCGCATCGTTCGTGAAAAGTTGAAAACAGCCCAATCTCGTCAAAAGAGTCAATATGACCGAAAACATAAGGCTATGACTTTCGAGGTTGACGAGAAGGCTTATCTTCGGGTTACCCCTCTGAAGGGAACCCATCGTTTCGGTATCAAAGGCAAATTGGCTCCTCGTTACATTGGACCTTTTCGCATTCTCGCCAAACGAGGAGAAGTTGCCTACCAGTTGGAACTACCTCTGCACCTCTCCAGAGTCCACGATGTCTTCCACGTTTCTCAACTCAGGCGTTGCTTCTCGGATCCTATCCGTGGAGTGGACCACGAAACGCTTGATCTCCAAGATAATCTTACATATTGAGAGTACCCCATTCGTATCCTCGATCAGGCCGAGCGTACCACTCGACGTCATAATATCAAGTTTCTCAAAGTACAATGGTTGCACCATTCTGAGGATGAAGCAACTTGGGAAAGGGAGGATCGTCTTCGACTTGAGTATCCCGCCTTCTTTCCGGAGGAACCCAAATCTCGGGACGAGATTCTTTTGAGTGGGGGTGAGTTGTCACATCCTAGTTAGCCATGCATTAGAGTGTTGCATCATGTTTACTCTTTCATCAGAAACCTGAAATGGGGATGACAGAACCCCCAGTCCCCTCTGAAACCAATTAGGGTTTACTAAAAAAAATTCAATGAACCTGAAATGCCCTTCTAAAATGCCCATCATTTTTGTCTTGGTTCAGAACCTCTGCCAAAAGTGGTGCACATTTTCCTAGGCCAGCTTAGGGTTTTTGAATTAAATCATAAATATTTGAATTTGGGCATTTAAAATTATATAAAATATTTAAATGCTCAAATATCTCCAAACTAAAATGTTTCATGTTGGAAATAATCCAACTATGGACCAGGAGTAGTTTGGTGATTTTAGGAGTAGCCTAAGTATTTTATTTAATTCAACAAAGTTGCAGAAGTATTAAAAAAAACAGAAAACAGAAAGAAATGGAAAAAACTTACCTGGCGCCTGCTCCCGACCCACCTGCCGGCCCAGCACAGCGCCGCTCCAGCGAGCTGCTTGCCGGCCAGGCAGGCAGGCAGGTGCCCGACGGCGACCGCAGCGCGCGCCATGCACCTGCTCGCCGCCTCGCCGCTCCCCGCGCCCGGTGACGTCGTGGACCGGCCTCCCTCGCTCCCCCGAACCCCCCAGACACCCCCTCTCCTCTCCAGCTCCTCCCCCTCGCACTCCCCCGCC
>NC_041385.1:306360319-306365890 GCF_002162155.2 Triticum dicoccoides | reverse complement strand
CCGCCATGACCGACGCCACCATCGCCGTGCCTTCGTCGTAGCCGTGCTCCCCGCCGCCCGTGCGTCCTCTCATCGTGTCCAGGAGCTCCGCCGCTGTCCACTCCATCGAGCAAGCCGAGCCCCGAGCGCTCGCAACGCCCGAGTCCACCACAACGACCTCGCCCGAACCGCCGTCGCCGGAGATCCCCGTCAACGCCGTCGTCGCTCCGGTCCATCTCCGGCCACACCAAGGGCTTTGTCGCACTCACTGTGAGCTTAGCCATCTTCCCCTTCCTTCCGTTCTTGCTCCCGAGCCGTGTAGCGACCTCCCGGAGGTCAACCGCACCCACCGCCGTGGAGCTCGTCGCCGACGTGCTCCCGGTCATCCTCCGGCCACTCCCCGGTGTCCATCATGCTCACCGTGTCACTTAGCACCTAGCTAGCCACTCCTCGAGCCTCACCGACCCGTCTAGCATCAAGTTCGTCTTCGGCCGAACCCCGGTGGCCGCCAAAGTCGTCGCCGGCGCCAACTCCGGCCACCCCGACTCCAACGGACTCCACCAAGAGCTGCGGCTTGTCCTCAGCTCCACTCCGGTGGTCTCCGCGACCCATTTGGTGGCCGAAACGGCCAAAACCACTTCCGCCGCCGCGTCGGGCTCGCCGGCAGCTAAACGCCGGTGCAGCCGACCCGGGTTTGACCATGGGTGGGCCCTGGTTGACTCCCCTGAGTCAATGACAGATGGGGCCCAGCCCTGTTAATTAAACAGGTTTAGTTTTAATTAAACTTTAATTAATTTAATCACCCTGACATGCGGGACCCACTGTCAGGTTTGACCCGGACGTGTTCCGTTGACCTGCTGACATCACACTAACGTCAGGCTGACGCAATAATTGATTTTCTGGAATTAATCTAATATAGGAAATTCCAGAATATAGTTTAAACTTCAAAAATTCATAACTTTTATTCTGTAACTCCAAATCAGACAAATTATATATGAAAAATGATCAAAAAAATCCAATCTATCCATCTGTTCTATTTTCATGCATGATTAAACAAGTTAACTTGATGTTTAATGCAGAACAAGGAAAAACACTTTAAAGGGCCATGTTTGAGTTTGAAATTTGAATCTTTGATTCAAATTGGTTCAAACCCTTCTGGTCTTAGCTGCATTAGCCCAATACACTCATATTGCTATGTTTCATGCATACATCATATTGTTGCACATTGTTTGGTGATGGTTGTGTATCGGTGTTCTTTGCGGCAGGATCTGCCTCCGAGGAGTATCGTGATTACCCTAACGAAGAACCGTATCAGTGCATCGAACCATCAGGCAAGCAACCAACCATTTGATCATATCAATACAATCCCATGTTCTCGCTCCTGCTCTCTTTTACTGCATTAAGACAACGCGTTTCAAACTGCTGTGTGCTACGGTAGTTGAACCCACTTCCTTTGCATGACCTGTCATTGCCACAGTAACTAGATGAAACCCACTAGCATGTGTAGGAGTTGATTGAGCCATATGTATGTGTTGTTCCTACCTTGCTATGCCTGCTATGCTTAGAGTCGTGTCAGGTCTGGTTCATCTGGGTGATGGGCTAGAGTGAAATGATTATGTCGGTAATAAGAGTGGTGTGGTGAACACGATTTGGTAAAGGTATCGATGAGAGGCCATGTAGGAGTACATGGTGGGTTGTTTCATTGAAGCCGACCTTAAGCACTGAGATCTGTATGTGTGATTTAAGAATCAGCTACTACCATGCATTGGGCCCGAAACCAATGGACCCTCTTGGCTTCTTATTCACCCTAGTTCTCCGTCCAGGAGTTGCAAGTAGTTTCTGGTGTTTGTAGCCTACTGGAGGCCGTGGACAGCGCTGACCGTAGGGGTGGGCTGTGATGCGGTAGGTACGTGGCCGGGTGTACCGAATACCCGTTAGGTATCTCGGGAACCCTGTTCACATCGTTCGGGGCCGTATGGGAAACCTCGGCCGGACTCCCTGCGGATGGAACCTGGATAGGCGATAAACCTGGACTGGAGGCTTAGGTGGTTCGGTAGGTCGTGGCCGACACCCACGTTGGGCTTCCGCTTGAAGGTTGCCGAGTACATGTCGTGTAAACGACGGTAAGTGGTGAGAGCGTGTATGAAGAAGTACACCCCTGCAGGGTTATCATGATCTATTCGAATAGCCGCGTCCGCGGTAAAGCACTACTTGGTTGCCTATACAGTTCATAGACAAGTAAATGGAAACTACTAAAAACCTCAATATAAGGGTGAGTGCCGAGGATGGCTCTTCCGTAGGAAGACGGAGGTGGATCCTTGGTAGTGTATTGAATTGGTGAGTAGTGGACTCGTGTGCGCAAAACCATTTCGAGTTGGAGTCTCGTAGGTTAGCCTAGCCAAGAGTCAAAGCTGGCTTGCTGCAACAACTCCACCAACCCTTCTTGATAATATGCATGTATGTAGGATCTGATGTAAGTCTTGCTGAGTACCTTTGTACTCATGTTGCTATAATTTTCATTTTTTACAGAAGACGCTGCAACCCCTTCTGATGGGTTCTACGTAGACGTTGACATCAATGAGTAGGCTAAGGCCCAGGTGGTGATCCTGAGCTTGTGAAGGACCTCGTAGTATAGCTAGGCTTTCCAAGCCTCTTTTATTTTACTAGTTGTCTGTACTCAGACAAGTTACTTCCGCTGCTGGTTTGTATGACTGTATGACTTGAATGCTGGGTCGTGTGACCCGTACCTTTGTGTATGTTATGTATGGCTCTCTGAGCGTTAAATAAAGTACTTGTGTCATAGAGTCATGTTGTGATGCCTTGTTGTATTTGCACATATCGAGCATATTGTGTGTATGTTTGAAATGCTTGGTATGTGTGGGATCTGACTATCTAGTTGTTTATCCTTAGTAGCCTCTCTTACCGGGAAATGTCTCCTAGTGTTACCACTGAGCCATGGTAGCTTGCTACTGCTCGGGAACACTTAGGCTGGCCGGCATGTGTCCTTCTTCGTTCTTGTGTCTGTCCCTTCGGGGAAATGTCACGCATTGAGTACCGGAGTCCTGTTAGCCCGCTACAGCCCGGTTTACCGGAGTCCTGCTAGCCCAGTGCTACAGCCCGGACCCACTTGCTGATGACCGACACGTTCGTTGCTGGGTCATGGATGCCTGTCCCTGTAAGTCTGTGCCACTTTGGGTTTACGACTAGTCATGTCAGCCCGGGCTCTTTATCATATGGATGCTAGCGACACTATCATATACGTGAGCCAAAAGGCGCAAACGGTCCCGGGCAAAGGTAAGGCGACACCCGTGGGGATACCGTGCGTGAGGCTGCAAAGTGATATGAGGTGTTACAAGCTAGATCGATGTGACATCGAGTCGGGGTCCTGACACAGGAGGTCGTGGAGGTGGGGGGCGATAACCCGCTGCGAGCCAACATTGTCGAGTGCACGGGGGCTGATGGTGGTGAAGGCGGCGTCCCAGAGGGGGCGCCGCAGGCGGTGGCGCCAGAGGCGCCGTCGGCTATGGAGGAGGCACCGCAAGCGCTGGTGCCTGAGGTGGCGACGCAAGGCGCCCCGGTGTCCGGATCACCGTCGGCGCCGGAAGGGGCGTCAGGGGAGGTGCTGGCCGCGTCGCAAGCGGACAGCGAGGGGCACGCCTTGGTGCCCCGGCAGAGCGGGCGCCGAGCTGCCGTGCCGCAGCCCGCGCGGAGCGGGGGCACGGCCGTCTTCAGGCCCCAGACCCAGGAGGAGGCGGCGCTGGATGCCGTCAGCCGCCGTCTGCGAGGCCGAACGGAGCGCCTCGAGGCCTTTTCCCAGGCCGAGATGGAGCGGACGCGCCAGCGCACCCACTGGGTATAGCCCCCAAGATTCGGTCCAACTGTGTAACAATTGGGCCAAATCTTAGGCCTTGTGTTGACTTTGGTATTCTTTTCAGCATCTTGACGCCTTCCGGGTTGCCGCCTACAACCGGCTCCTGGGCAAGCATCGGGAGCTCAAGGAGCAGCTTGCTGCCAAGGAGGAGGAGCTTCGCGCCGCAGCAGGTACTTTGCTGAGGTCTTCTCTTCTAATGGGGGCGCGCTAGCGCACTCACTGGGTGTAGCCCCCAAGATTCAGGCCAACTGTGTAACAGTTGGGCCAAATCTTAGGCCTTGTCTTTTTTTTTTCTTCCTGCTGAGTTCTTCTTCTTTGCAGCAGAGGTGCTGTCTTGGCGCACCCGGCTCTTCCGGGCCGGTCATCACTATGACCGGCTTGTTGCTGATTCCGGACATCTCGGCGTCGAGGCGGCCGCGGCCGGCGGTCTCTTGACGAGGCCAGCCGGCTGCACGAGCAGCTGGCGGGTCACAAGAGCCGCCTCGAGGCCGAGGTGGAGCTTCTTAAGGCGGAGGCCGCCAAGGCGGTGTAGGCGCAGCAGGCCCTGGTCGAGGCGGACCAGCAGCGCGGCCAGCTGGCCGATGACAAGGGCCGGCTCCAGGCCGAGGTGGAGCATCTACGGGAGCAAGCCACTGCGGCGGATGAGGCCCGCCAGGCCGAGGCTCGCCGCCGTGAGGCGGCCGAGAAGGCGACCGAAGACAAGGACGCCGAGCTGAAGGCGGCCCTTGCTAAGGCGGCCAACCTTGAGAGGGCGCTTGGGGAGCGGGACCGTGTCTTGAAGCGGGAGCGACGTGGTACGTTGCTTGAGGTGCAGCACCTGGAAGAGTCCTCCAGTAAGTGCTACTTCTTTGTTGTGTGCCGGGTCGGGACCCGGCCCTTTCTTCCTTGTTACCCTTCTGACTTGCTTTGTCTTTGGCTGCCGGGGCCTTTCCGGAAATGCAGCAGCTGGCGAAGGAAGCCGCCCGCTATCAGCGTGACCCGACCGGCGTTGTCGGGTCCGGGACGGATCCACTGACGGCTTGGACCTTCTCGGAGATCGTTGCCGCTGCTGAGGCTCGGCTGCAGGCCTTGGGAACGCAGATGCAGCGGCTGTCCCGAGCCGGTACCGCGATGACGGTGGCCTTGTGGCCGGGTTCCGTCCATCCGCGCAGCTTCTCGCGTCTGGCGCGCTGGTTGGAGATGGGCCCGGATCGCCTTAGCGACTGGCGCGTTTCTGCCACCCGGGCTGGTGCTGCGATGGCGCTCCGGATCGCGCTGTATTGGCATCCAGATCTTCAGCTGGACGCGCCTTCAGCCGGAGCAGTTGCCGCAGGAGCAGGCCGGCCGGATCGCCTCCCGGGCCAGCTACATCGCCGAGTTCGCCTTCCACGACGAGTTCCATTCGGAACGGACGGAAGATGGCACGGTCATGGCTAGCGACGACTATGGCTTGCTTCTTCGCGACCCGGAGGGCAGCTCGGAGGAGACAGACGTCTACGGCGACGCGGAGGTCGAAGATGACACCAGTGCTTCGCTGGACCCGGAGGCCGGCCGGGGGGAACCGTCGACGTCGCGGCGCAGCGCTGGGAATGCCTGAGAATCTTTTGTAGGAAATTCTATTAAGTAGCAGGTCCACCCACCCACTGGGGATTTTCAGGGTGTAATGAACTCGGGCCATTGGCCTTTGCTTGAAACATTTATGTGTAAATGTTGTGAGTGTTTATTTGAATTTTGCCTTCTGC
>NC_041385.1:306334092-306359916 GCF_002162155.2 Triticum dicoccoides | reverse complement strand
GAGGCTCCGGTCCATGACAAGGGGTTCGGCTCTTCGAGAGGCGGCTGCAGGACTTGGGTCCTTGAAAACGTTGAGCGCGAGCAAAACACCCTCTGGGCCGGCTGGCGGCAATCCTGCTTGGCCGGTTGGTGAGCAGCCGGTCGTGCGGCTAACTTAGTTGACGAGCGTCGGGCCGGGTTGGTCGACCTGGCGGCTTTGACTTAGTGTATGAATTGTAGGGGAGCTTTAGCCCGTTGTGCTTGCCCGCCATCAGCCAGAGCTGGATCTGCGGTTTTAGGGCAAAGTGGGGGGCATGGCATCCTAACTTATCAGGAATCACTAAGTGAAGCGGCGGGGTGATGATCAAGCGGGCCAGCCCCCGAGCCCCCGTGTCAAGCTTGTCGAGCCGGTAGCCGGGTTTGGTAGTAAGGTGGTGTGAAATATGGACGCAATAAATTGGTCGGCAAAAGGCGGCCCCTGCTTCTCGTTCGGGGACCCCATAGTTTCATATGCTTACAAAAGGCATTGATACATACATTCGTTCGGCTAACTGTAAAACGGACGGAGGAGTTCCGCGTTCCACGGCCGGGTCGTTTCTTCACCGGAGGTGTCCCTCTTGCGCTTCTTTGAATTGCGTGCGTCGATGAGGTAGTAGGCGTTGCGGTCGTGCAAAGCCCTGCTCACGATAAATGGTCCTTCCCATGGAGAGGACAGCTTGTGTTGGCCTGCCTGCTCTTGGACTTGTCGGAGGACGAGGTCGCCTTCACGGAATGCGAGAGGCTTGATCTTCTTGCTGTGGTAGTGC
The DNA here is from genome assembly GCF_002162155.2 of Triticum dicoccoides. Lineage (NCBI taxonomy): Eukaryota > Viridiplantae > Streptophyta > Magnoliopsida > Poales > Poaceae > Triticum > Triticum dicoccoides. The sequence goes on along the minus strand of NC_041385.1, from coordinate 306,359,132 downwards.
CTCAAGCCTTGCTGGTAGATAGCCGAGCGGCTAAGTGCCAGAAGGCGTGCCTCCTCGAGCAGGTCGATGCTGTCTTCGTGTGCTTCTCTTGCCTCTTCTTCAGTGTACATCGTGACGCGTGGCGATTCGAACTCGACGTCGGTCGAGATGATGGCTTCTGATCTGTAGACGAGGAAGAATGGGGTGAACTCGGTCGACCGATTTGGTGTCGTGCACAGACTCCAAAGAGCCGCGGGCAAGTCGTCGAGCCAACTGCCGGGTGAGCGGATAAGTGGCTCGACGAGTCGCGGCTTGATGCCAGATAGGATGAGTCCATTGGCCTGCTCTACCTGCCCGTTGGACAGCGGATGTGCCATGGAGGCCAGGTCAAGGCGGATGCCGGAGATGGAGGAGTATTGCTCGAGCGCGCCCTTGGCGAAGTTGGTGTCGTTGTCGGTGATGATGCTGTTCGGCATGCCGTAGCGCACCGCTATGTCCTTGATGAACCGGACGGCTGTTGGCCCGTCCAGTTTCCTGATTGGTCTTGCCTCAATCCATTTTGTGAACTTGTCCACTGCCACCAGCAGGTGCGTCATGCCGCCTCGAGCGGTTTTGAAGGGTCCCACCATGTCGAGTCCCTAGACCGCGAAGGGCCAGGCGATCGGTATGGTGCGGAGTGCTAACGCTGGCTGGTGGCTGCGTTTGCTGAAGCGTTGGCATCCTTCGCACTTGAGGACGAGCGACTCGGCGTCTTCGTGGGCCGTTGGCTAGTAGAAGCCATGGTGGAACGCCTTGGCCATGATGGACCGAGATGCGGCGTGGTGCCCGCACTCACCCTGGTGAATGTCGAGGAGGATGTCGATGCCGCGGTCCTGCTCGACGCAGCGCTGGAACATGCCGGTAGAGCTGCATTTGACGAGCTCGTTGTTGATGATGGTGTAGGCGGATGCCCGGCGCTGAACTTGCCGAGCCTCAGTCTCGTCCATGGGAAGAACCCCGTTCTCCAGCCATTCTGATATCAGCAGGGCCCAAGATGGGGCCGTGATGGTGGTGAAGACGGCCACCTGGGTGGGTTCCGAGTCAGCGGCTCCTGGGACGGGTTAAGCAGCCCCCGGGTTGGTGGCGGCGACGGCCGGGTCCGGGGTGATGGTGGCCGGGTTGAGCTGAGCAGCCCCCGGGATGGATTGAGTAGCCCCCGGGCCGGGTTCAGTAGTCCCCGGGCTGGGTTGAGCAGTCCCCGGGCCGGCTTGCGGTGCGGCCGGGTCTTCTGGGACGTGGATGGACTCGGAGTCCGGTGATGGCTTGATGGACGGCTTGCGCAGGTGCTCGAGGGAGACGCCGGACGGGATAGCTTGACATGATGAGGCGATCTTGGCGAGCGTGTCGGCTGCCTCGTTTTCCGCGCGCGGGACGTGGAGGAACTCGCAGCCATCGAAGGATCCGGACAGCTTCTGGATGAGGAAGCGATAGCTTGCCATGTTGGAGTCGCGGGTGTCCCACTCGCCGGAGCACTGCTGTACCACCAAGTCCGAGTCGCCGTAGCACAGGATGCGCCGGATGCCGAGTTCCTTAGCAAGCCGGAGGCCGTGCAGAAGGGCTTCGTATTCGGCGACGTTGTTGGAGGTGGCGAAGTGGATCTGGAGTGCGTAGCAGAGTCGGTCACCCTTCGGGGATGACAGTATGATATCGGCCCCTAAGCCGAGTCGCATCTTGGACCCGTCAAAGTGCATGCGCCAGTGCGTCGAGTCGGGAGGCGGGGCAGGTACTGGGTCTCGGTCCAGTCGACGAGGAAATCGGCTAGGGCTAAGACTTGATCGTGGTGTGGGGCTCGTAGAGGATGGTGTGGCCGGCTAGCTGGATCGCCCACTTGGCAACCCGGCCGGAGGCGTCCCGGCACCCGATGATTTCTCCGATAGGCGTTGTGCTGATGACGGTGATGACATGTTCTTGAATGTACTGCTTCAGCTTCTTGGCGGTGAGGTACACGCCGTAACACATCTTCTGGTAGTGCGGGTAGTTCTGCTTGGAGGTGGAGAGCACTTCGCTCAGATAGTAGACCGGACGCTGGACGGCCTGGATCTTGCCCTTCTCTGGTCGCTCGACCACCAGCACCGTGCTGACCGCCCACGAGGTCGCGGCTATATAGAGCAACAGCGGCTCCTTGTCGGTTGGCGCGGCCAGGACGGGTGTGGTGGAGAGCATGCGCTTGAGGTCTTGGAAAGCTTCGTCCACCTTGCCGTTCCATTCAAATAGGCTTGTTTTCTTCATTAGCTGGTACAGGGGCAGTGCCTTCTCGCCCAGTCGGCTTAGAAACCGGCTGACCGAGGCCAGGCAGCCTGTGAACTTCTGGACATCGCGCAGCCGGGTTGGCTTGCGCATTCGCTCAATGGCCTTGATCTTCTCTGGGTTCGCCTCGATGCCGCGTTCCGAGACGAGGAAACCGAGCAGTTTTCCGGTTGGGACGCCAAAGACGCACTTTTTCGGGTTGAGCTTGACCTTGTATACATGGAGGTTGGCGAATGTTTCCTTTAGATCATCGAGGAGTGTGAGGTGCTGCTTGGTCTTCACCACGATATCGTCCACATACACGTGGATGTTCTTGCCAAGTTGCGGTAGCAGGCACTTCTGAATGCAGCGTTGGAAGGTGGCACCGGCGTTCTTCAACCCGAATGACATGGTGATGTAGCAGTATGCTCCAAAGGGCGTGATGAAGGATGTCTTCAGGGCATCGGCCGGGTCCAGCTTGATCTGGTGATAGCCGGGGTAGGCGTCCAGGAAGGACAGCAGCTCACACCCGTCGGTCGAGTCGATGACTTGGTCGATCCGCGGGAGGGCGAACGGATCCTTGGGACAGGCCTTGTTTAGGCTGGTGTAGTCGATACACATGCACCAGGTCTTGTTCTTCTTTAGGACGAGGACTGGATTGGCCAGCCACTCGGGGTGAAACAGTTCCATTATGAAGCCGGCCGCCAAGAGCTTGGCGACCTCTTCACCAATGGTTCTTCTCTTCTCTTCGGAAAATCGACGGAGGGGTTGACAGACAGGCTTGGCGTCCTTGCAGACGTGGAGTTTGTGCTCGGCATACTTCCTAGGGATACCCGGCATGTCTTTGGGGGTCCATGAGAAGATATCCTGATTCTCACTGAGGATGTCGACGAGCTCGCCTTCCTATTTGCTGTCGAGGCGGGCGCCTATGACAACGTACTTGCTGCAGCTGGGGTCTTCCGGGTTCAGCTTCACTTTCTTGGTTTCCTTGGAGGGCTTGAAGGCGGCCTCATCGGCCGGGTCCAGGGTCGGGATCGACGCATCGGAGGCCTCGCCGGCCAGGACGACGATCCGGTCGAGCTGGCGCCGCTCCTCGGCAATGACCAGCGACTCGGCCAGCTTGGCACCGTCTCGGGCGCACTCCAGAGACTTGCGGTAGTCACCGGTGACAGTAATGATGCCCTTGGGACCCGGGATCTTCATCTTCAGGTACGCGTAGTGGGGAACCGCCATGAACTTGGCGAGCGCGGGACGGCCCAGCAGCGTGTGGTACGCGCTGGATAGGTCCACCACCTCGAACCAGATTGATTCGCGTCGGAAGTGGCTGCTGTCGCCAAACAAGACGTCGAGACTGACCCAGCCAATGGGAGAACAGGAGAGGCCGGGTATGATGCCATGGAAGACGGTCCGGGTTGGCTCCAGGTCTTCGGCCTTGAGGCTGAACTTGGTCATCGTGTCGCGGTAGAGGATGTTGATGTCGCTGTAGCCGTTGATGAGGACTCGGGAGAACTTGCAGGTGCGCCGCACGATGATTGTAGGGTTGAGGACAAGGGCATATCCACCCGGACTCGGCATGACTGCCGGGTGATCCTCCCGGGTCCAGGTGATCGGGCGCTCCGACCAATGCATGAAGTCCGTCTTGGTCGGGACTACGGTGTTCACCTCCTGCCGGAGGAGGCGCTCGCTGCACTTCTCATCGCCGAGGCTGGTGAAGACGACGTAGGCCGCGTTCTGGTCCGGGTAGACGTCGTGCCGCATCGCGCCGCCGGCAGGGGGCGGCGGTGGAAGCGGAGGCGGTTGTCCCACGCCCGGAGCCGGGGCCGGAGCCGGGGCCGGAGCCGGAGGAGGCGGGACGTCGCCCCTCATGATGCACTTGGTGATGGTGCACTGTCGAAGCGTGTGCCTGGAGGGTCTTGCGCCACTGTGGTGCTTGCATGGGGCGTCGATCATCTCTTCAAAGCTCATGGTGGGTTGCCACGCCATCTTGCCGGTATGCCGGCGCTTCGCTGCCGGGTCCGCCACGGGCTCGGCGGTCGCGATGAGCCGGTTGTCGTGACGTTGCACCGTCTTCTCGGCCTTGCGCTTGTTGTTCTGGAGGTGCTGCTGCCGGCTGCCTTCGCCGGCCGGCTTCTGCGGAGGGACCGGCGTCGCCTTGCCGGCCTCGTCCAACGCCACTTGGATCTTCATGGCGGAGTCGGCGTTGGCATACTTGTCCGCCTTCACCATGAGCGCGGCCATGGTGGCCGGCTCGTAGCGTAGAAGCTTGTGCTTGAGGAGGGTGCCGTCTCGGCACCCGCTGACGAAGTATTGGATCGCCTGGACTTCATGGACGCCCTCACAGCTGTTCCGGAGCTCGGTCCAGCGTGCAAAGTATTCGCGGCCGATCTCCTCGGCCCCTGCACGCACATGGCGAGCTGACTGGGGCGACCGGGTCGCTTGTACGTCCCCGTGAAGTTGTGGACAAACGCTTCCTCGAAATTGACCCATGCATTGATGCTGCCCATCGGCAGGTTGTTCAACCATGTGCGAGCCGATCCTTGGAGCATGAGTGGTGCATAGCGCACGGTAAGACGACGATTGGCACCGGTATTGCCAATGGCCATGGTGTAGTCGGTGAGCCAGTCTTCTGGCTTCACGGTCCCATTGTACTTGGGGGTGTCGCGGGGAAGCACGAATCCCTTGGGGAAGGGCTCCTCCCGGATGCGTGGGCCGAAACGCGCTGGCCCGATAGCGCCGCTCTCCTCCACCTCCATGGAGCGAGCGAGCTGATCAAGGCGGTGGCGCGCGTCGGCGTCGTGGATGGCGCGCGGGCCGAGTCGACTGGCGGCCAGGCCCCGAGGGGCCGGGTCGGCTGGAGCCGGACGCCGGCCAAGCTGGTCGGGTCCGTCCTGGGTCTCTCTGGCGGGCTCGTTGCCCAGAGTGTCGGCGGCGGTGCCGGCCGGGTTTTGCCGGGTTCAGCCCTGGCCGAAGTGCGCCTCGTCGGGCGGCGAAGAGGCCGTGTGCAGGACTTCGCCGGGTCCGCCAAGGCGGGCGGAGCCGGACCCCGCCGTCTTGGCGAGCTGGTTGAGGCGATCCTGTTGGGTCTTGGCGGCGTGGAGGAGCTCGTGCATCCGCCTGATGCGCTCGAGGCCGACCGCGGCTGCCTCCGCAGCGCGCATGTTCTTGACTGGGGTCTTGTAGAAGGTCCGGCCGGCGCCGAAGGCCTGGCCGATCGCTCCTCCCCGGGCGTGAGTATCAGCGGCCCGGCCCGGCTCAGCCGCGGCGGGCGTGAATCCGTGGGTGGTGTCGTGCTCCATCTGAGCAGCTTCCACGTGGCGTCTGGTGGCGGCCAGCATCTCGGACAGGTCCAGCATTTGCTGGCGCCTGTCCTCGAGCTGGGTTCGGCTTCAACAACGTTGGCGGCGTCGACATCGGTGCCGATGGGGATGCGGAGGCTCTGCATCATGGCGCGCAGCGGGTCGGTCGGCTCCGTCCGAGCCGTAGCATTCGTGGCTTCGGCAGCTCTTCTCGCATTGCTCAACAAGGAAGAGGCGCCATCGCCGGTGATGAAGACCTCTACGTGGGCGTCCATCGCCTTGGCAGTGAATTCGCCGCTGAGAGAAAGCGGGGAGTCGGAGTAGCTGAGCACCCCGCTGGGGTACTCGTCGGCCGCAAGCGCGTCGGAGATGCACAACACGGTGAAAGAAGTGGCGAGCGCGCAGATGACGTCGTTCGCCAGAGCGACGGACTCGTTGGAGTAGGAGAGGGTCCCCGTCCGAAGCATGCTTCCGGCCAGTTCCTCGAACTACCCCATGGTGGGCGCCAACTGTCGTGGTGGGCGCACGACAGATGCCAAGGGATGGCTAAAGAGAGGAGGAGGCTCGAGGGCGCTGGTGGGCTTCGGAGGCGAGGTTGATATGCGCGGGCACGGGACGCTGGAGATACCCAGGTTCGGGGCTCTCCGGAGAGATAACACCCCTAGTCCTGCCGAGTTTAGTTGGATGGTTGATAGTACAATGTTGCTCCTGGAGCAGTTTGGATGAGGAAGGAGGCTGGCCAAGGCTCCGGCTGCTCCTTCTCCTTGTTGTCGCTATGTGGTGGCTAGTCTTATCTTGCTTCCTCTACCTCGTGTGGCTTTGCATGCCACATGTGTCGTATGTCTCTGTTGAATATCTTGTGTCCTCTCTCCGTTGGCGTGGACTCCTGGGGGGTTTTATAGACCAACCCACCCAGGGTTACAATGGTAATATGTCGAGTCGGTGGGTCCGTATTGTCGGTGTCCGGGGTGCCAGGCTAGGTCCCGCTTGGGGGCTTGTGGTTCGCGGGGTTCCCCTAGGTGCGGGCCCCGCGTGCCTAGGGGGACTATGTGCCGTATTGTCGATTGTCATGGCGTGGCGAGGGTCGAGTCGCGCACAGTGTTCTCCGTTAGGCCTCCGCTTGCTGTCGTCAGCGGTAAGGGTGGGAACACTGTTGTCGTGCCAGCCCTGGTCAACGGGTAGGTAAGGGGCACTGTTGCCACGCTCTGGCTAACCACGGGCATGGGCAGGGGCACTGTAGTCTTGGTCATCAGTGACTGAGGTCTCATCCCATCATACGGCCTAGATGGGACGGGAGCTGACCCATGGCTGGGTTGCCGTGGACGCCACGGGTGGGTTGGCTTACTGGGGAAGCCAAGGCTGCGCCGGGTTGAGTTGCCTTGCGCCAGCCACTGTGGCCGGGTTGACGTACCTTGCCGGGTCGAGGGTCTTGGCTGGGTTGCGCGCCTTGCCGGGTCGAGCGACCCGGCCTGGCGCACGCCGGTTTGCGAGGCGATGCGAGCCCCACTGTTTTTGAAATAGATCCGGGTTCCGTTGCCTGGCCGGGGTTCATCCCCCCGACAGTACTGTTCTACCTATTACATAATTTTAGAGTTGTTAAACAGTAAAAAAACGTGCACCAAGTTAATCTATGCATTTCTCCACCCCATTTACATATAAAGTTTATTAAAATTGGTGCTCCAGTTATTTAGTTATGAAATAAATCATTTTAACATGGCATTTAAGAAAAATTAAACAAACAACAAGTTTAAACATTTTAAACATGAATGAAAGTTAGAAAATATGAAACTACATGAAAAACTAAGCATTTTACATGTTTAAAACATTTTAATCCGATGCATAGTTTGAGAGTTATTAAATGCATGATCTAGAGGGACTTTCTTGTAAATCTATAAACTCCTGGATAATTAGCTAAAACGTCCAGAACGGAAAAAAATGATGCGGGCCGAATCTGGAGCACTGCTGGGCTGAGCAGAGAGGAGGGCTGTGGGGAGCTCACCCATGGGCTTCAGCCCAGACGATGGTGGCAGCATGCAGGCTGCGAGGCTGGGCTGCACGTTGGATCTGGAGGCGTGCTGGTCAACGCAGCGAGTGGCGGCAGGGACACAAGACGAGGCGCGGGGTCAACGAAGCAGGGGAATCGGGCGGGACTTGGGGACAAGCTCATTCCAGCGAGGGACTTCGCGGGGCGACGGCTTGGGCGGAGGACGGTGACTTGGCGCTGCAAGGCAGGCGGAGAAGCTCCAGGGCGGCGGCTTGGCTCGAAGATGGACTTGGTGCGTGGGGAAGGTAGTCAAGGACGGCGCGGCGGGCAGATAGCGCTCCGACAGATGGCGTGGATGCAGAGGATGGCGAGGTCGCCGGAGACAATGGAGAAATGGCCGGATCTGGCCGTCCCGAGGCAAACTCCATGGCACGCGGGGTGCTCCTACAGGGAAACGAGAGGGAGGGGGAGACAACGCGCTCAGAGAAGAGAAGAACCAAGGAAGGAGAGAAAGGAAAAGGAGGTGGCACGACGACCAATTCCTGCTGGTGCTCGACGTCGAGGTTCGTCGGGGTGGACGGCACTCTGGTGGCTGGCACAGGGCGTTGCCGCTCCCGATCCATCCTGGATCGAGGCACGGGAGCAGGGGACGAGGCGCTCGGGCCTTGCGGCGCTACGCGGGGCTGCTAGATCCAGGGCCGTGGGGGCTCTGGTTGGTGGGGAGATCGAGGAAAGGCTGGGGTTGGCTGGTGGATGGATCGGACAGATCCCGAGGAAGAGAGTGGTGGCGCGGTGATGGAATGGATGGGACATCTCCTAGATTTCAGGGTTTGGTCCTATAGCGGCGGGATAGGTTAGGGTTAACTCGGTCCGTCCGATCGTAATCGGTCGGTCGAGAATAAATAGGTTAGGTAGCGCAAATAAGAAAGCGGGGATGTTTTATAGATGTTAGGGGATGATCTAGACCCATTGGTAATGACAGAGCGGGTCGGGTTCGGGACAACTTTCGGACGCATGCGAGGGGTCTGAGTAAAGTGTGGAGAGAGTCAAACGGTCACACAAGAGGGAACAAGAAGCCGGTTGGTCTAAGAAAGGTCAACGGAGACAAATGGTCTGACAACATGCCAATAAGCCAAGGAGAGAAGCGGCAACTACTAACAGCTACAAGTTTTAGGAAAACATGCGGATGCAATGCGGATGATGACATGAGATGAAATGCATGGCATGAACAAAATGCAAAACCAAAGACAAAAACCCAACCACGGAGGAAAAAACATAACCCATAGCTAGAAATGGCAAGAGTTGGAGTTACAAATATGGAAATTTACATCCGGGGTGTTACAACACTCCACCACTACAAGAGGATCTCGTCCCGAGATCTAGGATGGCACCAGAGAGAAACAAAAGAGGTAAAACTAAGTTGCTTCTTTGACGAATGAGTGAAACCACGAACCTTGAGAGGTTGAGCAATTTAAAATAAAGAGTACAACAGAGATGAATGAGATTGCAAACAATCCGTTAGAGAAGAGGAACAAGGAACATTACGAGAACTTGAAGGTTGGAAAGACTTGAATCAAGAGCTTAATGGACAAGATAGAATTCGAAACCACTCCGGTTAAAACAAGATGACAGAGGAAGAATTCGGGCAGCACTCTGATTGCACATGGAAGGAATAGAACATGACCTTGAGAAGATGGGATGATACTTGATGAAATCAATAACACACTCCCTTCGAAACTATTGAAAGAATTGCATAATGGGTAAGAAGGATTTCAGACAGCACTCAGGTTGAAAAGGGAGGCAAAACTTGATAAGATGAAAGAACTTGAATAAGAACACAACACTCTGGTTAAATGGATAAGCAAGAAAATAACATGATCTTAACAAAACGAGATGATGGGTCAATGAGATCAACCTCACAAAGCCTCCGGAAGAAAGAATAGAAGATAGATCATTGGAATAACAAAATGGAGAAGGAAATGCCAACTTCTGCCACAGATGAGCTTGGAAATCACCCTTCCAAGAAGGTTATAACGGACTTGTTGGAAAACCAATAACGAAACGAATAAGCTTGTAGTGGGCTTATGGAAAACTTCTCAAGATTGAGGCGAAATTCTGCCACTACGGAAACAAATAATAGAATTGATAACACCAACGAGATGAAAAACTTCTTCCACCAAGATAATAGAGAGATAACTTGGACCATTTATAATCACCACAATAGCAACATTCCTTAGGGAAGGCTTAAGGTAAAATATGACACAAGATAACTCCAACGAAGAGATTAATGGATGTAAAATACCTCATTCTTGACAACATGTGAATCGCGAAACATGAATGGAAATTGTGAAGGATGATATAACACCATCTCAAAAGATAAGGTAGAAAGAATTGCACTTTGGAATGCAAGAAGAAGAATACTTGAACTCCTTAGAAAAAAACATCTGTTGGGCACCATGTTTATTTTTGAGTATAGCTTGGTGGATCTTAACTCCGTGAGAAATCTTGACGAATAATTGAAGAATGAAAGGGATCCTTGATGAACCACCATGTAGAGCCTCCATGAAGAACTCTAGTAATAAAAGGATGATAAAAAGAAAGGGAAGTTGAAAACACAAGGTGAAGCCTTGCGATGATTTATATGGAACTTCGTGATGAGATAAAGCGAAAACTTGGAACTCCGGAAAAGAAAAGATGAAACATCTCGAACCGGGAAATGTGACATGATGAACAACTCTGGAAAGAAGAAACTAGATCACTTGGATGTAACAATAATAAGAATTGAAAAGCAATGGATTTATGGTTATTACATAATTTTAGATTTGTACTGTTCTGCCTATTACATAATTTTAGATTTGTTAAACAGTAAAACAACATGCACCAAGTTAATCTATGCATTTCTCCACCCCATTTACATATAAAGTTTATTAAAATTGGAGCTATGGTTATTTAGTTATGAAATAAATCATTTTAACATGACATTTAAGCAAAATTAAACAAACAACAGGTTTAAACATTTTAAACATGGATGATAGTTGGAAAATATGAATCTAGATGAAAAACTAAACATTTTACATGTTTAAAACATTTTAATCCGATGCACGGATTGTGAGTTATTAAATGCATGATCTAGAGGGACTTTTCTGTAAATCTGTAAACTCCTGGATAATTAGCTTAATCGTCCAGAACAGAAGAAAAAAATGATGCGGGCCGAATCTGGAGCACTGCTGGGCTGAACAGAGAGGAGGGCTATGGGGAGCTCACCATGGGCTTCGGCCAAGACGATGGTGGCAGCATGCAGGCCGCGAGGCTGGGCTGCACGCTGGATCTAGATGAAATGCATGACATGAACAAAAATGAAAGACAAAAACCCAACCACGGAGGAAAAAACATAACCCATAGCCGAAAATGGCAAGAGTTGGAGTTACAAATATGGAAAGTTACATCTTTCTGCTTCTTCTTCTTCTTCTTCTTCTTCCTCTTCTTCCTCTTCTTCTTCTTCTTCTTCTCCTTCTTCTTCTTCTTCTTCTTCTTCTTCTTCTTCTTCTTCTTCTTCTTCTTCTTCTTCTTCTTGTTCTTCTTCTTCTTCCTCTTCTTCTTCTTCTTCTTCTTCGTTTAATATATTTAGGACATGGCATTTTTTCAATTCCGTCAACTTTAGCTTTATCCACCTCAATACCTCGTTTAGAAATTTTATGCCCTAAGACAATACCTTCATTAACCATAAAGTGGCACTTCTACCAATTCAAGACAATATTAGTTTGTTCACGTCTCTACAAAACTCGATCAAGGTTTCTTAAGCAATCATCAAAAGAAGTTCTGTAAATTGAAAAATCATCCATGAAAGCCTCAACAGTCTTTTCACAAAAATCAGAGAATATAGGATTCATACATCTTTGAAAGGTAGCAGGTCCATTGCATAAACCAAAAGGCATACGTCTATAAGCATAAGTTCCAAAAGGACAAATAAAGGTGGTTTTCTCTTGACCAGGTTGTGAAACAGGTATTTGAGAGAAACCAGAATATCCATCATGAAAACAAACGTGTGTGTGCTTAGATAATCTTTCTAGCAATTGATCAATAAAACGCAGAGGGTAATGATCTTGTCTAGTAGATTTATTTAATTTTCTAAAATCAATTACCATTCCATAGCCGGTAACAATTCTTTGTGGAGTGAGTTCATTTTTGTTATTCGGAACAACAGTAATACCTCCCTTCTTAGGGACACACTAAACAGGACTTACCCATCTACTATCAGCTATGGGATATATTATACCTGTTTCTAGAAGCTTTAGTATTTCAGTTCTTACCACTTCTTTCATCTTAGGATTCAAACATCGTTGGTGACCAACAACGGGTTTAGCATCAGGTTCCATATTAATCTTGTGCTGACCCTCATTGGCGAATAAAAAGGCAAATTTTTGTGAAGTGGGGGAGATGAAAACGAGAGGAAAATGACAAATAATGTAAATTCCAAGGAGATGAGATTTGTGATTAGGAACCTGATAGATATTGATGATGTCTCCCCGGCAACGGCGCCAGAAATTCCTTTTGATGTCGCTTGAACTACATCGGTATTTCCCCAAAGATGAAGGGATGATGCAGCACAGCTACGGTAGGTATTTCCCTCAGTTATGAAACCAAGGTATCAATCCAGTAGGAGAACTAAGCAACACTTTGTAAACGGTACATGCACACACAGAACAAATACCTGCAACCCGATGCGTATAAGGGGTTGTCAATCCCTTCTTCCGGTAACGGCGCCACAAATGGTCAAGTTGACGGGATAAAATTTGATAGATTGGATAAATAGATATCGATAAAACGCAAAATAAAAAGTGCAGCAAGGTATTTTTTGAGTTTGGAATAATGGATCTTAAAATAAAAGTCGAAAATAATAGATCGGGAAGCAAATATGATAAATAATAGACCCGGGGGCCGTAGATTTTACTAGTGGCTTCTCTGCAGAAATAGCATACGGTGGGTAAACAAATTACTGGTGGGCAGTTGATAGAAAATCGAATAGTTATGACGGTGTCCAAGGCAATAATGATCAAATATATAGGCATCACATCAAAGATTAGTAGACCGACTCCTGCGTGCATCTACTACTATTACTCCACACATCGACCACTATCCAGCATGCATCTAGCGTATTAAGTTCATGGAGAAATAGAGTAATGCAACAAGAACGATGACATGATGTAGACCAGATCTATTCATGTAGGAATAGCTCCCATCTTGTTATACTTAATAGCAACGCTACATGCGTGTCTTGCTGCCCCTTCTGTCACCAGGAAAGAACACTGCACGATCGAACCCATCACAAAGCACCTCTTCCCATGGCAAGAAAAATCAATCTAGCTGGCCTAACTAAACCAAATATTCGAAGAAGAAATACGAGGCTATAAATAATCATGCATATAAGAGATCAAAGAAGACTCAAAAAATATTCATGGATAAAAGATTTGATAATAAACTCAAAGTTTATCGATCCCAACAAACACACCGCAAAAAGAGTTACATCAAATAGATCTCCAAGAGACCATTGTATTGAAAATCAAAAGAGAGAAAGAGAGGAAGCCATCTATCTACTGCCTACGGACTCGTAGGTCTATGATGAACTACTCATGCATCATCGGAGAGGCACCAATGAGGATGATGAACCCCTTTGTGATGGTGTTTAGATTGGATCTCGTGGTTCTGGAACTTGCGGCAACTGGAATTGTGTTTTGTCAACTCCCCTAGGGTTTTTGGAATATTTGGGGATTTATAGGGCGAAGAGCCGGTGTGGGGGGCCACCGAGGTGGGCATAACCCACCTGGGTGCACCTGGGCCCCCAGGCGCGTCCTGGTGGGTTGTGCTCCCCTCGGAGCCCCCCTCTAGTACTTCTTTGGCCCAACAGGTGTCTTCTGGTCCAGAAAAATTCTCCAAAAAGTTTCTCTGCGTTTGGACTCTGTTTGGTATTGATATCTGCGAAGTAAAAAACATGCAAAAAATAGCAACTGGCACTGGGCACTATGGCAATAGATTAGTCCACAAAAATGATATAAAGTTGCTATAAAATGATTGTAAAACATCCAAGAATGATAATATAATATCATGGAACACGCAAAAATTATAGATACATTGGAGACGTATCATCATCCCCAAGCTTAATTCCTACTCGTCCTCGAGTGGGTAAATGATAAAAATAGAATTTTCGATGTGGAATAATGCCTAACATGTTCATCATATATTCTTTTCTTTTGTAGCATGGACATTTGGACTTTTATATTGTTCAAAGCAATTGTCTAGTTTTGACATGAAGATTTCAATACTAAAGCATATCAATAAGCAACCATGTCTTTCAAAATATCAACACTAAAGAAAGTTATCCCCATCCCATCATGTGCAATCATTGATCCATTCATGAAACACACTTGCATATTAGCTACACTGAATGGTCAAGTACGATCATAGTGCCCCTTAGTTTTTTTAATGGGAACTGTAGGGCAAACCCCCACAGCATATCAAAAACTTTATTAAGAAATAAAAATTACATATACATGATAGGGATTACAAGTGGTAATCAATGAGGCTAGCCTAAAGAACTATAAAAAGGAAAATTATTGTACCAAGCATCAAGGGGGCAGAAATGAAATCCATCTCAAGAGATCATCCTTGTAGGCAGCCTTAATTTTGTATTGCATCAGACTGATGTCATGGATGAAAGCACATCTCCATTTGTTGAACCTAGCCCTTTCACTTCTGAAAACTTTGGCGTTTCTAACAATCCAGATATTATAGCAGGCAATGAACACTACTTCAGTGAAGAAAGGCTTGCCAAAACTTCTCCTGGCCCGAATAACCAATTCAATCATTGAATCACCAAAAGACCAATCAATCTGAAGATAATACCACACCTTCACACTAAAATTGCAGTTGAAAAACAGATTATCCCTGGTCTCTCTTTCTTGCAGGGGGCAGATAGCACAATTCACCCCATCTTCCAAATGCCAATGTCTCCTCTCCACCATATCTTTAGTGTTTAATCTGTCCATAATGAGCATCCAAGCAAACACTTTAATTTTCATGGTGCAGGAGGATTTCCATATTCAAGTGGTCAATGGATTAAAAGATTCAGATGCAAAAGTGTGAGAGTAAAACATCTTGGGTTTGTATTCCTTGTAAGACCCTTGCCAAGACCAAATATCCTTAGATCCAGTCACTCTACTATGACCCTCCATCAGAGCTTGTAGATTGACAAGGTCCTCATAGGCCTGCGCTGACAGTGGAAGGTGGAAGTTTCGAAAATAAAATCTTGAGCCTCAAAAACCTCTTTTACAGAGATCCAAGGATCTTTGGCATAAGAAAAGAGCCTAGGATATGTGGACTGCGGGGTGGTAACCTCCTCACCAAGTTTCCAGTGGCCGGACCAAAAAAGAGCAGTGTCCCCCTCATTGATCTGAACCCAAGAACAGTCTCTGAAGCTCTGCATTACTTTGCAAATATCCCTCCACCAGAATGATCCACAATCAGATGTTCCCTGGGGCACCCTGCTACGTCTTGAGCTTGCGTTGGTTTTCCTTGAATAGGAAATGGTGATGCAACAATAGTAGCATAAGTATTTCCCTCAGTTTTTGAGAACCAAGGTATCAATCCAGTAGGACGCTCCTCAAAAGTCCCACGCACCTACGCAAACAAACAAGAACTCGCAACGAACGCAATAAAGGGGTTGTCAATCCCTTCACGGTCACTTGCGAAAGTGAGATCTGATAGAGATAGTATGATAAGATAAATATATTTTTGGTATTTTATAATATAGATTGGAAAGTAAAGATTGCAAATAAAAGATAGATTAAAAGCTTATATGATGAAAGATAGACCTGGGGGCCATAGGTTTCACTAGTGGCTTCTCTCAAGATAGCATAAGTATTACGGTGGGTGAACAAATTACTGTCGAGCAATTGATAGAAAAGCGAATAATTATGAGATTATCTAGGCATGATCATGTATATAGGCATCACATCCGTGACAAGTAGACCGACTCCTGCCTGCATCTACTACTATTACTCCACACATCGGCCGCTATCCATCATGCATCTAGAGTATTAAGTTCATAAAGAACAGAGTAACGCATTAAGAAAGATGACATGATGTAGAGGGGTAAACTCATACAATATGATATAAACCCCATCTTTTTATCCTCGATGGCAACAATACAATATGTGCCTTGCTGCCCCTGCTGTCACTGGGAAAGGACACCTCAAGATTGAACCCAAAGCTAAGCACTTCTCCCATTGCAAGAAAGATCAATCTAGTAGGCCAAACCAAACTGATAATTCGAAGAAACTTGCAAAGATAACTTAATCACACATAAAAGAAGTCAGAGGAGACTCAAATATTTCTCATAGATAAACTTGATCATAAACCCACAATTCATCGGATCTCGACAAACAAACCGCAAAAAGAGTTACATCGAATAGATCTCCAAGAAGATCGAGGAGAACTTGGTATTGAGATTCAAAGAGAGAGAAGAAGCCATCTAGCTAATAACTATGGACCCGAAGGTCTGTGGTAAACTACTCACACTCATCGGAGAGGCCTTGGAGATGATGTAGAGGCCCTCCGTGGTCGATTCCCCCTCCAGCGAAATGCCGGCGAAGGCTCCAAGATGGGATCTCGCGGATATAGAAGGTTACGACGGTGGAATTAGGTTTTTGTGGGCTCCTCTGATGTTTTCGGGGTACATGGGTATATATAGGAGGAAGAAGTAGGTCGGTGGACGCCCGAGGGGCCCACGAGATAGGGGCTCCCAGTAGGGGGGCGCGTCCTCCAAGTCCTCTAGATCACGTTCGTTCCAAAAATCATGCTCCCGAAGGTTTCATTCCGTTTGGACTCCGTTTGATATTCCTTTTCTTCGAAACACTGAAATAGGCAAAAAAACAGCAATACGGGCTGGGCCTCCGGTTAGTACTTTAGTCCCTAAAATGATATAAAAGTGTAAAGTAAAGCCCACAAACATCCAGAATGGGTAATATAATATCATGGAACAATCAAAAATTATAGATACGTTGGAGACGTATCAAGCATCTCCAAGCTTAATTCCTGCTTGTCCTCGAGTAGGTAAATGATAAAAACAGAATTTTTGATGTGGAATGCTACCTAGCATAATTCTCAATGTAATTTTCTTTATTGTGGCATGAATGTTCAGATCCAAATGATTCAAAATAAAAGTTCATATTGACATAAGAAATAATAATACTTCAAGCATACTAAATCAAGCAATCATGTCTTCTCAAAATAACATGGCTAAAGAAAGTTATCCCTACAAAATCATATAGTCTGGTTGTTGCTCTATCTTCATCACACAAAGTATTTAATCATGCACAACCCCAATGACAAGCCAAGCAATTGTTTCATACTTTAGTAATCTCAAACTTTTTCAACTTTCACGCAATACATGAGCGTGAGCCATGGACATAACACTATATGTGGAATAGAATGGTGGTTGTGGAGAAGACAAAAAAAGAGGAAGATAGTCTCACATCAACTAGGCGTATCAACGGGCTATGGAGATGCCCATTAATAGATATCAATGTGAGTGAGTAGGGATTGCCATGCAACGGATGCACTAGAGCTATAAATGTATGAAAGCTCAACAAAAGAAACTAAGTGGGTGTGCATCCAACTCGCTTGCTCACGAAGAGCTAGGACATTTTGAGGAAGCCCATCATTGGAATATACAAGCCAAGTTCTATAACGAAAATTCCCACTAGTATATGAAAGTGCCAACATAGGAGACTCTCTATCATGAAGATCATGGTGCTACTTTGAAGCACAAGTGTGGTAAAAAGGATAGTAGCATTGTCCCTTCTCTCTTTTTCTCTCATTTTTTTGTTTGGCCTTTCTCTTTTTTTTATTTGGCCTTTCTCTTTTTTTTGTAAAGTCCGAAGTCTCATCCCGACTTGTGGGGGAATCATAGTCTCCATCATCCTATCCTTACTGGGATAATGCTCTAATAATGAAGATCATCACACTTTTATTTACTTACAACTCAAGATTACAACTCAATACTTGGAACAAGATATGACTCTATCTAAATGCCTCCGGTGGTGTACCGGGATATGCAATGAATCAAGAGTGTCATGTATGAAAATTATGAAGGTGGCCTTGCCACAAATACGATGTCAACTACATGATCATGCAAAGAGCAATATGGCAATGATGATGCATGTCATATAAACAAAACGGTGGAAAGTTGCATGGCAATATATCTCGGAATGGCTATGGAAATGCCATAATAGGTAGGTATGGTGGCTATTTTGGGGAAGGTATATGGTAGGTGTATGGTACCGGCGAAAGTTGCGGGGCACAAGAGAGGCTAGCAATGGTAGAAGGGTGAGAGTGCGTATAATCCATGGACTCAACATTAGTCATAAAGAACTCATGTACTTATTGCAAAAATCTACAAGTCATTGAAAACAAAGTACTACGCGCATGCTCCTAGGGGGATAGATTGGTAGGAAAAGACCATCGCTCATCCTCAACCGCCACTCATAAGGAAGACAATCAATAAATAAAATTGTGCTCCAACTTCATCACATACCGGTTCACCATACGTGCATGCTACGGGAATCACAAACTTCAACACAAGTATTCTTTAAATTCACACTACAACAAGAAACCCCTACAGCAACGGATCAATGTGTTTTCTTATCTCCATATATGTGTTGTTAAGGGCTACACCAACGGATTATTATGCGTTGCGGTTGGTGGCGTTGGAAGGACCAACAACAATGTATATGCATGCGTTGGTAAACGGCATGTAGAAGCATTGTTATGTAGCAACATATAAAGCTAGAGTCCAACAACGCTTCATATGCATTGGTGCGACCCTAAACAAAAGGATTTTGAAATGGACATGACGAAGCATTGCAACAACTTTAAGCTTCATTGGATAACATGAATAATTAATGGCATATTATATGTTGCCATCAATAATTATTAGGTCAATGCAGAAGTGCATAGGAGGCACAATATAACAAACCAAAAGATCTCATATATTAAATCGACTATGTTGCATTACAAAGAACATGATCCAAAGATTACAGTTCTCTTATATTCAATAGACTGTGTTGCATTACAAAGAACATGATCCAATGATTACATGAGGTGAAACTATATCTAGTAGTTCTTGACCTTGCAATCAACTATAATGTTTGAAACATTGCTCCTAAAATGGCATTCTAATTATCTTGTAGTAGCTCCACTCTTAACCTTGCAATTATTGTATGAGCCATGCATCGTCAATTTATCTTGGTGATTTACAACAACAATATGAGATCAGTAACTTACAGTAGAGAAAATTAGGTTAATAAAAGTAAAATTTGAATGGCTAATTAATAATATGAATAGAAAAACTTCTTTAACATGAATTTATTTAAAAACATTGCAGATTATGCAACCTATATCTATGTACTAATTTTATTCTTTCATCCTTGAAAAGCAAAATACCAAGCACCTTTGACCTATCGGATGTGGTTGTTCATTATGAAAACTATCGGATTGTCTTTGCTACTAAAAATTATACAAACATTATATTGTATTAACTGTGGATGAATTCAGCAACCGGCTAATGACAAGAATGTAACCAATAGTACTGACTACTAAAAAATTGAACATCTCCATTTTCTAGAGGTCTCTGCACTGATTAGCTTTGCGTCACATTACTCCTGTAGTACTCATCTTGGGATGATTCATTAGCCATGCTTGCTATGTTGTATTAGGAGAAAATCTCAGTGCAAACAACTTGAAAATCCTTAAATAATATAAATCACGCAAAACTTCGTAGTTACCTCAGAACTACGAAATCACAAATTATAATTTCCTGATCCATGAATAAGATTCTCAGAACCTGAAAAAGGCAACAACACGAAAAAGAGCATAATCAGATTTGGGACAATTGGAGTTATCAACTCATGGCCACATGTTATCTCTAATAAAACTTGGCGAGAGGCAACCAAACTGAAAGCACGAAGAAGAAAAAATTAGATCATCAGCCTATCTGATCTAGTTTAGAGAACACTATATACTATGTTATCTTATAGCTAAGAGATTTCATTTCAATTCTAGCCAACTTTAAGCATATGAGGATACATCTAAACTATTTTCGAGAACCAAGGCAGTGCCTATGTAATATTACTGGTTACTCAAACCAAGCCACGTGATACACATAACTGCCAAATAGCATGTAAGATCAATGGTATTGTTAG
Source organism: Triticum dicoccoides (assembly GCF_002162155.2). Taxonomy (NCBI): domain Eukaryota; kingdom Viridiplantae; phylum Streptophyta; class Magnoliopsida; order Poales; family Poaceae; genus Triticum; species Triticum dicoccoides. Next base: position 306,339,351 of record NC_041385.1, on the reverse strand, counting down.
TTAACCATTACTTGCAGAGATGTATTTTGTTACCTCGCACATGAGAGTTGCACATGGCTCCATGGACACAGCCGTGTAGTCATTTCAGAGAAATATTAGGCATACCTGATTGATAGAATGATCGGGAGTGCGGGCACAATGAGGCATCTAATATCCAGTTGTCAGAAGTGGACACTCAAGTTACCAAATATGGAGTAGTTACTCACTAATAAAAAACTGAAAGAAAATGAAGTTGAGAAGTGGTCGCTTGTGTTGGGTGCAGAAACAATCCATGCTTAAGTATTTGTGTATTACACAACACATTTCCAAAAAAGATCACGTATACAGTCCAAGGTAGTTGAGCCAAACATACATACCATGAATTCATTTGTTATAATGCAAAAGGCACAATATCTCCCTATTATAAATAGTAATGTGATGAGGCAAGTGCGTACTGGTCCATGTGTGGTTCAGTCAGGAAACAAAAGGATATATATGATAAATAAATTCATTAGAGGTAAGAGGAAAACAATTGAAAGAACAAAAAATGAAAGATCAAAGATACCTCATTCTATATCCACTTATAATTTGAAAGAGCCACCTGAAATCAGTGAGTCGAGGTAAAGTAATCACATAGAAAAATGAAGAAGCAGAACTAGGACAAACAGCAAAGTAATGGCACTTATGATTGGTCCATCTCCAATTTAAATTGCTAGCTCCACATGCATACGGGTGAGGGGGAGCCAAAACGGTGATGTAAATTTTGTGAGGAATCAATTGTTGGGGTCATAACATTAGAAGATTAGCTAACCAAATATGGAAAAGATGGAAGAGCTAGAATAAGAAGGGAGGAAGAACATGCTGGTGAGAGGTTTAAGGGGTTGTGGGCAAGTACATGATGGCGTAGTTGCTGCCGGCGGCACTAGCTTGGGCGAGCGCTCATAGAGGCTAGAGGGTCTTCTCCTTGCATTAGACATTCATGCATAGAAAGAAGTCATGGATTGCACAGGGACAAAACACTGTGAGTCTGCACTGCGAGGCAGAAGTGATAGGGACATGGCGGCCATCTTCCGACAACAGTGACGGTGATGGCAACATAGGTGCATCTCCCTTCTCTTTCTTCTCCTCTTCTTAAGTTATAGGCTAGGGTTAGATTGAGACAGTTCTTGATCCTAGTTTCCTACTACATCCTACCTAGGGAAGAATTATCCCATTCTCCTCACCAATTAATAAACTTTTATGGGCATGTATTTCGCTTTTTTGTTTTCCAGATTTCCGAAATCCACTTAGTATTAATCATAGTTGATTACTACATATACTTATTAAAGTATACTCTGCTTACTAGTAACTGAGTAATGCCTTTGCATTGAAGATTCAAATTGGGAAGCAACAAGCAAATAAGCTTTTGCTTCACTATTAAATGAGAAAATATATATACTAGGGATATTCGCGGTAAACAAACATGTGGTTGTCTAGAAATAGCAATGTGATGGTGCTTTAACTCGGATCTATACGTACATTGGTTCATGATTTTTTTTATAATAAGAGTACTTGTGCTTCAAATCTCTGTGTCTTGTTGTCTGCCATCATGATATGATAATTAATCCTTGTCAAACGTTGTATATAACCGAATAGTATTTATATGAAGGGAATATTTGATGCAAGGGATTCAGTCCCTAAAGGGATCCGAGTGATCCGAGTGACATGCAGGAATCCACTGAATCCATGTGTTGATTGGTTCCCTTTGGGGAATAAATCGAACAGAACCAAGCCTTGAGGATACAAATAAAGAATTGAGATGCAGGAGGGATAAAACCAGACCTGCTAAAATCCTGCACTTGAGGAGGACGGGTCAGTCAGTACATGCATCGTCCCTGGCTGTGCGGACGAACAACGGCGGCATCTGCATCTCCGGTCGCGCGGAAGAACGACGGCGGTGTCTGCATCTACGGTCGCGCGGAGGAACGGCAGGAGCGATGCCTTCCCTGATGCAGGAGGATGGGCGACTGTAACGCCTTCCGATGCGTCAGGTGTCTTCCAGGTGTTCGCCGTCGTTGCCATGTCATTTGCTTGCATGTTGCATTTTGTCATGTCATTATCTGCATTTCATCTGCATGTTTTTCAAAACTTGCATCTGTTCGGGTTCCCCCGGTTCTCTCTGTTGTCCGTTCTGAGCCCAACCACACTCGCACGCGCCCGCGACACCTCCCAGTTCTTGTTTTGTGAGCCGCCGAAAAACGTTCTTGGAATGGACCGCGATTTGCCGAGTGGCCTTGGTATATCACCGGTAGACCGCCCGTCAAATTTCTTTCCATTTGGAGGTCGTTTTAATGCCCCAACGGTTAACCGAGCTAACCAAAACCCCCTTCTCTTTGCAGCCCAGCACCTCTTCACACAGCCCACCTAGCACATCTAAACCCCTCCATGCTCTCCGCCGTTCGATCACGTTTGTGTGGGCGAAAACTGCTCCCCATTTGGACTCTCCTAGCTTCCCCTAGCTATAAATAGGTGTCTCCCCCCAAATTTTCGCAGTCCAAACCCTAGACTCTCCCCCTCCGCGCTGCCGGACATGTCTGTCCGCGCCGGACTCTTCATGTTGCCGCCCCGGACCAGTGGCCGCCCACCGCGTGGCCTCCTCCTCCGCCCGCCACCGCCGGCCCGCTCGGCCTGCGTCAGGCCCGCGGGGACCAAATCGCGCGCCGCCGCTCACCCGCGGGTGCCCCCGCGCCCGAGCCGTGGCTCCGCCCGCCGGTGCCGCCCCTCGCCGCCCCTCGCCGCCTAGCGCTCCGCCGCTGCCGCGCAACCACCGGCTACTGCCGCCCGACCGGATCCGCCACCCGGCCGCGTTCCCCAGCGCCCCGCTCCCTCCTCCGGTCGGATCCGGGAGCCCCCTCGCCGGATCCGCCTTCCCCGACTGCTCAGGCCAACTTCCCCCGCAGCTCTGGCGTCAACTCCGGTGGACCTCGGGACACGTGCCGAAACCCTAGATCCATATCCGAGAGGGGTATATTTTCTAAATCCCGAATCTGCAACATTTGTATGCCTTGTTCATCATGCCGTAACTTTCTGCCCGTAACCCCGTTTCATGCATATGATATATAAAAATGTTCATTGTGAGATGCTCTTAATTTTGTTCCATTGTGTCATGCTTGTTTGTGTCCATCTTGATTCCCTAATAATCATGGCAAGAGTGCTATATGATGTTAACCTGCTGAAACTGTTATAACTTGCTGTATTGTCATTTTCGTTGCATTTTGTGTGTGCATCTTTTGAGGATGATGTATAAATGTTTTAGGAGCATATTCATTCCATATTTACAGTGGTGCAATCCATGTATTTTTTTGAGTCTTGTAGAGAGTGCATCAAGCTTGTGAAGTAGGGTACTTGTTGTTACTGTTTTGCTAGGCTGAAACTGCTATATTAGGTTGCTATGTTTGATTGATGCTACCATCCATTATATGCATAATCTGGAGATGTTCACTAAGGATGTTTTGTTATAAATGTTATGCTCTATCCATCCATGCCCTTGTTTGCATTTCTAAATTGATGTATCTTGTTGATATTATGCTCCAAAGCTGCTAAATAATGTTGTTGTTAGCCTGTTAACATGAAGTTCAGTTTTGCCATGTGTTTTGCTATTGCCATGTTTACCTCCATAAATGTGTCTTCTTTATTTTGGTCACCTTATCATGCCATGTATTGCTCTGTGGTGAGTTTTACAAGCTCACCAACATGCCTACTTATCGTTGTTTCTGCCATGTACTGTTATTTTCACTCTTGGAGTCTGTCATATCATTTGCCATGTTTGCATGGATGCTACCATGTTTTCTGTTTATCTTTGAACTAATTCAGTAAGTGAGTCTTGTTACTTGCCATTAGTATTAGCATTCCATGCCTTTGATTGCCATGATAGCTTGTTTTAACTTGTAGTTTACTTGCTAAGTCTGTGAAACTGTTATTATTTGCAATCTTGACATGTCCTTTTTAGCATGTTCTAGTGGTTTCTAGAGATATCTCAGTGTTCATGTTTTGTAATGCTTTACCTGTACATCACGCCCAGGCCTTTTGTTTTCATGTTGGGGCTGTAGCATATTTTCATGATGCTTGCAGGTTGCCTAGTTGCAGTTTTGGACAGATTGTTGTTATATCTTGTTTGGAGTGTATGTGTTGCACCGTTGCTCCGTTTGGAGTGTGCTCTATATGAAACTTGCTTAGTTTTGCATGAGGTTTCATATTACCTTGTTGCACCCATGTTTTAAGTGTGTTTGCGTGATGTTTGTATGCATTTTGCATCAATGCCATGTTTGACTTGTTTTGCTCATATCTTCTAGGCCGTATCTCCGAATAAAATGAACTTTATATGTAACTTGACTAGAATTTCGTGTAGATCATCTTGGTGCATTTTAACTTTCTGTTTAACTACTTGAACATATGTTTTATTCATATCTGGACCAATTTCGAAATTTGCATATGAAGACTTACCGGACTTTTTATATGTTGTTTCCGGCCTCATTCGGACTTGCTTTGATGTGTTGTTCTTGTATGCATCATCTCTTGCCATGAGTAGCTGCATATAGCCTTGTCATGCATCATACTTGGTTGAGCGTCATGCCATGTCTATGTGTTGTGTGTTTACCTTGTTGTTTGCTTCGTTCTGGTTGTGCTCCTTCTCGTTAGTTCCTGTTTTGTTGCGACCGTGAGGATTTGTTCGTCTATGCTTGGTTCGTCTTCGTGGCTTCATCTTCTTCATGGAGTCGTTCTTCTTACTAGCAGGATTTCAGGAAAGATGACCGTCACATTGGATCTCATGACTATCATTGCTATTCTAGTTGCTTCGCTCTATCACTATGCTGCGCTACCTATCACTTGCTTGCCAAGCATCCCAAATTGCCATGCCAGCCTCTAACCTTTTTCACCCTTCCTAGCAAACCGTTGCTTGGCTATGTTACTTCTTTGCTCAGCCCCTCTTATAGCATTGTTAGTTGCAGGTGAAGTTGACATTTCTCCATGTTGGATCCGGTTTATGTTGGGATATCACAATATCTCTTATTTAATTAATGCATCTATATACTTGGTAAAGGGTGGAAGGCTCGGCCTTATGCCTGGTGTTTTGTTCCACTCTTGCCGCCCTAGTTTCCGTCATACCAGTGTTATGTTCCTTGAATTTGCGTTCCTTACGCGGTTGGGTGTTATGGGAACCCCTTGACAGTTCGCCTTGAATAAAACTCATCCAGCAAGGCCCAACCTTGGTTTTACATTTGCCTCACCTAAGCCTTTTTT
>NC_041385.1:306332252-306333818 GCF_002162155.2 Triticum dicoccoides | reverse complement strand
AGTGCTCATCGTGAGTGTTGGTCCAACCTGTCAGCCGCTGGTGGCCACCAGGGGCAACTCTGGGCTAGCCTACCGGAAGTTTGGACAATCCAGTGTTCCCTGAGAACGAGATATGTGCAGCTCCTATCGGGATTTGTCGGCACATTCGGGCGGCTTTGCTGGTCTTGTTTTACCATTGTTGAAATGTCTTGTAACCGGGATTCCGAGTCTGATCGGGTCTTCCTGGGAGAAGGAATATCCTTTGTTGACCGTGAGAGCTCGTGATGGGCTAAGTTGGGACACCCCTGCAGGGTATAAACTTTCGAAAGTTGTGCCCGTGGTTATGTGGCAGACGGGAATTTGTTAATATCCGGTTATAGAGAACTTGACACCAGATTCGAATTAAAATGCATCAACTGCATGTGTAGCCGTGATAGTCTCTTTTTGGCGGAGTCCGAGAAGTGAACACGGTTTTGGGTTATGTATGAACGTATGTAGTTTCAGGATCACTTCTTGATCACTTCTAGCTTCTCGACCGTTCCGTTTGCTTCTCTTCTCGCTCTTATTTGCGTATGTTAGCCACCATATATGCTTAGTCACTGCTGCAACCTCACCACTTATCCTTTCCATACCCATTAAGCTTTGATAGTCTTGATACCCATGGTAATGGGATTGTTGAGTCCTCGTGGCTCACACATTACTACAACAACTATTGTAGGTACAAGTATTGTGATGATCAGGACGCGAGAGCGATGTTACTTGTTTTGGAGTTCTTCTGCTTCTTCTTCTTCTTCGATCAGGGGATAGGTTCCAGGTCGGCAGCCTGGGCTAGCGGGGTGGATGTCGTTTGAGTTTCTGTTTGTGTTTCATCCGTAGTCGGATGTTGCTCTTATGTATGATGATGTTGTATTCGTGTGGCATTCTATGCCTCTGGTATGTATCCCCAACTATTATGTAATGGTACGATGTAATGATATCCACCTTTGCAAAAGTGTCTCCAATATGCGCTTCTATCCTTGGTGGGACCTTCAAGTTCCTTTAGGATAGGGTCGCATATTGGGCGTGACAAGTTGGTATCAGAGCCTTGACCGACCATAGGAGCCCCCCCCCCCCTTGATTGTTCGTAGTTGGCCGTTGTTGTGTCTAGAAGAAAACTTTTCGGAGTCTAGTTATATCGGAGAGTAGGAATTCTTTTTACTCCTCAGCCCCTTCGTCGCTCTGGTGAGGAATCTTGACGTAGGTGTTTTAACTTATGCCTCTTCCCCTTCAAACTTTCTTTAGGATCACGCAGTTGGTTTTTTCGATTGTTGGTTCTCAGCTCTTTTCATTCGGTGCATTTCTCATCAAGTTGACTCGCGCCTCTTCTTCTTTGCCAAGTTCAATCCTCAGTTGTTTTCTTTTTCCCACCCGCCCACCCCTTTTCATCTCGGAGTCATTGTCCGTAATCGATATCCATCCTACTCGTGCAAAGTCTTTGCTTTCTTTCCTCAATTATTTCAACTCTTCAAGTTATTCATCGGTTTTCCCCCTTCCAAGTTGCCTTTGTTTTCCCGCCCTCCCACCCTCTTCTTCTAGGAGCCTGAGTCT